>NW_012099566.1:478799-672224 GCF_000951045.1 Mandrillus leucophaeus
TATTTCTAGTTCTAGATCCTTGAGGAATCACCACACTGTCTTCCACAATGGTTGAACTAGTTTACAGTCCCACCAACAGTATAAAAGTGTTCCTATTTCTCTACATCCTCTCCAGCATCTGTTGTTTCCTGACTTTTTAATGATCACCATTCTAACTGGTGTGAGGTGGTATCTCATTGTGGAAAAAAACATTTTTTTTTTTAGGAGAAATTCAAGCTGGCTGCAGAAATTTGCATAAGTAACAAGGAGCCAAATGTTAATCCCCAAAACAATGGGGAAAATGTCTCCAGGGAATGTGATAGCTCTTCATGGCAGGACCTCCTATCACAGACCCAGAAGCCTAGGAGGAAAGAATGGTTTTGTGGGCCCAGCCCCAGGTCCCCGTGCTGTATGCAGCCTAGGGACTTGGTGCCTTGTGTCCCAGTCATTGCCAAAAGGAGCCAAGGTACAGCTCAGCCCATGGTTTCAGAGGGTGTAAGCCCCAAACCTTGGCAGCTTCCACGCAGTGTTGAGCCTGTGGGTGCACAGAAGTCAAGAATTGAAGTCTGGAAACCTCCATCTAGATTTCAGAAGATGTAAAGAAACGCCTGGATGCCCAGGCAAAAGTTTCCTGCAGGAGCGGGGCCCTCATGGAGAACCCCTGCTAGGGCAGTGCAGAAGGGAAATGTGGGGTTGGAGCCCCAACACAGAGTCACTACTGGAGCACCACCTAGTGGAGCTGTGAGAAGTGGGCCACTGTCCTCCAGACGCCAGAATGGTAGATCCACCGACAGCTTGTACCATGCACCTGTAAAAGCCACAGACACTCAATGCCAGCCTGTGAAAGCAGCCAGGAGTGGGGCTATACCCTGCAAAACCACAGGGGCAGAGCTGCCCAAGACTATGGGAACCTACCTCTTGCGTCAGCATGACCTGGATATAAGACATGGAGTCAAAGGAGATCATTTTGGAGGTTTAGAATTTGACTGCCCTGCTGGATTTCGAACTTGCATGGGCCCTGTAACCCCTTTGTGTTGCCCAATTTCTCTCATTTGGAATGGCTGTATTTACCCAATACCTGTACCCCCATTGTATCTAGAAAGTAACTAGCTTGCTTTTGATTTTACAGGCTCATAGGCAGAAGAGACTTGCCTTGTCTCAGATGACATTTTGAACTGTGGACTTTTGGCTTGATGCTGAAATGAGATAAGACTTTGGAGGACTGTTGGGAAGGCATGATTGGTTTTGAAATATGAGGACAAGAGATTCGCAGGGGTCAAGGATGGAATGATATGGTTTGGCTCTGTGTCCCCATCCAAAGCTCATCTTGAATTGTACTCCTATAATTCCCATATGTTGTGGGAGGAACCTGGTGGGAGATAATTTGAATCATGGGGGCAGTTTCCCCCCATACTGTTCTCATGGTTGTGAGTAAGTCTCACGAGATCCAATGGTTTTTTCAGGGGTTTCTGCTCTTGCATCTCCTCATTTTCTCTCACCGTCACCATGTAAGAAGTGCCTTTTGCCTCCCACCATGATTGAGGCCTCCCCAGTCACGCTGAACTGTAAGTCCAATTAAACCTCTTTATCTTCCTGGTCTCGGGTTTATCTTTAACAGCATCATGGAAACAGTCCTCTTCCTGAAAACAACCTCCCGTGGCCTTCCTTGGTGCGAGCACACACAGGGAGAGAGAGAATATTGCCTCTCTCTTCTTCTATGGATGCTAATCCCATCATGAGGGCTCTCCCTCAAGACCTCATTTAAACCTAATTACTGCCCAGAGGCCCGACCTCCTACTAATATCATCCCATTGGGGGTTAGGATTTCAACAGATGGATGGCAGGGGACAGGGCACAAACACACAGTCTAAAACAAGTACCTTCCTGGTTACAAAAGGGGAAATATAATCTGCAAAATCTAAAGTATTTTAATAATTGACAATTTAAAAGTCAATCACAAATCACTACTACACAAGTTACTACTACTTGTAGAATAATTTAAGTCAATAATTTTGGACTTCAGGTAGAAATTATCTTTAAAAAATTATGATTTAAAAAAAGCATAAAATATATTAGTAGTTTAATAACATGTTCAAAGTTCATGTAGCCTATAAGGATATTTGATGACCTCATGGTAGAATCATATCTATTGGGCACAGTGGCTCATGCCTATAATCCCTGCACTTTGAGAGGCTGAGGCAGGTGGATCGTTTCAGTTCAGGAGTTCAAAACCAGCCTGGGCAACATGGTAAAACCCCATCTCCACATCTCCACAAAAGATACAAAAATTACTTGGGCATAATGGTGCGCTCCTCTGGTCCCAGCTCCTTGGGAGGCTGAGGCACGAGAATCACTTGAACCTGGGAGGCAGAATTGCAGTAAGCAGTGATCGCACCACTGCACTCCAGTCTGGGTGATGGAGTGAGATTACCATAGAAAGACAAAAAGAAAAGAAAAGAAAAGAGGAAAGGAAGAAAGGCTGTGATCTGGGGTGGACTGAGGCCCAAAAGATAGACAAAATGAACTCTTAAAACCTATCAAACTTGTTAGTTGGATTAGATACAGTTGTGTATGCTAGAAAGACTCAAAATATGGGCTTAAAGGAGACAGTAGTTCCTTCCTTGTCTGGCTGTCATTCTGTTATCCTGCCCCAAGATCCAAAATAGCTGTTAAGTTCTAGCTGCTCTTCATGCCCACACTGCAGGTAGTGGAAAACAGTAACTAAGAGTAAGTGCAGCAAGATCACAGACCTTAGTTTTTGAGAAGACTCCCTGGAAGTTCCACACAACACTTACACTTAACATTTCATTGCCTAAGTAACAAGGAGCCAAACATTAATTCATCCATTTATGTGGTCATTCATATCTGAGAGGGAGGTTGGAAAATGTAGTCTTATACTGTGGCAATGTGCCAGCAAAATATTGGTGTTTTGTTACTGAGAGGGATGGAAAGAGCTGCTGGGGTAAGCAATTAAGATGCTCTGCCACAGTTTCATTTATCTAAGTCATAATTAAAGAAGTTCTATTAATTTAGGCCAAATAGAAAACATAAACACATATTTGATGGATAACTTTGAAACATTAACTCATAATGGAAAGTTCCTGACTTCAAGTGTCTAAAATAAAAATCAACACGTTGGTATTTGAGTAGCAGTGGTTGGCATCAACAAGGTTAACACAGTTGTTGAATAGTGATTAAGTCTGGGCTCTGGAGCCAGGCCATCTCAGTGGAGTTCAGATATTAATTGTATGGACTTGGACAAGTCACTTGGCACATTGAATTCATCTGTGAAATGGAGAAAATGATATCTATTTGTTGAGGTTGTTGTGATGAGTAAGTAAATTACAAATGCAAAGTTAATAAATATAGAACTGTGCCTAATACCTAGCCAGTGCTTAATAAATTCTAGATTTTATTATAATTCATGTTTCATTAGTATTATATTTAAAGTACACATTGTCTAATAGCCTTCATACTATATGATGTATATAACAAAAAAGTTTCAGTTAAATGTATATGTTAATTTTGTTTATTTAATTTACATTTAATCTTAGACTACTCATTATTACTGAGTATAAAGTCTAATAAAATAAATCTGTATTTCATAAAGAATTTTAAATAAATGCATAGACTGCTAAAGAAAACAACTATAAAACTTAATAAGTAGAACTGTATCTTCAGCATGAATTATTAGTATACATTTTTGCAGTATTAGTAGCCAAGAAAGTCATGTATGTTATCCAAAAAAGGTAATAAAAGAATAAAGTTATGTTTAGCTTACTTGATCCTAATTATAAGTATATTCCACATAAGTGTATTGTGGAATAAAGCCCAGATTCCTATTGGTGAAATTTCATTTATTTAAAGTTTCATGAAATCTGCTTAGCATTCTATGTTAGTGTCTTAGAAATAATCAGTTCTCTGATATTATTTATAAAGTATATTCATTAAAGGAACTGTGAATATTTTGATATACTGACAAATTGCACCCTCCAGTGGAAAAAATGTTTATCCTTAAAACTTTAATGTGTTTCTGCACTGCAGCTTTAATATATTCAAAGTTGCTTCTGTCTAAAATTCTTTTAAATGTAATTGTGTTTTGCGACCTGAATATATAGAACTAATGTGTATATATATATATCACTCTATTAGATATACATTATAATTTTGGGTACCCAAGAAGTTCCTCTGAGTTTCAGACTCCATTATGTAAATAGGACATAAAACATTGGCTAAGTACAACAGCTTTAAAGAAATTTTTTTTCAGAATTATTATTAACGTGTCAGTCTTTATAGACATGAGTACACGCCAACATAAAAAGTAGAACTCATCTACTTACACTTAATATTCTATAGGATGAAGTTGGACCACAAACCATAGTAACTTACACAAGGGGGCAGGTTACTGAACTAAAAATATTTTATATTCATGCTTCAATGATTTTTGTGTGTATAATTAAAAGCATTTATACTCCACAAGGCTAGTTTCTTCTTAGATAAAAGTAATATTTTTAGTATCCATACTAGACCGTATGGGTCACCAAACTTGAAGAAGAAGGTTAAAAAGCAGCCATCCTCTGTCATTCAGAAAGAGTTTCAAAACTAAGTGATTGCATAATCACATCCATATTTTAGGGCTAATCAAAGTTAAAAACGTTTTCTCTTGTTTCAGAGATACTTACATCAAATGAAGACATTTACAAATTGTTCATAGCATACAACAGCCCAAACATGATTTTCACCTATGCTGTGTAAAGAAGTTAAACATTCATAAGTTTCTCTAATAAACTCAGTGCATTTTTTTCCATAATAAATAGCACAAGCTATTCTAAATGTTTTAATTTCTTTCAGTGCCTATTTCTAAACTCATTAAAGGGAATTAAATCGTGTTAGTAAATGGCTATATCATATTTCAGTGTATTATGGAATCTACACCATACAGTTTGATTCACATCAATACTATAATTCACCCTATTAAAAAACCACAGGCGCACACCAAATAGAGAAAAAATGTGAGTTTTTAATAAATTTAAAGTATACTATCTACTTTAAATCACAATGTAAGATATATTTTAAAAAACAGCCAATTTCCAAACCCCTTTTCTAATTCTGGCACAATGAATATTCAATCTATTCGAATATTCTGGTTTGTAATCCTCTAAATGATGCTATCATATCCAGAATCCATGTTCCAAATATTGTAAGAGGTGATAACCACAGCCACGGTCAAGGCAATCATTATTCAAAGCATAATGTTGAAAATCACTGAATATTCAAAATTATATGCAAGGTTACAGGGACTTGCTGGGTTCTTCATTTGTTTTGCCTCAAAGATAGTCCTTGTCTTCCTCACGAGGGAGGTGTCAAATGACTTAACAGTGACTAACTCTACCACTGCATTCCCACCGTAAAGATTGTACATGTCACCTGCAAACTTTTGAAGAATGTCAACAAGGATTTTAGAAGCAACTCTGAATTGTTCAGAGTCTTCCCCATAATGCTTCCCAGTTTCATCCAAACCTGCCAGTTCCAGTGAACATAAATCAGGAGAATGACCCTTGGCTAGATGCTTATGATAAGACACCAAGCTTGAAATATCATGTAGCACTTGGAGTTCAGAAAGAAAGAGCAGGTCAACTCCATTGTTCCTACTCAGAGAATTCAGGGGAAGTGAACTGAGAATGGAATATTCCTGAAACAAGTGATTATGGAGCTGTCCTAAGGTGACTGAAAGGTCTTCAAACACTGAGTTTGCCTTCCCTACCAAATACACTCTTTCCTCACTAAGAACCAACTGCAAAACAGGAATTTCCTCAGGAAATAAAGAGCGAATGGAATCTGCAACACTGTCAAGACCAAAAGGAACTGTATTCTCCAAAAGGTATGAAATGACACTGCCTGGTGGTAGAGCCAGTTTGTCCACTCCCTTCACCATCACCATGACGGTAGCCCAAGGACGATGAAATAGGTCACCCACAGAAAGTCCTGGCCAAGAAAGGTTTTCCTTCACAGAGAAGCCCATGGACAATGCACCACGTCCGGGATTCACTCTCCTGGTATAGGCCAATTTCCATTTATGAAAATAACAGACTGGGAACTACACTCCTTCTCCCAAACACCCGCCACCAACAAGGACAGGAGCACGACAAACACAGTCATGGTGTGGCTGCGGCCGCAGCAGTGCAGGTCAACAAGGAGCAGGCCGGCGGGACACGGGTAAGCACTGTGGTGTGACTGGGTCATGGCATTAGGACTCGTCCTGACTCCTGGGGCTTGCCCCTTCATCGGCTAAAGGAATATTTTTTTTAAAAAGTAAAAACTAAAATTATACCTGTATATAGTGAATATTTTCTAAAAGAATATCCTCCACTATGTATTTCATATAGAAATATTATATATATATAATATTTCTATTATATATATTTTATATATATACTCACAGGAATATATATATTCCTGTGAGTAAGGATTTTGGTTGGAAAGGTGTGTAGTTGCCCAATATTGGAAGAGGAATTTTTTTAAACTTAAAAATTGAAGCATCACCTATTCTTGTCATAAATGGAAGAGAGGAGGAGTAGGGCAAGGAAAATGGTACTTCTGGGCACAGATCACATGTTAGGATCAAGGCTAGGTGGTTCAATACAAAAAGTCATTTCACCACCACCCAACCCCAATTTTATAGTGATTCAAAGCAGTTTCATACAGCTTCTTGATTTTTTTTTAACTAAAGTCCTCTTAATGACAAAGGAAATTGAAAATGGGTTGCAAGAAATATGAAGACATATCCCACAGCTACTACTAATCAGCAAGAAATGTCTTTATTTTTTAAATTCGTCAGGCAGATGTTTCATCCTACTTCAAAATATATGTGCTTTTTGACAGTGTAAAAGATTTTTATTACTACTAGTAAAATTATTTTTCAGAAAGAATTGAAACATTGAGCACATCTGTTTTTCACTCCAGTCTGAGAAGCATAAAAGCTGACACTAACAGAATGTGATGAGGTATGGTTTGAACACAGAGGGTCTTGACTCTAAAACTGAACTCATCCTACAATATTCTACACTCATTCTACAGTTATTGAATCTTTCCAACCAAAATCTTTGCTCACCCCTTGTTTTATCTTCCCCTGTTTCTTATGAATCAGTGGCATACTGTCAACTCAGGCAGTTACCACCTAAAACTGAGGTCCTTTTCTTAACAGTCATTTCTGCTAGAAGTTGGCTTTATTACTCATTGGCTCTCTTCTCTCTACAACAAGATGGCCTTTAAAAATATCTTCTATTTTCCTAAGTAATTATACTCTATCCTTCACTTTACACACCTTATGCACCCCAGGCAAAACACAAGTCTTGTAGTCTGTTACTACCTTTTTATGTTTAGCCCGCTCATTAGAAGACATGTAGATCTCTTCCTTGTAGAGAATTGTTTTAGTCTGTTCTCACACTGCTATACAGAACTGCCTGAGACTGGGTAATTTATGAAGGAAAGAAGTTTAATTGACTCACAGTTCCACAGGCTGTACAGGAAGCATGATTGGGAAGCCTCAGGAAACTTACAATCACATTGTAAGGCAAAGGTGAAGCAAGCACGTCTTACATAGCAGAGCAGGAAAAGAGGTGGGGGGAGATGCCAAACACTTTAAATGATCAGATCTCCTGAGAACTCACTCACTATCACCAGAACAGCAAGGGAGAAATCCACCTACATGATCTAATCACCTCTCACCAGGCCCCTCCTCCAATTTGACATGAGATTTTGGCAGGAACACAAATCCAAACCATATCAAGAATTATGCTAAGAAATATATCTTTCTTCCTGTGTTACCACTTTGCCAAACATTAGCTGTCATTGACAAATCAACCTAAAACTTCTTCTCAAAAGAAAGTAAACACAATAGCTATCTTTATTCCCTAAAGCTCATGGTCTGACACCTTCCCTACTCCCATCTTCTTGGATCTTGTCTCATCTTAGAAGTCCGCTTGAAACCAGCTTAGGTAAGACAATTTGTTCTCACCTCTCTTGAATGCCTAATCCAGTGTTTTTATGTTGCTGGTCCACATTTTATTTTTACTTCTTCTAAGTTCATTATTTACTTGTTTATACATCTTTTTACATTATTTTACTTAGTTCTTACTTTGTTCATCTCTTTTAAAATTACTTCATTTCCTAAACTCTTTATCCAATTTGTTTTATTATTTAACACTCTACTGTGTTCCTTCTATTCCTTTTCTTTTTTGCAATCAATTTTAGTTAATTTTTTTTTCTTTCAACCTCTCCATGTTAAATAGTAGGTCAGACTCACAAAGGAGAACAAAGATGACTTGTGTCTACTGGAGGAAATGTACTAATCAGAAAAACACACAAAAAAAATTATAGCTATGTTAAGTGTTACCAAGAAGAGGTGTGCAGTTTCATGAAAACATGTGACTGGGTCATTATCCTAGTTAGAGAAGTTAACAAAAGCTTCCCTAAAGAAGAGATGAACTCTTCTCATGGAAGGATGAAAATATGTAAGAGAGTGAGTGCCACCAACACAGAGACAGTACTACAAAACTGTTTGTGAGGAGAGAACAAGCAATCTGACTTACAGGTAGTAAAAGAAGGTCACTGTGGCTGGAGCACAGAGAAGAGGGAAGCATGGTATAAAACTTAGAGGTAAGTGCAGTTTGGATCATACAAGTTTTGTTGAGAATTTTGGTGTGTATCTTAAAACCAAATGGAAGCCATTCAAATGCTTCAGCAGAGGTAAGAGGACTAATGTGAGGATATTTGCATTTGAAATCTTACTCCTCTACATATTCTCTGTGTGACATCACTTTGGACAAGTTTCTCAATCTCTCTTAGCCTCATCTGTGAAATGACAAGAATAGTCATTACATTAGCAGTCATATAAGAAGTAGTATTGGTAATAATAGGTAAGCTTTATGGACCTGGCACTAGACACTGTTCTCAGTGTCTCATGGATTGTCTCTTTTAATCCTCTGTGATGTACATACTATTACTATCAGCCCTATTTTTCAAGTGAAGAAAATAAGGCACAAAAATCAAGTGAAAGAAACAAAACAGTAAGTGGTGGATTATCTATTTCATAGGATTTTGTGAAGATTAAAAGTGTTGCTAGACTAAACTAGTTACCACAGAATTCAGGACATAGTAAGCATTTGATAAACCTTATTGTACTTGAGGTTCCAGTTTCAAATAAAATTATGAGTCAGATTTTTAAAAACATTATCCAAGGTTGAATTCTCATCAATGACAATTTCTTTTTCTTGTGGACAATTTTGTCATACTCATGTCTTATACTTATTTTTAAACACATTATGAATCTTTTCAGTGGCCATGACAAACCTACGAGCACCTTCAATTCACTTGGGCTTCCATAGTACTTGTTAGCTATATGGGCTTTAGTCTTCTTACTGTCTATGCCTCAACAACCCTGTCCTACTCTACCTATCAAGCCTTTCCACTGCACTTGCTGCTATAGTAAATCTGTTTTCCTAACTCTAACTTCTTCACTAAATACCCCTTCCAACTTCTAGCCTTAACTTAAACTTGTTATTCCCTAAGGATATTGCTTTTCCTGCAGCTGCTCAAACAGGTGTTTCCTACTACACATCCCTCCTTTCCTTGTTCCCCAGTACTACTTCCAGTCCATTATTCCTTCAAATTAATGTAAAAATAAATTAGCTCTTTTGAAGCCCATGTATCTGCCTATATCATGTCCTGCTCTCCTATTCCCTGCCATCCACAAACCTTGTATCATCCACATCCAAGGGACTTTTACATGTACACAGCCCACACAACATCCTTTTCTCTTGGGGTTATGGAGCCAACTTCACTGACCTCCACATTTATTCCACTCAAGTGAAACACCAGAGTAGAGGTCATCAATAGGACCTATGGGCCAAATTGAGGATAAATATGTTGTTTTGCTTGGGCCACGAAATTTAAAAATATAAACTTTACATGACTGGCAAATCCATACTCATATATGAGAATCTCAAAAAAGGCACTTTCTTCACTAATTATATAAATGAGTTCTAGCAATCACCCAGTACCCTTCAATCTCAAATTACTCTCTCAAGGTTGCTATTGTATAACCCAACTAGAGCAAAAAAAAAAGTTCTTGCCAGTAGCAGAGTACTTCCTGACACAACATCAAGTTTTGAGAATCATTGTGTTTCATGATAAACTGACACACCTTTCTTGTTCCTTCCCTGGCATAGGAGGCAAGCTCTGATTTTGACTCTAAAGTCTAGAACACTATGACATCATCTGCTCTCTTTATGGTACTTTTAACAATTTTTTTATTATAAAAATACATGTTTAAAATAGAAGAGCCAAAATTTTTTTTAATTGAAGAAAAGAAAATCTTACATCACCCCCACTACACAGAGACAACCTGTTAATATTGGGGTGCAATGTCTTCCCATCTTTACTCAGTGCAATTCCGTCCTATGTATGTGATCATGCCCTATGGGCAACAAGTACTATTTGTTTTCACATAAAAAGTATTACATAAGTATTTTTCTATATTGTTACAGTCTCTTAGAATATATTGTTTTGAGATATAGTTCATGTATCGTAAAGTTCACCATTTTAATATGTGCAATTTGACAATTTTAGTATGTTTGTGACGTTGTGCAAAATGACCACTATCTAATTTTAGAACAGTTTCATCACCTCCAAAAAACCCATACCCAATAGCAGTAATTCCTCATTCTCCTCTCTCTCTATCCCCTACGAACTACTAATCTACTTTCCAACTCTATAAATTTGTATTCTGGACATTTTATGTAAACAGATTCATACTGTATGTGGTCTTTTGTGTTTTACTTCTTTCTCTTAGTATGTTTTCAAGGTTCATCCATGTTGTAGCATGTGTCAGTACTTTATTCCTTTTTATGGTGAATATTTATTTGCATGGATATATCAAATTTTGTTTATCCATTCATCAGTTGATGGACATTTGCATTGTTTCCAATTTGAGGCTGCTATAAATAATGCAGCTATCACTTATGTACAAGTTTTTGTGTGAACATGTGCTTTCAATTCTCTTAGGCATACACATAGGAGTAAAATTTCTGGGTCACATGTTTAATATCGAGGAACTGACAATCTGTTTTCCAAAATAGGTGCATCATTTTACATTCTCACCAACAACAATTTTTAAATTACAGCCATCTTAATAGGTATGAAATGGTACTTTATTGTGACTTTGGTTTGTATTTCCATCCGTAAGTACTAATGATATTCAGTATCTGTTCACGTGTTTATTGGCATTCATACATCTTTGGAAAAATATTTCAATTCGATGTACACTTTAAAAATTGGGTTGTTTTTTATTGTTGATTTGTAAGAGTTCTTTATATATTCTAGATATTAGATTCTTATCAGATTTATGATTTTCAAATATTTTCTCCCATTCTGTGGGTTATCTTTTCACTTTCTTGAGAATGTTATTTCTTTATGGGATTTTTATAAGATGAAGGGCTTGAATGTCACTTTATAACCATGCTTTCTTCAGTTGGTCTTTCTCTGAAGATGACAGAGTAAATATTTCTCACAAATCACAAGGAACTGTCCTCATTCCTGACCTATGGCAGCTGACACTCATGTAAGTCTTTCAAAGGAGCCTGTAGGCCCTCTTCAGTTTTGACCTCATTGCAGTACACTATTATTCTCTTAACTACTATGATATTTGAGTACTAGTTTCTAAAATTTCCATTGCCCTAATTTAAATAAATAATCTAGCTCTATACTCTTTTGAATCATAATTAATTTTTAGTGAAGGTAAATATCACACCAGGATTTATAATAATTTTGGTTCCTCCAGTGAAAAACTTATATCTTTACACTAACTTAAGGGTAAAAGAGTAGCTCAATATCAGCAAGATGCAGTATTATAGTATACTTCTGGCTTCTCACTAATGTCTAATTGACAACTTCCAACTAGTTTATTTATTCAAAACTATTTACTGGCTTATTATCAGGATCTATACATTTTACTAGTTGTTAAGGATACAGCCATGAATAGAATTAATATGGCTTCTGTCCTCATAGATATTTTAGTTCCATAGGTGAGTAGGCAAGCAACCATGTAATATGGGAGCTATAGTGTTCTGAGAGTAAATAAAAGAGGGATATTAGTCTGCATATGAATGCACAGCAAACTTCTTCAAGGAGAAAATGCCTAATCTGAAACTACTTGAATAGATGAATGGGACTATACCAACATGGGGGTAAAGTGGTAACATACTGGAGAAAGAATATTCTAAGGAAAGGAAACTACATTCAGAAGACCAGATAGGGGGCAAAAGAGCATGCTGTTAAGTTTAATAAATTTAAAGATGTTCCAACTCTTGGTTGATATGATTAAGTAAAAACTGACAAACAATTTAAGGATATTTAAATCAAAATAGATGCTCCCATTGCAAAGAAAAATGCAGATATATGTTCCAGTAGATTAAACTGAGACCCAGTTACATTCTTTATCGACATATGTCATTGACATAAATGATGTATGACTGGATTAATGGGAAAAGTTCTGAGTTGCAATAACCTCTGGGGTCCTTTCAGCTTTTATTCAGAAAGGAGGTTTAATTGACTCACAGTTCTGCATGGCTGGGAAGGCCTCAGGAAACTTACAATCATGGTGGAAGGGAAGCAAACACGTTCTTCTTCACATGATGGCAGGAGAAAGAAGTGCTGGGTAAAAGGGGGAAAAGTCCCTTTTAAAATCATCAGATATCATGAGAACTCATTCACAATCAAGAAAACAGCACGGAGGTAACTGCCTTGCTGATTAAATTACCTCCCACCAGGCACAGTGGCTCATGCCTGTAATCCTAGCACTTTGGGAGGCCAAGGCGGGTGACCACTTGAGGTTGGGGCTTTGAGACCAGCCTGACCAACATGGAGAAACCCTGTCTCTTTATACAAAATTAGCCACGCATGGTGGCACATACCTGTAATCCCAGCTACTCAGGAGGCTGAGGCAGGAAGATTGCTTGAACCCAGGAGGCAGAGGTTGTGGTGAGCCAAGATCACGCCATTGCACTCCAGCCTGGGCAACAAGAGTGAAACTGCGTCTCAAGAAAACAAACAAACAAAAAATTATCTCCTGCTGGGTCCCTCCCATGACACTTGGGGATTACGGGAACTACAATTCAAGATGAGATTTTGGTAGGCACACAGCCAAACTATACACTATACCAATGGCCATTATTATGCTGATGTACATTCTTTCTGTACCTAATTTGTTGAGAGTTTTTATCATTGAAGAATGTTGAGTTTTGTCAAATATTTTTTCTGCCTCTATTGAAATGATCATGTTTTTTCCTTCATTCTGTTAATGTATCACTTTTATGGTTAGTCATTCTTGCATCCCAGGAATAAATATCACTTGATCAAGGCTTGTGATCCTTTTAATATGTTTTTGAATTCAATTTGCCAGTCTTTTTGTTTTGTTTTTAGGATTTTTGTATCTATGTTCATCAGGGACATTAGCCTCTGTATCCTGCCTGGTCTGGCTTTGGTATCAGGGTAATGCTGGGCTCATGAAAAGAGTTCCGAGGTATTCCTTTCTCTTCGAGTTTTTGGAAGAGCTTGAGAAGGATTAGTAGTAATCGTTCTTTAAATATTGGTAGTATTTACTAGTGAAAGTTCTGGTCCTGGACTTTTCTTTGTTGTGAGGTTTTTCATTACTAATTCAATTCCTTACTTGTTTTTTATTTTAGTTCAGATCAGACTTTTTATATGATTCAGCTTTGATTGGTTGTATGCTTATAGAAGTTTATCCATTTCTTCTAAGCTATCCAATTTATCAGTGTATAGTTGTTCACAGTATAGTCATCCCTCAGGATCCACAGGGGATTGGTTCCAGGACCACCCATGGATACCAAAATCCACACATACTCAATTCCCGGAGTAGGCCCATGAACTTGTGAATATTAAAATTTGGTCCTTCATATAAGAAGGTTTTGCATCCCATGAATATTCTTATTTTCCATTCATGTTTGGTTTCAGATGCTGAACTCATGCATATGGAGGTCAGACTATATTTACTGAAAAAAAAATCCACATGTAAGTGGACTCATGCAGTTCAAAGTCATGTTGTTTAAGGGTCAACTGTAGTCTCTTGCAATCTTTTGTTTTTCTGTGGTGTCAAATGTAACGTTTCCTGTTTCATTTCTGGTTTTGAGTCTTCTCTATTGTTTTCTTAGTCTAGCTAAAGGTTTGCCAACTTTGTTTTTTCTCCCTTGCGGGGGGAAAAAAAAAAAAAAGCACACAACTTTTAGTTTCATTGCTTTTTTTCTAGCATCTATTTCATTTATTTTGGTTCTTATCTTTACCATCTTCTTCCTTCTGCTAGCCCAAACTAACTTTAGGCTTAGCTTGTTCTTTCTTTTCTACTTCTTTGAGGTGGAAAGTTATGTTGTTTGAGCGTTTTCTTTTTTCTTAATGTAGGTGTTTATAAGTTTCACTCTTAGAACTGCTTTTGCTATATTCTGTAAGTTTTGGTGTGTTGTGTTTCCATTTTAGTTTGTATCAATATATTTTTTAATTTCCCTTTTGACTTTTCTTTTTTGAACCATTGGTTGTTCAGGAGTGTGTTGCTTAATCTCCATATGTTTGTAAATTTTTCAATATTCTCCCTGTTATTGATTTCTACCTTCATACCATTTCAGTCGGAAAAAAATACTTGGTATAACATCAAGCTTTTCAAATTTTAGAAGATTTGTTTGTGGCCAAATGTATGATCTATCCAAAAAATGTTTTAAAAAAGAGCTTCAGTCTTGTGGTTGGTGACTGAATTCTGGTATACTTTTACTCAAGGCTAGGGCTTTCCAAGTCACATGGGATTTTTATTAGGACCCTTTCTTTTTTGAGGTCCTTATAATTTTAATTTTTATGTTTTTGTCTCACAAGTCTAGGGATCTGCTCTGCTCGTCTTATCAGCCTTTCAGCAGCTGCTTTCTAAGCAGTAACTATTTTTAGGGAGAAGCTCCCCCAAATACCAGGATATCTTTTTGTGACTCTTTCTTCTTGCAGATTATGTCAACACAATTCTTTACACATAGACTTTGTAGTTCTTCTGTGCATTCAGGACAGAAGTTCTTGTTTAAAAACATTTTGTTGTATCCATTCTCAGCAGGAGAGTTGGGTTGAATCACTTAATACACTATTACTTATATTGGAACTTCTCCATGCAAATTTAAAAATTTTTTATATTGTTGATTTAACATTTTTTTGCCTTAATTGCTTGTGAATTATGATTTGTGGGAAATGCTATTTCCCATTTTACTGTTATTTAGAAGTCTGTTTGCATTTTGGTATAGTACTTACATATTTTCAATTTTTACACTGAAACCTTTGATCCATTTGGAATTTCTCTAGATCTGCTGAGAAGTTTATATGAAACTTTTATTTGTGATGTTCACCTCTTTATCCACTCTCATTTTCAGGATTGTCTATCTTTTTGCCGTGGACTTGAAATTTTATCTTTTTATATAGTAAATTTGCCTGCAAATTTGCATCCATTTCTGAATTTTCCATTGTTTTGTTTCATTGTGTGTCTTTGTTCATGTGTCTGGGTGACACTGTTTTTTAATGGCTTTTTTTAGGCTTATACAGTACTCTGTGTACACTTAAAGTATATAATTTGATCAGTTATGACATATGTACACCCTCATGAAACCATCACTATAATCAAAGTAATGAACAAAAGCTTTCTTGTGCCCTTTTGTAATTTATCACTCTTCCCCTACCCTTGTCCCCCAGTTGTCTCCACACAACAAACTGATTGGCTTTCTGCTATTACAACTTGCAGTTTTTAGAGTTTTGATCAGATAGAAGAGTCCTTTTGTATTTTACTCAACAAGTTATTTTGTGACTCACCTATGTTGTTGCTTTTATCATCAATTTACTCTATTATTTGTGTAGTAGTAATATTTTATTATACAAATATACAAATTATTTATCAATTTATCTGTTTTTGGACATTTGGGTTGTTTCCAATGTTTGGTTATTACAAGTAAATCTGTCACGATCTTTTGTGTATATAAGACTGTACAGATATACACTTTCATTTCTCTTCAGTAAGGATGGAATAGTTAGTTTGTATGTATGTGCAAGTTTAATGTTTTTGGTAATTGCTCAACTGTTTTTCCAAGTGCTATACCAGTTTCCATTCCCACCGGAAGTGTATGAGATTTTCAGTTTATCTATGTCCTCATAAACACTTGATACTGTTTGTCTTTATACCTTCAGTTATTCTAATGAATGTATAGTGGTATCTCATTGTGGTTTTAATTTGCATTTTCCTTAAAATGCAAATTAAAGATTAAAAAAATCTTTCCCTGTGCTCATCTTCTTTCATGAAGTATATATTTTGTCCATTTTATATTAGTATATATGTTTTGTCTCACTGATTAGTTAAGAGTTCTTTTTATATTCTAGATACAAGTTCTTTGCCAGATATATGCTTGCCAAATGTATTTTACCAATGTGTGGCTTGCTTTTTTATTTTCTTAACATTGTCTTTTGAAAAGAAAAAAAGTTTAATATTGATGAATTTCAATTTATTGATGTCTTTAAATCTACAGATTAATTTGATAACAATTAACATATTCATAATATTGATTTTTCCAATCTATGAATATGGCATACTATTGTCTGAAATGACCGCCAAATTTTATGAGTTGAAACTTAATCCGCTTTGTGGTGGCATTAAGAGGCAGGGTCTTTTGGGAAGTGATTTTCATGAGAGGTCCACCTTATAAAAGGACCAGAGGTAACCAGTTTAGCCCTTCTGCCTTCTGCCACATGAGCACACAGTGTTCACCTCTTCTGCCATGTGAAGAAACAGCAAGAAAGCCCTCACCAGACACTGAATGCTGGCCCCTTGATCTTGGACTTCCCAGACTTCAGAACTGTGAGGAATAAATTTGTATTGTATGTAAGTTGCCCATTCTGTGGTGTTTTGTTACAGTGGCACAGGAAGCACATTTCTTCAATTATTAAATCTTCTTAATTTCTCTGAAGTCTGTTTTAGAGGTGGTGGTTAGGAAACAACGGCTGTTGATATGCCAAATCCAACCTGTGGTTTATTTGGTGTGGTTCACAAAACAAGAATAATTTTTACAGTTTTAGTGCGTTGTTAGAATGCAGAAGAAAGTGGGATAAACACTAAAATATTTCATAGTTGCTACTTATAAAAAAGTTTTCCAGCTTCTGTCATAGAGAATTGTGTATAAATGTTGAACATAATTCATCAGATTCATTTCCAGGTATTCTACATTTCTGATGCTACTGAAAAACATCTGTTTATGACTAAGCTTATTTAAAATGTAATATTTCTGGTACAAAGTATTTGCTCAATATATATTCTATTGAATAAATGAAGAAAAACATTTTCATCTTTAGAAATAAACTTGTGAAACAGCTTGTTAAAGATGTTAAGGCCAAGACAGATCAGCAAAAGAAAGACACTGGAAAGAGATTCTAGAGTGTGTAGCTCCCCTTTCTTTCTTGGCCTTCTGCAGACTATACTCTCTCCTATGGGCTCTTGTCTCACCTGTTACTTTCTCTGACAAAAACTTCTGGCATCTTAGAGACATGGATGTTGGTGCTACATGAATGAAGAAATCCTATGACATTGTTTTCAAGTTTTATTATCTTAATTTTCATTGCTGTTGTATTAGTCATGGTTTTCCAGAGAAGCAGAAGCAATAGGCTAGATAGGCAGACTGATTGTTTGATTGACTGGAAGGAATTGGCGCACATGATTGTGGAGGTTGGCCAGTCTGAAATCCCTGGGACAGGTCCACAGATGGGAAATCCTCGTAAGAGTTGATGTTCCAGTCTTGAGACTGAATTCCACAGGACAGCAAGCTGAAAACCCAGGTAGGGTTTCTAACTTGAACTCCTGGAGAGAATTTCTTTTTCTTCATGAAAACTGTGTTGCTCTTAAGGCCTTCAACTGATTGAATGAGGTCTACCACATTATGGAGGGTAATTTTTTTTACTCAAAGTCTACTTAACTGCCTGTTAATCACATACGAAACACCCCTCCACAGCAACATCCTCAGGATGTTTGACCCCATAATTGGGTACCACAGCCTAGCCAAGTTGACAAAATGAACTATCACAGTAGTTATAGGTAAATACTATTTTATTTTGTACTTCAGTGTTATATCCTGCAACTTCATTAACTAATAATTTCTCCATATGGAAAAAAAAAATGGTGAATAGGAGGCAGGACTAACTTACAGCTCCCACTTGGATGGACAGAGCAGTGTGTGGAGGCTCACATAGTGAACTTTTGCTCCAAGAACTACCATAGGAACATGCCAGGAAAGCTGAGAGAATCCACAGACCCTTTGAAGGAAGCAGATAGCTGCCCCGGGAGACAGTGGAAAAACTGAATCCCCAAAGTGTGAATGTGTAAAAGTGGGATCATCTGCCTCCAAATACATACCCCCACTGGGGAACCTGAAGGTCCAGATCACAGGAGAAGGATTTGGACTTACATGGAGCTGAGACAAATTTAGAGAGCTGAGCGAAATACGGGAGTAGAAGACATAGCCCTATGCACACTCTTGGTCCCCAGGGAAGCCATTTCTGATTTTGTCTCACAGGGGTTTTTTGGAAAGGGCTGCCAGGGGAACTGGGAAAAGACCACAGGAGAGGCCAGGTGTTGTGGTTCACACCTCTAATCCCAGCACTTTGGGAGGCTGGGGCAGGCAGATAACCTGAGGTAAGGAGTTCAAGACCAGCCTGGCAAACATGGGGAAACCCCGTCCCTACTAAAAATACAAAAAAGTAGCCAGGCATTGTGGCATTTGCCCATAGTCCCAGCTACTCAGGAGGCTGAAGCAGGAGAACTGCTTGAGCCTGGGAGGTGGAAGATGCAGTGAGCCAAGATCGCCACCACTGCACACCAGTCTGGGCGACAGAGCGAGACTCTGTCTCAAAAAAACCAAACCAAACCAAACCAAAACAAAAACAGCAAAAGAAAGAAACTTCCAGCTGAACAATTTTGATTGAATGCAAAGTTTCTAGACAGAACTTGGGAGAGGGAGCAAATCGGGAGTGCAGACACAGCACAGAAGCTGAGGCATGTGGGGAAGCATGAAACCTGAAAGCTCTGCTTGCTTTCTCAGTTGGGAGGCTGGTAGCCTAGGGCAAGTTCTCAGCCCTGCTCACATGCCGTCTGGAAATAAACTCAGTGCTGTTAGTGGGGCATGGTGGGAGTGAGACTGGCCTTTTGGGCTGTGTGGGAGCCGGGTGAGGTCTGTAAGTGCCGGCTTTCCCCATTTTCTTGGTGACCTACATGCAGCAAAGGCAGCCATAATCCTCCTGGGAACATAACTCCATTGGTGTGAGAACCACACCCCTATCCGTACAGCAGCCACAGCAAACCCTGCCCAAGGAGAGTCTGAGTTCAGACACACCTAACCCTGTACCCACCTGATAGTCTTTCTCTACCTGCCCTGGTAGCCAAAGACAAAGGACATAGTTCCTGGGGAACTCTATGGCCCCGCCTAATGCCTGAGTCTAGGGCAAGTTTGTATCCTTCCTACACAACCGGAGGTGATGTGGTCTTGAAAGCATTATCTCCTGGCTAGAGGCCAACCAACAGAAAACCAGCCCATTTAACAAAAATACAACCAGGTACCCTCACAGAATCCACTGCACTCCCCTACTACCTATACCAGAGCAGGTGCTGGTATCCACAGCTGGGAAACCTGAAGAGAGTTCACATCACAGGACTCTGTGCAGACGCTTCTGGAGCCTGGTAGCTCCACTGGGTGGCTACATCCAGAAGAAAAATAAAAATCATTGCAGTCTGGCTCTCAGGAAACCACAAACCTAGGGGAAGGGGGAAAGCACCACATTAAGGGAGCAATCCATGGGATGGAGGAATCTGAACAGCAGCCCTTGAGCCCCAGATCTTCTCTCTAATGTAGTCTACCCAAAAGAGAAGTAACCAGAAAAACAATTCTGGTAATATGACTAAACAAGGTTCTTTAACAACACAAAAAGATTACACTAGCTCAACATCAGTGGATCCAAACCAAGAAGAAAACTCTGAATTGCCAGAAAAAGAATTCAGAAAGTTGATTATTAAGTAATCAAGGAGGTACCAGAGAAAGGTGAAGTCCAACTTAGTGCAATATAAAAAAAGATACAAGATATCAAGGGAAAAACCTTCAGTGAAATAGATAGCATAAATAAAAAAAAAATCACAACTTCTGGAAATGAAGGACATACTTAGAGAAATGCAAAATACAATGGAAAGTCTCAGCAATAGAATTGCACAGGTAAAAGAAAGAAATTCAGATCTCAAAGACAAGGCTTTTGAATTAACTCAATCCAACCAAGACAAAGAAAAAATAATTTAAAAAAAGAACATAGGCCTCCAAGAAGTTTGGGATTATGTTAAATGACCAAACAGGAATAACTGGTGTTCCTAAGGAAGAAGAGAAATCTAAAAGTTTGGAAAACACATTTAAGAGACTAATTGAAAAAAAATTTCCCCAGTCTTGCTAGAGACAGAGACATCCAAATACAAGAAGCTCAAAGAACACCTGGGAAATTTATTGTAAAATGATCATCACCTAGGCACACAGTCATAAGGTTATCTAAAGTCAAGATGAAGGAAGGAATCTTAACAGCCATGAGGCAAAAGTATCAGGTAACCCACGAAGGAAAACCTATTAGAATAACAGCAGATTTCTCAGCAGAAACCCTACAAGCTAGAAGGGATTGACGCCCTATCTTTACCCTCCTTAAACAAAATAATCAGCCAAGAATTCTGTATCCTGCAAAACTAAGCTTCAAAACTGAAGGAAAGATACAGTCTTTTTTTAGGCAAACAAATGCTGAGAGAATTCACCACTACCAAGCACTACAAGAACTGCTAAAAAGAGCTCTAAATCTTGGAACAAATCCTCAAAATACACCAAAATAAAACCTCCTTAAAGCATAAATCTCACAGTACCTATAAAATAAAAACACAATGAAGAAACAAAAGCAAGGTATTCAGGCAACAAATAGCACAATGAATAGAATAGTACCTCACATCTCAATAGAAATGTTGAATGTAAACGGTCAAAATGCTCCACTTAAAAATATAGAATGGCAGAATGGATAAAAATTCATCAACCAAGTATCTGCTGTCTCCAAGAGACTCAACATATAACGAAGGGGTGGAAAAGGATATTCCATGCAAATGGACACCAAAAGTAAGGAGGAATAGCTACTCTTATATCAGACAAAACAAACTGTAAAGCAACAGCAGTTAAAAAAGACAAAGAGGGAAATTATATAATGATAAAAGGCCTTGTCCAACAGGAAAATATCACAGTCCTAAATATATGTACACCTAATACTGGAGCGCCTACATTTACAAAACAATTACTACTAGACCTAAGAAATGAGACAGATGGCAACACAGTAATATTGGGGGACTTCAATACTCCACTGACAGTACTAGACAGGTTATCAAGACAGAAATTATGGATTTAAACTATACTTTAGAACAAATCGACTTAAAAGGTATTTACAGAACATTCTACCCAACAACTACAGAATATATCATCGGCACATGGAACATTCTCCAAGACAGACCATATGATAGGCCACAAAATGAGTCTCAATAAATTTAAGAAAACTGAAATTATAACAAGTGCTCTTTCAGATCATAGTGGAATAAAATTAGAAATCAGCTCCAAAAGGAACCCTCAAAACCTTGGAAATTAAATAACCTGCTTCTGAATGATCATTAGGTCAACAATAAAATCAAGATGGAAATTTAAAAATTCTCTGAACTGAACAATAATAGTGACACAACCTATCAAAACCTCTGGGATACAGCAAAAGCAGTGCTAAGAATAACGTTCATAGCCTTAAATGCCTACGTCAAAGAGTCTGAAAGAGCACAAATAGACAATCTAAGGTCACACCTCAAGGAACTAAAGAAACAAGAACAAACCAAACCTACACCCAGCAGAAGAAAAGAAATAACAAAGATCAGAGCAGAGCTAAATGATATTGAAACAAAAAAAAAATACAAAAGATAAACAAAACAAAAAGCTGATTTTTTGAAAAGACAAATAAAATCGATAGACCACTACTGAGGAGATTAAACAAGAAAAGGGAGAAAATCAAATTAAGCACAATTAGAAATGAAATGAGAGATATTACAACTGATACCACAGAAATACAAAAGATTATTAAAGGCTACTGGGTACATCTTTACGTGCATAAACTAGAAAATCTAGAGGAGATGGATAAATTCTTGGAAATGCACAACCCTCAGTTTAAACCAGAAAGAGTTAGGAACTCTGAAGGGACCAATAACAAGCAGTGACATTGAAATGGTAATTAAAAAATTGCCTACCAAAACAAAACAAAACAAAAAGTCCAGGACCAGATGGATTTGCAGCTGGATTCTATCAGACATTGAATGAGAAATTGGTACCAATCCTATTAACACTATTCCACAAGACAGAGAAAGAGGGAATCCTCCCTAAATAATTCTATGAAGCCAGTATCACCCTAATACCAAAACCAGGAAAGGATATAACAAAAAAAGAACACTACAGATCAATATCCCTGATGAAAACAGATGCAAAAATCCTCTACAACAGCATATGGAAAAGATAATCCACCATGATCCAATGGGTTTCATACCAGGGATGCACGGATGGTTTAACATTCACAAGTCAATAAATGTGATACACCATGTAAATAGAATTAGAAACAAAAGTCACATGATCATCTTAATAGACACAGAAAACGCATTTTACAAAATCCAGCATCCCTTTGTTAAAACTTTCAGCTAAATCGGCAGAGAAGGGACATACCTTAACAAAATAAAAGCCATCTACGACAAATTCACAGCCAACATTATACTGAATGGGGAAAAGTTGAAAGCATTCCCCCTGAGAACTGGAACAAAAAAACGATGCCCACTCTCACTATTTCTATTCAACACAGTACTGGAAGTCCAAGCCAGAGCAATCAGATGAGAAAAAATAAAGGGCATCCAAATCAGTGAAGAAGTCAAACTGTTGCTGTTTGCTGATATGATATGATGTGATACCTGGAAAACCCTACCCATTCCTCCAAAAAGCTCTTAGAATTGATAAATGAATTAAGCAAAGTTTTAGGATATAAAATTAATGTACACAAATCAGTAACTTTGCTATACACCAACAGCATCCAAGCTGAGAATCAAATCAATAACTCAACCACCTTTACAATAGCTGCAAAAAAATAAAATAAAATTCTTAGGAACATACCTAACCAAGGAGGTGATCCTTATCTCTAACCTTATAAAAAAATCAACCCAAGATGGATCAAAGACTTAAATTAAATCTAAGATGTGAAATCATAAAAAGTCTAGAAGATAACATTGGAAAAACCCTTACAGACATTGGCTTAGGCAAAGACTTCATGACCAAGAACCCAAAAGCAAATGCAACAAAAACAAAGTAAATAGATGGGGCTTAATTAAATTAAAAGTCTCTGCACAGCAAAAGAAACAATCAGCAGAGTATACAGACAACCCACAAAGTGGGAAAAAACCTTCGAAATGTCTACAGGAACTCAAACAAATCAGTAAGAAAAAATTCCATCAAAAAGTGGGCTAAAGACATGAATGGATAATCCTCAAAAGAAGATATACAAATGGCCAACAAACATATGAAAAAAAAGCTCAACATCACTAATGATCAGGGAAATACAAATCAAAACCACAATGTGATACCACCTTAATCCTGCAAGAATGGCTATAATCAAAAAATAAAAAATAGATGTTGGTGGGGACATGGTGAAAAGGGAACACTTTTACACTACTGGTGGGAATGTAAACTAGTACAACCACTGTGGAAAACAGTGTGGAGATTCTCTAAAGAACTACCAGTTAATCCAGCAATCCCACTCCTGAGTATCTACCCAGAGGAAAAGAAGTCATTATATGAAAAATACATTTGCATACGCAGGCTTGTAGCAGCACAATTCGCAACTGCAAAAATATGGAACCAGCCTGAAAGCCCATCAATCAACGAGTGGATAAAGAAATTGTGGTATACATATATATTATGGACTACTACTCAGCCATAAAAAGGGACGAAATAATGACATTTGCAGCAAGCTGGATTGGAGACTATTATTCTAACTGAAGTAACTCAGGAATGGAAAATCAAGTGTATGTTCTCACTCATAAGTGGGAGCTAAACAATGAGGATGCAAAGGCATAAGAATAATACAATGGATTCTGGGAATTCAGGGAAAGGGTGGGAGGGTGGTGATGGATAAAAGGCTACACATTGGGTATAGTGTACACTGCTTGAATGATGGGTGCACCAAAATCTCAGAAATCACCACTAAAGAACTTATTCATGTAACCAAACACCACCTGTTCCCCCAAACCTATCGAAATTAAAAAGTCAAAAATAATCCATAGGATTTAAAACAATTTTTCTAAATATCTAAATATGTCACCAACATACTTAAAGCAAATAATGATAATTTTAATCTTCCTTTCCAAAACATACATTCTATTTCTTACTTATGCTTATTTCTCTAGGTAAGGCCTCTATTAAAATATCAAGTAGGCCAGGCACTGTGGCTCACACCTGTAATCCCAGCTCTTTGGGAGGCCGAGGTGGGTGGATCACCTGAGGTCAGGAGTTCGAGACTTGCCTGGCCAACATAGTGAAATCCCATCTCTACTAAAAATACAAAAATTAGCCTGGTGTGGTGGCATGCACCTGTAGTCACAGCTACTCAGGAGGCTGAAGCAGGAGAATTGCTTAAACCTGGGAGGCAGAGGTTGCAGTGAGCCAAGATAGCGCCATTACACTCCAGCCTGGGTGACAGAGCGAGACTCTGTCTCAAAAAAGAAAAAAAAAGTCAAGTAATGATAGAAGGCATACTTGGCTTATTCTCAAATTCCATGGAAGTTTTCAATGTTTCATTGTGTGATATTTGCTCCATTTAAAAATTTTTCAGTAGCTTCTATTTATATTGACACTTTCTTTTCCTTGAGATTTTAAAAAAATTATGTGTTAAATTTATCAAATATTTTTCTGCATCTATTGAGATGATCAATAGTTTTTCACCTTTTACTCTGTTAATATGAAGAATTACACGTTTATTTTTAAGTGCTAAGTATATCTTCCATTCCTTTATTAAATCCAGTTTAGTTCAGTTGTATCTCTCTCTCACACACACACACATACACACACACCACAAACACATCATTTGTAGGTCTACGATTTTTGAACCTAATTTATGAGTTTGACCTGTAATGTTCATTTCCTGCAATGTATTTTCAAGTTTGGGTATAATCATTATGCTTGTCTCACAAAATGAAATGTGACCTGCCCCTGCCACCCATTTTAAATTTTTTGAAGAGTGGGGTAAAACTGGCAATACCAAATCTTTCCAAAAGTTTCTAAACCTTTTACATATCCCAATACCCAAATTTCTGTTCTATTGGTTCTCTTTATTGTATATTTCACTATTTCATTATTTGCTCTTATCATAATTTTTTTCTACTTCTTTGCATTTATACTGTTCTATCTTGGATCAGCCCTTCTGTTTTAATAAAAAACTTACACATTTCCATCAATGTTCTAAGTACTAAGATGATGACAGCTTTCACTTCTAAATTATTCTTTTAATCTGCTTAGTTATTTTTGATAATTTTTTCATTTTCCTTTATTTCTTTAAATATACTTTCTGATAATTGCCATATCTGCAGACTACCATTCTTTCTCTATCTTGGTTTTACATTTTACTCTCTTTTCAGTGTGGCTAGTTTTTGCGGGATGAGTCTCACAGGTGATATGAATCTTTGTGCAAATCCATGTGAATGTGAGTTTTTGCTAGGAATTTTCATGAAAGGCTTAAAAATTTTATTTTTTCAATTCCCAAGAAAACCGGAGACGGGCAAGTTTCTTCAAAGCTTCCTCCTGTCTGCCGGTGGGGAGTCCACCTCTGCAGTTCTTCCATCGAGTGAGGCCCTTCTAGATGTCAGGCTATATGTGTATGGGAGGGACGAAAATATGGATGGGTGGGGGGAAAAAATTAGGCCAGCCATCCTATTTTGTCTCAGCCTTCATCTTATATTCCTTATGCTTGTAAAATCACACGCTCTAGGCCCTTGGTCTTCATAATACGGTCCTCAGACCATGATATCAGCACCTCCTGGGACTCTCAGAAATCCAAAATCTCAGGCACTAGTTCCAAAAGTTGTCCTTGTGGATTTTTCTTTACTTTTTGTTTCGGCTTCCTTTCCTGTCCTATCAGCTTTACGCTTATATATACGTTTTCTATTTTTTTTTTCTGTGTACAATGATAGGTATAAATTATTTTTTCTTAGTAATTGCGTTTAGATTTAGCCGTTTAAGTCAGAAAAATAACGAAACGAGATCAGCATCGCTGGGTTCTTTCGTACACCCCAGTAGGTTAGCTGGGACTGGCTTCTGGCAGTTGCTGTTTGGTCGATTACAAACTATTAAATACACCAGTGAGGATGAAATCCTTCCGTGCTACGGCACCTCCGCAAACTACTTCTAAACTCTGCGTCAATCCTCCCCTCTCCCATCGCCCTCCCTCAGCAAAGCCTCACGGTTTCGTTCGGAGTAGGCCACCGAGCCACTGCGAAAACCCGGAGTAACGGATTCGGGGTGCAGCTAAGGTCTCCAAGGGAGCACGGGGAACTTACAGAGCATGCGTAAGGCGCGGTGCGCGCACATGCGCACTCGCTCGCGCAGGGCCGCGCGCCGGTCTCTCAGGAGGGCTTGGAGGCTGCGCGAGCAGTTGACGTGTTCGGTGGCTGCTGAGGCGGCGGAGCTCTGGGAGGGGAAGGAGCGGAGGGGAGGGGAGGGGGTGGTGAGGTGGGGGGCTGAACCCGGAAGTGGGTAGGCGCAGGAGCGAGCGCGCCCAGAGTGGAGCTCAGCTGCTGGGAGCCAGCGGGGGAGCCTTGGGTTCCCGGTAATGGATCTGTGGGGCGTTTTCCCAGGGAAACTGGGTGGGAAGGGTAGCGGGATCGCCGACTACAAGCGCATTCTCCGCCTCGCCAGGGCCTGGGAAAGCTCTTCTGCTTCCTTTAGTCGTCTCTCTGGTTGACCCCACTTCTCTGCGCCCCTCCTGGGGCCATCTCTCACCGGGTGGTTTTGGCCGAGGGAAGCTCTCTATTCCTGAAGAGCTGTGCCTTGCCCGCCCGAGGAAAGCATGTTAATGGAGAGACTCGGATCTCGCGGCCGCCACGGCCTTATTGTCACCATCCCAGCACCCCTAAACCACGACTACAGCCTCCTCAACCCGCACAGTCAACGATCTTGGAAGATCTCTCCCATTTCTGCCAGGGTATTTTCACTCTGTTCGTGAATCAGGCCTGGAAGGTGTGCCTGGGTTCCTTTAAAATTATTCTTTTGTTGGCTGCCTTTTCTAAACCCGGCCCTCCTTGTTCTCCGCCCCAAAATCTTTGCCACGAATGAGTGTAAGCTGTGATTTTATCATCATTTAGTTATAATTAGAAGGAATTCGTTGATGATTGCCGTTGGCTGATCTAGCATTGCTTTGCCATGGAGTTATTTTACGTGGTTCTCACTCTTTTGCAGACCATGAAACCCTTGGGCACGCCCCTTCAGAAGCTGTTATCCAAGACAATCTAGTTTTCCTTTATAAATCACTTAAGACACTTATGAAGTTTCTTGTTCTGAAATTGCTGCACTGCAATGAAGAAGAGGAGAAAGGTTACTTCAAATCTTGAGAAGATCCATCTAGGCTATCATAAAGATTCTTCAGAAGGAAATGTTGCAGTGGAGTGTGACCAAGTGACCTATACTCATTCTGCAGAAAGACCAACTCCTGAAGCTCTTCACTGTTATCAGGAACTTCCTCCCTCTCCAGATCAGAGAAAGCTTTTGAGTTCTTTGCAGTATAATAAGAATTTGCTAAAATATTTAAATGATGATAGGCAGAAGCAACCATCTTTTTGTGATTTGCTTATCATAGTGGAAGGAAAAGAATTTAGTGCACATAAAGTAGTCGTTGCTGTTGGCAGTAGTTATTTTCATGCGTGTTTGAGCAAAAATCCAAGCACTGATGTTGTCACCCTGGATCACGTAACACATTCAGTTTTTCAGCATTTGCTTGAATTTCTTTACACATCAGAATTTTTTGTGTACAAATATGAAATACCTCTTGTTTTAGAGGCTGCAAAATTTTTGGACATTATCGATGCAGTGAAGTTGTTAAATAACGAAAATGTTGCCTCTTTTCATTCAGAGCTAGCTGAAAAGTCATCACCAGAAGAAACACTAAATGAATTAACTGGAAGACTATCAAATAATCATCAGTGCAAATTCTGTAGTAGACATTTTTGTTATAAAAAGTCTTTAGAGAATCATCTGGCTAAAACCCATAGGTCTCTTTTATTAGGGAAAAAACATGGGTTAAAAATGCTGGAGAGAAGTTTCTCCACAAGAAGATCAAAAAGGAATCGAAAGTGCCCTGTTAAGTTTGATGACACCAGCGATGATGAACAGGAAAGTGGCGATGGGTCAGACAATTTGAATCAAGAAAATTTTGATAAGGAAAAGTCAGATAGAAATGATTCTGAGGATCCTGGAAGTGAATATAATGCTGAAGAAGATGAGTTAGAGGAGGAGATGTCAGATGAATACTCTGACATTGAAGAACAAAGTGAAAAGGATCATAATGATGCAGAAGAAGAACCTGAGGCTGGTGATTCTGTAGGGAATATTCATGAGGGGTTAACTCCAGTGGTCATTCAGAACAGCAACAAAAAAATATTGCAGTGTCCTAAATGTGATAAAACATTTGACCGGATAGGTAAGAAAAGAAAACTTGTTTTCTATCTCTAATCAAAAAGATCGCTTATAAAAAGACTGCTTATGTAGGGAGAATACTTTGGTTTTCAATAGTGTTTATCCTGTTACTTTAAATTTGTTGTGATTCAGGAATTAATTTTTTATATTAGCCTTTACTTTTCTTCATGTCCCAGTGACACATCATTAGATCATGTCATTTGATATGAAAGACTCCAGAGTGTCAATAATTATCATGTAGATTTATATGCCAGTTTAATTCCAGTGATAGGTACTATTTTTAAGTCATTAAAGAAAAGTAGATTATATTACATGTAGTAATTTGTATATTCTTTTCCCCTTGCATGGTAATATATGAGTTATAAATGTCACTTTTCCAGTATCTAGCACTATTTAATAGAAAGGGGATGTTTTAGATTAAACTATGGTGAAGGATAAAATTGAAATGAATGTAATTTAATACTGTAGATAAAGACTTTGGGAAGTATCCTAGTTAGTAGCACTCTGGTTGTATTATACATGTGATCTTAGCCAAAAGGCCAAGAAGCCTTGGTTGTTATAATAATGAATAAATCAATTTTTCTTCTATTGGAAAAGAATTTGTAAATGTAGTCTATCATTTTAAGTTTTATGTCAGTATATATTTAATTTCAAGTTGTCTAATATTTGCTAGGTAAGGTAATTCTTGGAAGTGTCTTATGTGAACTGTTCTAATATGAACTTTTCAGTTGCAACAATTAAGCTTCCAGGTAAATTGAAGTTATGAAATCGTGAAATATATTCTACCACATATAATGATAAAAACATTAGTGCAATCTGACCTGGTAAAATTACTTACCCGATTTAATATATCCCCATATGTCTTACAGTGTTACCTTACTTATGCTACTGATATAGGTGGAAATTGGTTTTATAAGAAATTGGTGATCATTTGCTGTAAAAATATGTTGCATTATATGCTGAGATAACAGTGGTATCTACTTTTTGCTTTTTATAATGTTTTTTGGGATAATTTTCTCTCTGAATCATAACACTTTGGATAATCTAATTTAATAATTATTAATATTTTAACTGAGCCTGTGTGCAAACGAATGAAAAAACTTCTTCAGTAACAATTCAAAGAGCATATGTATACAAGTAAATTGTTAAAGTTAGACTGGATAAAATGCTGTTGTAGAGCTGTAAACAAATACTGTGAAGATGTGTATAGAGGTGAGAACAGCTTTTTGGGTTGAAGTATCTGAGAACATTTCATCTTTCCAATAGACTTCTTAGACTTTGTACTCTTAGTGCACGCTTCCTGTATTCTGCCTTAATTGTCTTAATTTGACTTGGAGATGAGTGAATAGGGATGAGTTCGCAAATGGTATTGTAGGTGGAACACAAATATCTCAAACCGTCCCATTCACTAGTCGTGTGACATGCTGTATAAAAGAAGGGTTCTGTGTTCAAGTAAGATTGGGAACTGTATAATTCACAATCTATTAACTGCCCGATTCTCTAGTAAAGAAACCTGTTGATTTTGCTTAACCCAGTATTTCCTTAAATCGTTTTACCACAAGATATTTTGGAGGTACTTCTTTGAGCATCCTAGGAAACTACAGTTTTCTGCACAATTTGGGAAAACACTGCTCAAGATTGAGGTGCTAATTTACTAAGAGGAGGACATTTCGCTCCTCCCTCCCTCCCTTCCTCCCTCCCTCCCTCCTTCCCTTCCTCCCTCCCTCCCTCCCTTCCTTCTGTCCCTTTCCCTTTCCCCTTCCTTTTTTTCCAAGTTCAGCCCAGATAATTGTGGGAGTCAATAGGTCACATTGTAGGTTTATTTCCGACTGATCTTTCTGAATGTATTTTACATTATGCCACTCTTTTACCCATTCCTCTCTTTTGTTTAGCCCTGCTGCTTGCTTTTCACCAGTAGTTTCTCATTTCTATTACCTTAGTATATCTATATCTATCTATATCTTATTCATACATTGCTAGTTAAAAAGCATGAGTTACAGTGATATGAGACTGCTTGGGTGTTTTGGAATCGTGTTCTTGGGTGAGATACTTAACCTGTCTGTGTTTTTGTTTCCTCATAAGTAAAGTGAGATGATGCTAATGTGATGCTAATAGTACCTTCTCATGAGGTAGGGAAAGGTTATTATGAGGATTAAATGGGGTAATTCTTGGGAATCACTTAAAATATTGCACAAAATATAGGTGTTCTAACATATTTATTATCTCTAAGCTGCCAAACATTATTAAACAAATATGAAATGATATACTCTCTGTCATCAAGAATCTTAGAGTTTAATGGGTACATGAAAAAAACACAATCATGTTACAATAAAGATAATTTTATCAGGATAATTACAGAAGACTAAGGAAATCAGGAGAAGTGTCTCAGAGCAGATAGTATTTGAGCTAAGACTCAAAGAATAGGTAACAGTTTACAAGACAGAAGGACCAGCATGTGTAAAGGCATTGAGGTATGTTGTATTGCTCAAGTGTGAGTGGTTTCAAGGTGGTCAGGTGTTATTTTCATAGTGAAAATAACAGGAGATGAAGGTGGGCAAGAAAGTGGTGGTCAGATTTTGTATGTCTTGTATACTCTACAAAGGCATATACTTTGGACAACATAACTTAACTAGACTGGACTTTATCCAGTAGGTGATAGGGACCATTGAAAAGAATTTTAGAAAGGAAACCATGGCGTATAAGAATTTTAGAAAGATCATGGTGGCTTCAGTGTGGAGAAGAAAATTGGAAAAAGGGATGAAAAAAGAGCCAGGGAGATAAGAAGGAGCATATGACAAAGGACCAGAATGATAATATAGCTTAGACTTGGAAGATGAGTGGCATTGGGAGTGGGGTGTAGAATGAGAGTAAAGCAGAGAGTTATAATACATTGAATGTAAACTAAGTGGACCGGTGATGGGTAGAATGAAAAGAGTATTTAGCAGAAGATCCATGTGTCTTAAGTGTCCTCTCTTACCATCTTTATTATTAGAAGTACAGTTTATTTAAAAAATAACACAGGAGTTCGAGCGCCACCGTCATTATTCTCATACCATCCACATTCCTTTTGTAGAATTTTTAAATGCCACCCCAATTTTGGGTTATTTATCTGTCTTAGATTGTGAGCCTGGGAGTTACGTATCTTACTCTTGGCTAGTATTCTTTGTAACATCTCAGGTCATTTTAAGTAAATTTTTAGTAAGCAGCTGTTTATTTGAACTAAGTTGAAAAGTTGGTATCTGACTTGACTTTGGGCTTACAGCCAATTAGCATTCTTTAAGCTTCTAACTTGGCTTTTTTGGGGTTGGTTTATGAGAGATGCATAAGCTTTGAGACCTTCTGCTGGAACCATTAGTTCCACAATATGTAATCTACTAATTTGATTCCATTACTTTACATCTTTTATCCTTTCTGCCAGTTATATTTTTCCGTAGGTTACCGGCTGTCTTCTCAGCAAATTATCATGCAAATAAGAATCCTTTGACCTTTCCCCTTACACCAAAAATGTAATGGATAAACAGGCAAAAGCAGGGAGATGACAGATGGGGTGAGAGAGAAAATTTGGATAATTCATCTTTTTTATTGTTTCCACAGAGAACTAAAATCTTTCCTTAGATTAAATTCACAATCTCTTCTAGAGGTAGAACATGTTTTATACCTTTAAAAAAAAATGTGACTAGTGCATCCTGCAGATATTCCACTTAGTTCTTAATAGAAAAGGGTTATAACAATGGCACAACTCTCTAAGGCTAAGTATTTTAATTACATATTCTTTAGAGTAACTCATATGACTATTTCAAGGTACATTTTAAGATGCAGCAATATCAGATATATATATAATAAACTCATCTAGTGATATTTCTCTTTGTAAAAACTGCATACAAAATCTAACATTGGTAATTTTATATGACCCATGTGGGAATAAATTCTGTATAAGGTCAAATTTGTTCATGTGAAAATATCTTTAATTTATGACTCCTGATTTGAGACATGATTCATATTGGGATTCAGTTCAGAAAAATGCTGTGGACAAAATTTCTTATGTTATAAAATGTTATGTATTTTCTGTTCACGATCAGGAATGCTTGGGTGTAGTTTAATATTCTATGAAGGAATACTGTTTTTTAAGTTGAAACTTTGATAAGTTTGAAGTGAACATTTTGATTTATACATTATTATTGAATGCCCCACTCCGTAAACGTAGAGAAACAGTTGTAGATGTTTACTGTTTGTGCTAAGGAGTGCCCTCCCCACTGGCAAAAAAAAAAAAAAACCTACCAAATGATTTAAACATGAAAATCAAAGATTAGCATATATTTTCCCACTAGTCTCTAGAGATCTACCTAGCTCTTTTGGGTCCAGCATTCCCTCAAAAGTTCTCTCGCCTGTTCTTGTTCAGAAATTCAAATCCATGGCGATAACAGGCCTATGGCGATAACAGGTAAAGCCTATGTGCATAAAATTTGAATTAATAACTAAAAGGTTATTTTACTTATTCAAATTTCTGTATTATCATTGGTCTGCTTGATTTTGCTCAATTTATTTAAAATGGTTTTTAAAAAAATCATGAGGTTTATCTAATTTTGGCTATTTCAGTTTATATTCACAAACTTTCTTCTTCTTTTTTTTTTTTTTTTCCTTGCTTAAACCTTTATCTCTCCTGGTATGTAGGGAAATGGAAACTTAATAGTCAAAGTGATTTTAATTTTTAATTCAACTGCCATTTCAATGACTTCGTATTTAGCTATAAGTAACTTAATTTTTATTTGCATGCGTAGAAGAAATTCTCGATTTTCAATAGAGGGAAAATGCTGCTAATTGTTAATTTAACATCTTTGCAGCAAAGGCATTTTCATAGCAAGTAAATGATTTGTTGAAAAATTTTTCATACTTTAAGATTTTTATTATGCTGCTACTTTTGTAAGACATAAAAATGAGGGCCGGGTGCAGTGGCTTATGCCTGTAATCCCAGCACTTTGGGAGGCCGAAGTGGGCGGATCACCTGAGGTCAGGAGTTCGAGACCAGTCTGACCAATATGATGAAACCCCATCTCTACTAAAAATACAAAAAATCAGCTGGGTGTGATGGCATGTGCCTCTAATCCCTGCTGCTCAGGAGGCTGAGACAGGAGAATCGCTTGAAGCCAGGAGGCGGACGTTGCAGTGAGCTGAGATCGCGTCAGTGCACTCCAGCCTGGACAACAAGAGCAAAACTCTGTCTCAAAAAAAAAAAAAAAAAGAAATAAAAATGAGAAGATTTAAGCATTAGGAGGTTGATAAGTTGCCTCTCAATTTTGAGAATCTGTGCTAAACCTGCGCAGTCAATCCCCAGTTAAAAATGGACCTGTTCCAAAAATCACAAGTTTAGTTATTAAAAAATCAGACTGTATACTTTTGTTTACAGTTTTTTAAATATCAGTATGATTATTTACATAATTTAAAAGGTGAGTTAAAACTGAAATATGAAAACCTTCACAATAAAGGAATACTTAAAAAAAAATCCATAAAGTGACCTCTGTCTTTTCTCAGTATTTGATCTGATTCCTTGAACACAGCAGGGAAGGTGGTGGTGGTAGGATGTGTATATGCATATGTAAATGGTTGGGTATACTCTAGCAGTAGCAGAGAGGGAACAGAGATACTAAGCAATTTTAGCAGTGGCAAGGGGAAAGAGCCAAGTGTATACAACGTTATCAGAGCTGAAACCCCTGTTTGATTTGTTATAACAGATATTCATTCATAAATCGGATGCATCCATATTTATATTTGAGGTATACCTACATGTCCATATTATGACTACTAACCCGTATGATAATAATGATAACAGTTAATATTTATTAGTGCTTACCGTGTGCTGGGAATTTTTTTTTTTTTGACTTGGGGTTTTGCCAGGCTGGCCAGGCTGGTCTCAAATTTATGACCTCAAGTGTTCGCCCACCTTGACTTCCCCAAGTGCTGAGATTACAGGCATAAGCCACCATGCCTGGCTCTGCCAGGATGTTTTAAGTGTTGTTGTGTGTATTTGTTAACGTATTTACATCTCACAACCCCATGAAGTGTTACTAACTCAAGTAAAGAGAGGTTAAATTATTAGCTTGATTTAAATCACGTAGCTAATTTAGGAGATGCCTAAATATTGACTGAGTTTTCTGACTATATGCATATCAGGTATGCATATACCATTACTGTGCTCTACATCTAAATACCTAATTTTTCATTATACTTCTGTTTTCTTTGCTTGTGATTAACACTCTTCCCCTTACCTTAAGGAAAATACCTTGGTTTCCTTTCCTTAGTTTTTTTTATTGTGATAAGTGCAATATAACTAATTTTTAGATAATATAATATTGCTTGCTTAATAAAATCAGTTGTATATAGATATATTGACTAAATTAGTGAATTTATTTTATTTTATTAGGTAGGCACATAATTATGATTATACCTTTTCCTCAGTGGCCTTGGAATATTTTGGATTTTTCATAATTTTCATGTTATACATAGGGTATATCCTTTTTAAAGTACATGACCGAAATGCTACACTTTCACATTAGTTTTCATCTGAAGAAAAATTTATTTATACATTTATTTTTCAGGAGAGAGCAAAGCTAAGTTTTTAATTAAGAATTACCTTTCATGTTGATTTTTTTTTTCCTATGTTTATTGCCTTTTGCTTGGAAATATATTTCGAAATTTCTAATTCAAAAGACCAGATGTGCACATTCACAGTACACAGATTACCCAGTAATAATAATAGACGACAGTAATTGATAACTTACGTGTTTGATACTGTTGTAAGTGTGTTATGTGTATGAATTTGTTTATTATTACAGCAGTTCTATTAGGTAAATTCTGTTATTATCTCAGTTTTTCAGATGAGGAAGATTTGAGGCATATAGAGGTTACTTGTCCAAGGTCACATAACCCTCTATTTAGAGAGCCAGTATCCATATCCAGGTGTGTGGACCCACAGAGATACTGAAAATATGAACATAATAAATCTTAAATGATGAATTGATCTTTTGCTAAAAGTTAATTTTAAATTTTAAAATACATTTAAAAATGTAAGGTTCAGAGAATTTGCCAACAGTTTTCAGAAAATGTATCAAACCTCTTAATTTTTAAAATGTGTGATCATGAATAACTTTTTTTTAATGACTCAAGTTTTTGAGGAAAAGTATACTTTGAACAGTAAGCTCAAAATAGTAAGTCATTAGGTTTATCAGAGGTAGAGATTTAGGTAAACTTTTTTCTAGTTTTGTGTGTGGATTTAGGTGTGTACATTAAGTTTGCTAAACCATGAGATTTTATTCCACTGTCAAATTCCAATCACAGTATAGCAAATGTACTAAATTTAATTTTAATTTTTCTTTTTTTATAGGAAAATATGAGAGCCACACCCGTGTTCACACAGGTGAGAAGCCCTTTGAGTGTGATATTTGTCACCAACGCTATTCGACAAAGTCTAACCTAACTGTTCACAGAAAGAAGCACAGTAATGAAACAGAATTTCATAAGAAGGAGCACAAGTGCCCTTATTGTAATAAACTTCATGCAAGCAAGAAGACTTTAGCCAAGCATGTTAAGAGGCAAGTATTATCTTGCTTCCATAGTATACTTTATTGTGCCTTTTAATTTAAATATGTAGAAAGCTAAAAACATCTATAAAGTGCTTATCTCCAATTCTTTCATTGGACATTCATTGAGATACAGCATTTTGATTATCCTGTTTTCTTTCTTGGGTTTTGGCAAGTATGTCTCAGAAATATGTGGTTTTTATACTCATAAATTTCTTTCTCTTTTTTTTTTTTTTTTTTTTTTTTTGAGGTAGGGTTTCACTTGTCGCCCAGGCTGGAATGCAGTGGTACAATCTCAGCTCATTGCAACCTCTACCTCCTGGGTTCAATCAGTCCTCCCATTTCAGCCTCCTGAGTAGCTGGAAGTACAGGCACGCACCATACCCAGCTAATTTTTATATTTTTTGTAAAGACTGGGTTTCACTTTAATGCCCAGGGTGGTCTCAAACTCCTAGGCTCAAGTGATCTGCCCGCTTTGACCTCCCAAAGTGCTGGAATTACAGGTGTGAGCCACCATGCCCGGCCAAGAAATTTATTCTTACACTCAACATTGTGTTTAATGTGTAACAGTTTGTGAGATAAAGAATATTTAATAGAATATTATATATTTAACTCTAAAAATTAAATTTACTGAAATCTGGACTAAAAAAAAAATCAGACATATTACATTGCAGTTTATGTATAAAGAACTAGGTTCCTGAATGTATTTAAAAGATGATTATACTTTTATTTGATTATTTCTGCATAAACTTAGGTATACATATACATTTATTAAAATGATAATGATACCTCCTTAAAGAGCTCACCTGTGCCTACTTGTCTCATTATAAAAGGAACCAGTACTTGATCCTAGTAATTACTGTCAACATATTCACATGGACTATTGCTTTAACTAATATAACCTTTTCCTAATAATCCTTTTCTTTTCCTCTGATAGATTTCATCCAGAAAATGCACAAGAATTTATTTCCATTAAGAAGACTAAGAGTGAAAGTTGGAAATGTGATGTAAGAGTTTTTAATTAAAACAAATTAGAAAACCAAAGTAAATGAAATATCTTTTGGGGAAGTAAAGTAATTAGGTTTTAAAGTAATGTGACTTAGCTTATTTCACTTTTAGAATTTTCCTTTTATATAAAATTATTCTAATATATTTTGTAAATTAAGCCTGGTGTAGGTTAGTTTTTAGATGATGGACCTAAGAAGTAGAAATCCTAGTTTTTATTTTCATTGTAATCACCATACCATGTATTTATGGTTATATATGTAAACTGTGATATTACTGTTGCACAGAATATAAAATGTTAGACTTTCTCCCTCATTTCTGGGTATGTGTTGTTGACATAATAAACTATCTCAAAACTTAGTGGCCTTAAATAAGTATTTTGATATGTCTCACCCTTTTGTGTGTTAGGAATCCACATTTGGGGCAGGGATTTGCTAGGTTAATTCTTCTGTTCCACTTGTTGTCAACTGAAGTCACTCAACAGTTTTCAGCTAGTGCATGGTCTGGTCTGGTCTGGGGATACTTCCAAAGTGGCTCACTCAAGGCCAGATATGGTGGCTAACGCCTGTAATCCCAACACTTTGGGAGGCCCAGGCTAGTAGATCACCTAAGGTCAGGAGTTCGAGACCAATCTGGCCAACATGGCAAAACCCCATCTCTACTAAAAAAAAAAAAAAAAAAAAAAAATTAGCTGGGCATGGTGGCACATGCCTGTAATCCCAGTTGCTTGGGAGACTGAGGCAAGAGAATCACTTGAACTCGGGAGGCGGAGGTTGCAGTGAGCCGAGATCACACCACTGCACTCCAGCCTGGGTGACAGAGCCAGACTGTCAAACAAAACAAAGTGGTCCACCCATGTGACAGGTAACTTGGTTTGTTCCTGGCTAGAATCTCAGCAAGGACTGTTTACCAGGAACCTTAGTTCTTCTCTACTTTGGTCTTTTCTTGAGGCTTCTTGAGCTTCTTTCTATCATAGCAGCTAAGTTCCAAGAGTGAGTAAGTGTTCCAAGAAACCTAGATAAAAACTATTAGACTTTATGGCATAGCCTCAGAAGTCTCTGAAAATCACTTCTACTACATTTTGTTAGCCAAACAAATCACTCCAACCTGGGTAGATTTAAAGAGAAGGGAATTAGATTCCATTTTTCAATAGGAGGAGTACCATTGTACTTATGGACATCTTTATTCTACAGTACCTCTGAAGTATTTTTTCAGTATTTACATTAATATTTTCTTTTTTTTTCTTTTTTGAGATGGTCTTGCTTTGTCACCCAGACTGGAATGCGGTGGCATGATCTTGACTCGCTGCAGCCTCCTCCTCCTGGGTTCAAGTGATTCTTGTGCCTCAGCCTCCCGAGTAGCTGGGACTACAGGTGCACACCACCACGCCCAGCTAATTTTTATATTTTTAGTAGTGATGGGGTTTCACCATGTTGGCCAGGCTGATCTTGAACTCCTGACCCCAAGTGATCCACCCGTCTCGGCCTCCCGAAGTGCTTCCCGGGATTACAGGTGTGAACCTCTGTGCCCAGCCTAGGTGAATCTTTTTTAAAGGCATCCCTAGCTGTTACTTTTGCCTTCTTTAATCCAAGATTCAATTTATATATACAGCAAAATTCTCACAATTTCTCTGATTTCAGCTTCTAGAAATTGAAGTTAATTATTAATTACAATGTTTGAATCTGCATAAGATAGTGTCTTCCCCTTACTAAGTTTCATCATTCTTGGCTATAAAACATTAATAATAATGCCAATTGCATCTGTCTCACAGGATTATTGTGAGAATTAAGAGAAATAATCCATGAATTACTTAGCATTGTGCCTGGTGTATATAGTATGTGCTATGTCATTATTGTTGGTGCTCTTACTATAGCAGCCTACCTCTCTTTTAAAAAACCTGATGAATGTCAAATTTTTAAAGACTGACCACTTCAAGAGATACACTTTAAAATACTTTTTCTGTGGCTTCTTATTCAGATTTTTATTCAAATATATGGCAACACTGAACAAAAAGAACCTTTTATTCCTGACATATAAGTGACTAAAAAATAATATATTTCATGGATTTAGAAATTCTGACTAGAATTAAGATAGTATGATTATTCTATATCCCTACTAGAAATGCAAAGAGTTGAAATTCAGCTACCTTTAGTACTAATTTAAAATCATTCCTTACTTCCTCTAGAGCATTTTTTTTCTGCACAATTAGAATTTAGTTTTACTTTTTGTAAGTTTACTGTTGGGAGAAAAGTCTGTTTATTGAATTTACATGTTGTTTTTTTTTTTCTCATTACAAGCTTAGTATTACAATTTTTAATTCAGGTTCTCTTAACATTTTGTTTGCATTTTAATTTAGATTTGTAAGAAATCTTTTACTCGAAGACCACACTTGGAGGAACATATGATTCTACATTCTCAAGATAAACCTTTTAAGTGTACCTATTGTGAAGAACATTTTAAATCACGGTTTGCTCGGTTAAAGCATCAAGAAAAATTCCATCTGGGTAAGCAAGTTACTTTTTCTTAAGGCAGCCATGACAATTTTAATTATCACATCATGTTGGAGGAGCCTTCTACAGCTGAATTACTCTTTTTCTTCTAGAAGACTTTTTAAGAGTGGTTTTAGGGTCACAGCAAAATTGAGAGAAAGGAATAGATAGTTCCCATATACCCTCTGCCTCCACATATGCACAGCCTCCCCCATTATCAGCAGTTCTTCACCAGAGTGGTACATTTGTTACAATCGAAGAACCTACATTGACACATCATAATCACCCAAAGACTCTAGTTTAGACTAGGGTTCACTCTCAGTATTGTATATTCTGTTGTTTTAGACAACTCTATAATGGCATGTATCATTATAGTATCGTACAGAATAGTTTCACTGCCCCGAAATTTCCCTGTGCTTCTCCATTTGTCTCCCGCACCAACCCCTGGCAACCACTGACCTTTGTACTTTGTTGGATGGTTCATTTTTTTTAGATACCTCATCTACTACTTGAAGATCTTTTTACTGTCTCCATAGTTTTACCTTTTCCAGAATATCATATGGTTGGAATCATACACTGTGTTGCCTTTTCAGGTTGGCTTCTTCCACTTAGTATAGTGCTAAACGATACAATTGGCCCTCCATATCTATGAATTCCATGTCTGTGGATTCAACCAACTGTGGATCGGAGATATTAAAAAAGAAATAACAAAACATAACAATACAACAATAAAAAAATACACTTTAAAATATAGTATAACAGTGATTTACATCACATTTCCATCATATTAGTATTAAGTAATCAAGAGATGATTTAAAGTTTATGGTAGGATGTGCATAGTTTGCATGTAAATACTATACCACCTTATATAACGGAATGGAGCATCCATGGATTTTGGTATTCCGGGCCATCCTGGAACCAGTCCAGTCCCTCACGGATACCTAGGGAGGACTTTATTCCATTGTCTGGATATACCACAGTTTATCCATTCACCCACTGAAAGATATCTTGGTTGCTTCCAAGTTTTGGCAGTTATAAATAAAATTGCTATAAACATCTATATGTAGGCTTTTTTGTAGACTTAGGTTTTCAGTTCCTTTGGTTAAATACCTAGGAGAACAAGGTCTGGATCAGATGGTAAGAGTATAATTAGTTTATAAGAAACTGTCAAATTGTCTTCCAAAGTAGCTGTATCATTTTGCATTCCCATGAGAATGTCTGTCACTTCATGTTCTTGCCAGCATTTGGTGTTTTCTGTGTTCCAAATTTTGGCCATTGTAATAGGTTTGTAGTGGTATCTCATTGCATTAATTTGCATTTTCCTGATGGCATGTAATGTGGAGCATCGTTTCATATGTTTATTTACATCTATATATCTTCTTTGGTGTGGTGTCTGTTAGTTCTTTGGCCCAATTTTTTTTTTTTTTTGAGACAGAGTCTTGCTCTGTCGCCCAGGCTGGAGTGTAATGGCGCAATCCTGGCTCACTGCAACCTCCACCTCCTGGGTTCAAGTGATTCTCCTGCCTCAGCCTCCAGAGTAGCCGGGATTACAGGTGCCCACCACCATGCCCAACTAAGTTTTTTGTATTTTTAATAGAGACGGGGTTTCACCAGGTTACCCAGAGTGGTCTCAAACTCCTGACCTCAGGTGATCCACCTGCCTCGGCCTCCCAAAGTGCTGGGATTACAGGCATGAGCCACCATGCCCAGCTGGCCCATTTTTTCATCAAGTTGTTTACTTATTGTTGAGTTTTGAGAGTTCTTTGTATATTTTGGATAACACTTATCAGATATTTCTTTTCAAGTATTTCCTTTCAATCTGTGAATTTTCATCATCTTGACAATTTCTGTGACAGAGGAAAATTTTAATTTTAATTAAGTCCAATTAATCTATTGTTTCTTTCATGGATTGTGCAAAGTTATTGCAAAACCTAAGGTCATCTACATTTTTGTGATCCATTTTGAGTTTACTTTTGCAAAGGATGTAAAGTCTGTGTCTAGATTCTTTTTTTTTTTTTTTTTTTGGTCTGAATATCCATTTGCACTAGGACCATTTCTTAAAAAGACTATCCTTGCTGTATTGTATTGCTTTTGCTTCTTTGTGAAAGATTAGTTGACCATATTTATGTAGGTCTGTTTCTGGGCTCTGTATTCTGTTCTATTGATCTATTTTTTTATTTTTATTTTTGCCAATACTATACTGTCTTGATTACTGTAACTTTATAGTAAGTGTTAAAGCCAAGTAATGTCAGCCCTCCAACCTTACTCTTCTCCTTCAATGTTGTGTTGGCGCTTCTGGATCTTTTGCCTTTCCATATTAACTTTAGAATCAGTTTGTTGATATCTACAAAATGACTTTCTGGGATTTTGATTGGGATTGCATTGAATGTATAGATCATGTTGTGAAGTTGAGTCTTTCCATGAACATGGGATATCTTTTCACGTGTTTAGTTTTTCTTTGATTTCTTTCATCTGAGTTTTGTAGTTTTCTCATATAGATCTTGTACTTATGTTGTTAGATTTATTCCTAAATGTTTCATTTTGGGGGATTGTTGAACTACCATTAGTGAACCTTGAGTATTGGCTTAGGCAAAGAAAGTCATATAAATTGGAAGGAGTACTGTATATGTCACAGTTCTTGGAGATGTGTCAATGTGTTTTTTTGTGTGTGTTGGGTTTTTTTTTTGTTCCTTTTTTTGATGACAAATGTGCCAGTGGGCATAAGCTGTGCATTTATTCATAGTTGACGTTGCATAGGTTTGTGAGTGCTTAGGATGAGACGTTCTTATTTTGTAAAAAGATAATTTTTCAAGGAGTAGAATAAACTTAATATATTTGGAATTCACTATAGTATTTAATGAAATACCTCCCTAATGCTTACGGCCAAGGTGGAGAGTTGTGGTCTAGATAGCAGTATACTTCGGTAAATTTATGACTATTAATCCCACTAATGAATTTTGTCATTACAGGTAGAGGCCCTCTCCGTGTTCAATTCATTACCTTTGTTAACAACTTAAATAAAAATATACACTTCATTGCTTATGAAATTTATAGATGTCATAAAGCTGGCAAGGGTATTTAATATACTAGAAAATAAACATATTTTAAAAATCTATGTTATACAATAGGTCAAAACAAATTATGTTAAAATTAATTAAGAAATACAAAACTAGGTTGCGTGCAGTGACTCATGCCTGTAATGCCAGCACTTTGGGAGGCTGAAGTTGGCAGATCACCTGAGGTCGGGAGTTCGAGACTAGCCTGACCAACATGGAGAAACCTTGACTCTACTAAAAATACAAAATTAACTGGTCATGGTGGCAGATGCCTGTAATACCAGCTACTCAGGAGGCTGAGGCAGGAGAATCTCTTGAACCCAGGAGGCAGAGGTTGCGGTGAGCCGAGATCACGCTATTGCACTCCAGCCTGGGCAACAAGAACGAAATTCTGTCTCAAAAATAATAAATAAATAAATAAATAAATAAATAAATAAATAAACAAACAAATAGTTGTAAACTTAAGGGAGTGATCTTTTAGTCATTAAGTCTTTAAGAACTATAAAATAGTTTATCATCCAAAGTACTCACTTTATAGACGATCATAAAGGCAGAGGCTTTTTGGACACAGTGTGAACCAATAATATGATATGATTTACAAAACCAGTGTAGTTTTAAACTATATTAATAAAAGTCTATTTTTCAGAATTAGGGAAATAATAGTCTGATTTTGAATTGATCTGGAAAATTGCATTCATTTCTGTATACCACATTTAAGATGGATATTGACAAATACATATTTTAGAGATGGGTAATTTTGGTGATGTAGAGTCTTGAAATCATATCATGTGAAAAACATGGTCCTTGAAATATTTTATCCAGGAAAGGAAGATAGAGCAGCTGTCTTCAAATACTTTCAAGGCACTATTGTGCAACAAGGGAGTCTTAATCTTTGTGAGTTTAGTATATAAGACTAGTATATGCTGGAAGATTATTTACCTGAAGCTTAATCTCTCCAAATTGCCTTTACTAAGTTGTTTTCTTTCACAGTATCCAGTTTCAGCATTTCTAAGAAGCCATCATGTAGAAACAGTTTTTATAGTTAGCAAACTGTAGTTGACATGTTCTTGATTCTGTTTCATGGGAGAAATTTCTTTAGTTTAGTTCCAAAAAAAGTAGTTTGTATTGGAGAATTGGTGCACTTCTTTCTTTTTGATATGAAAATTTTTAGGTAATCTTTTTGGTCCCACCTTGTAGAAACATCAGAGGGAAATATAATAATTTTTTAAGTGTTAGAACTTACAAACTAACTTGTCTTACACAATAGTTACTTTCCCATCAGTGAAATTATACAAGTATACAAGCATATGCTGAACTTACCTTACTAGCTGTTAGAGTTGTTGAAAAGGGCATTCTTTAGAAGTGGTTGAACTAAAAGATTTTTATGACTTGTTAAGAGATTCTTCTATCATCCTGCAGCATACCAATAATGAGAGAGGTGTTCCAGAAATGTTAGGCAGAAAGGCTTAGCTAACCTACTATCTAATATTTATGGCAGAAAATACACAAGGAAAGTACATTCAACATTCAAAATAGTAAATATTTATGGAACAACTGCTAACTGTATGATCAGCTCAGTGTTAGGACCTGGGGATACTATTTCTGCCAAATTAAATTATAGTGCAATAGGTAATCTAACCAGTAAATAAATCATTACATTTTAGTACTGTGTACACACAAATATTTTACAACTGATTAGGTAATTTGTATGATTTTTAATAAGAGTTGACATTTACTGGGTTAAGTTGACATTTACTAGAAGAAAAAGTTTAGTAAATGTGGCATGATGTGGAAGTGGAAGTAGAAGACTTTCTAGCCAGGCTTGTTTTCTGAGTCTGACTTAGCCACTTACTATGTGATCTGGAACAGCCTCTCAGACTTCCAACTTCCTCTTTTGTTAAAATGAAGTTAATACATACTTCTTAGATACTGTTGTGAGGATTAAAAGAGTTACTGTATAAGTGCCAAATGTAGAGCCAGGCATGGTTTTCATTCTCTTTCTCTGAATATGTTGTCATTTCTAGTATTATAATTTTCAGTCTTTCCAAGACCTTTGAGAAATATGGCTTGTGACATAGTAGCTTTGCATTTTGGGCCACTATTATTTCAGAAAATACACCGAATAGAGTATTCTTATGAGTATTTTCTGTGTTTGTGTGTGTGTACATATGTTTACATATGTATGTATACATGCAAATATAAAATACACAAAGCAATATTATATATATAGAGAGAGAGAGCTTCTTTTGCATTCCATCTCTATGCTTCTGTTCCCTTGTATCACTGTATACTTTAGATAAGTGCATCATGCAATTTGGTGTATATCACAAGCACTTGGAGACCTTATTAAAATGAATTTCCCAGAGTATCTGATTGAGATAGTTCTAGAGTATGGCCCCAAATTTGTATTTGCATTTGGAACTTGTACAATTTGCATTTGGTACAAGTTCCCAGGTAGTGCTGGTGCAAATGATCTAGATATCACATTTTGATAACATCTGCTTTAGGTTATTCAAAACAGTACTCGTACTGTCTACATTAGGAATATATATTCTGTTAAATCAGGGGGAAAGGTATGTAAGTAATGCAATCTGAACAGTTAAAGGAGAAGAATTTTTAATATATATGAATATGTATGTGTAAAAGTTGTAGTTTGGCTTTTAAAAGTCAGATCTTGGCCAGGCATGGTGACTCACGTCTGTAATCCCAGTACTTTGGGAGACAGAGGTAGGAGGATCACTTGAGCCCAGGAGTTTGAGACCAGCCTGGGCAACCTAGTGAGATGTTGTCTATAAAAATAAATAAATAAATAAAAGAGGAGAGGCTGAAGTGGAAGGATTGCTTGAGCCCGGGAGGTTGTTTAAATAGGTTTAGCTGCATGCAAAACTGGATATCCAGTATAGGAAAAAAATGTAGTTGTTGTTTTCTTTGAAGAATCCTCATAAGTAACTGAACATTGAAGAGAATGTTTCATTTCTTCCTTTGCCCAGCTGAAACCTCCAGCTATACATATAGTCATATTTTATTAAAAGTTTTACTAGTAGATATTTCATTCTTTGACTAACCACATATTTTGCATAATAACCTTATTTTGGCACTTGTATTTACTTCACCTTTATTTTTCAGCTATGTAAATACTGACTTTCCTTTTCTCAATGTCTTAGAGCCTTTTTTTGGTTCCGAAGAAGTGGAGAGATTTTTCATAATACTTAACACAGTGCTTGATGTGAATTAAGAATCAATAAATACTTGTTGAATGAGTTAATAAATTAGTAAAATGTTTAGAGCCATGAAAAATGAAATGTTAGAGATTTTAAATGAGAATACGTTAAAGATACTAATGTGTAAAACACATGGAAATTTACCCAGATCTACTGTGGCTACCAAGCAATTTTACTTATAGTTATGTTTCTGAATTTCAGTGTCTTAATTCTGTTTTCTTTCTATTGTGCTATTATGATTAATTCATTAGAATTGTTTCTTCAGTTTGTCCTTCCGTATACTGAGACGTCTTCTTGCAAATATATAGCTTCTGTATTTACTAAACGTCTTTTTTACGCATTCTTTGTCTGTCTTAGATTTTGTCAGTCAGTAGAACCCTGTCTTGTCTCCAGTTGTTTATTTGGTAAAATCATAGTGAAATTCCAAATCCAACTAATGTCAGTATTACTATGAGAGGCCTGGGCTTAATTTTGTACCACCAAATAGAAATATTTCCAAACTGAACTCTCTTAAGTCCTCCATTTGTTCTTCTAAAGTTTTTTATTACGCACTTTCCCAAAAACTTTAGTATGCAGCCATTTCTACTTTGTTCCAGTCTGATTTCAAACAAGGAATTGGCCATTTCAATTTGTTAACTCATTAGTTTGTTCAACATTTATTCTGTCTGTTAGATGCTGAGCCCTATACTTGGTTATAGGGATATGGAAATGTTATTCTAGGAATAAACAACCTAGAAGAGAAATTGCAGTGTATTATGACATATGTGCCAACAGAATAGGCATGAACTTACAGCATACCTATTAAATTTAACTTAGTATCTCCTCTTTAAACTTTAAATGCACACTCTTTTTTCCTTTTTAGGTCCTTTTCCATGTGATATATGTGGTCGCCAGTTTAATGACACTGGAAATTTGAAACGTCATATAGAATGTACTCATGGTGGAAAGAGAAAATGGACTTGCTTTATCTGTGGAAAATCAGTACGAGAAAGGTGAAGAATTATCTGCACACCCAGAAACATCCTAGTACTATCAATGAATATGATTTATAAGCATTAGGGTAACATAAGACACAACATGCATGAATTGTGCTTTAGTTTGAAATATAAGGAAAAAGGGAATTACACAAATGTTATGGAAGATGATATGGAGTCAAGATTTGCAGGTTTTAGATGGATGATTTAATGTACATATTTTATGTCTTTCTGAAACCCCACTAAAACTAGATTAAGGGTTTTTGTTTGTTTTTTAAAAAGAATAAGCTACAAAGATAGGGACAACAGAAATGTAACAAGAATGACACAGATTTGGAAGCTATAAAACAGATGGATCAGTGGCAATTGACTTAGCAGATCTAAGAAAGACAAACCCCAAAGTGGAAATGCAGAAATGTGAGAACATAGTTTACATCACAGAATCTGTGGCAGTATTAGGTACCTCGGAACTGGGTTGAAGGAGAGGCAGAACAAGGAGCACTAGATTAAAAACTTTAGAAGTTTTAGAACTAATATCATTGGATTCTCTTCCACCATCTACTCATGCCATTGCTAGCAGACACCTGTCCCTCTCCCAAGAGTATTGCTAGACCAAAGTATGCCACATAGCTACATGATGGGGTATATTCTCCATGCTGAAAGCAGTGATCCTCAGGCCTTATCTCTGCAAATATCTTGGCTTTTAGATTTTATTCTCCAGGCAGCAGATCCGAAGTCTGTTTCCTGAAAATCTGAGCACCTAAGGGCAAATGTATTCCCTAACAAGTGGTACATCCAGATCACCTACAGTGAAGGCTGAGTTATCAAGACCATCTATGTCCTTTGCCCTTCTCATCAACTTTTTAGCCTATCATGCTTAATCAAGAGCGGATAGTCAAGGATCATGATACATAAGAGGAAAACCTTTAACATAGAAAATAGTTTCCAACACAGAGAAACAGAAAAAAAAAAAAAGTTTAAGGAAACAGATTATTAAGGAAGAAGAAAATTTCAAAAGAAGTAAACAATTACTTTTTTGCCTCAGTTGAAGATACAGAATCCATTAAATGAGAAAAGCATGATATATAAAAGGATCACTCAAGGAATAATTTAGAGCTCTTAGAAATACAAAGCATGATGGCCAAAGTATAGACTCAACGAGAGGGTTAAAGGACAAAAAGTAGAGCAAAAGCCAGCAATATAAAATAAGGCCTAGAACATTAAAGGATCAGGCAAGTCTAGCATCTGAATAATAGGAGTTTTAGAAAGAAATAACAGAGAAAATAGAGGGGGAAAAATCACCACTGAAATAATTCAAGATGATTTCCAGAGCTGAAAGGTATGAGTTTGCCAGATAGAAATGACGTATCATATGCTTAGATGAAAATAGACCTGTACCAAGGTACATCACTATGATATTTCAGACATGGGGAACAAAGGGAAGGTTTTCTGTGCTTCTAGAGAGGGAGAAAAGTCACATACATTGATTAGAACTGCTTGGACTTTTAACAACATCAACACTAGAAGTAGGACCAGAAAGTCGTACCTGTAAAATTCTGAATGAAAATAATCTTCAACCTAGAGCTCTGTTCTCAACTAACCAATAAAATCTCAAGACAGCGGGAGGCTGAGGCAGGAGAATGGCGTAAACCCGGGAGGCGGAGCTTGCAGTGAGCTGAGATCCGGCCACTGCACTCCAGCCTGGACGACAGAGCCAGACTCCGTCTCAAAAAAAAAAAAAAAAAAATCTCAAGACAGAATAAAGATATTTCCGTGGTGCCAAAAAATAAGCTTTTAATGTACTCTTTCTCATAAAGCTACTGGGTGTGCTCCACCAAAATGAGGGAATAAACTCATAAAGAGGAAGACAAGGGAAATAGCTATAACATGGGAGAGAAGCAAAGACAGAACACAGGAGGATGGTGAAAGAAGATCCCAGTATGTCAGGTGTACAGCATATGTAATGGGTGGACTGTTAGTAGTATGACCCAAGACATGATGGGGATTATTGCCACTGTCCCTGCTAGCATGTTTCTTCTTTTAACTAGGGAACAGAATGCTAGAAAGGTCTGATTTCTTACCTGTACTGTGCCTCTGTCTAGTACCTCTGTGTGCTAATGAGGTTCCTACTCTTATACTTTATGCCCTTTTCCTTGATTTAACTGAGGATACTCATTTCATAGAAATGTCTTTTTTCGAGCTCTCCATGAGAATTAGAGGCAGGTCATGGTAAGCTTAGAAGGAAAATATATAGAGCAGCCTACTTATTTTGACTCTATTTCTGCCAGACTTTCAGTAGCTGGTCTATTCTAGCTCTGCCGGATACTTCAAGTATGGTGAAACCTTTGTTTTCCAGTACTTTTCATCACTTTAATTACTGACGTGCCAGAAGGAGCTAGACTCTGATCTGGAGATCCTGTTCGTACTATTTTCTGGGCCCTTTATCTAATAGTGACAATATTGTTAGGTTTGTGCTTGTTACTCAGGTTTTCAAAAGCATATGACATCTTGTTTAGTTTTTTATTCTTTATATATGTATTATTTCTGAGGGGGGTGGTAAGGAGAATGAGATCAGGGAGGAGTAGGGGTAGACATTCTAAGGTACTAGTAATGTTCTTATTTTGCATATAAGTGTTTACTATTCTTTAAACAGTACTTATAAATTTTTTATACTCTGCAGTATATAAGAGTTTTATAATTAAAAAATGAGAAATGCCATGTTCTTAAAATAGCAGATACTATGGTCAAATAGGAAAGTCAGTATACTATATGAAAACATTTACGCATTGATAAATTATAAAGTTTATTATATATATTATACATTCATTTTTCCCCTTAAAGATCTTTCTGCAAAAAGAAAAAGCAAACAAGGCAAAACAAGAATCCCAAAGATAACCTTTCTATCTTTTACTACAACTATTTAATAGGTAGAGATCTGGGAATATCTTTAGGGATATTTTCCTCAAAGCTGGGTATAGCTACAGACTGTCATATTGGTGGGCCTTGTAGAAGAGCACCATCTACTGGCAAAACTCTACTTTTATTTCAGATTCATCCTTTAAACTTACTAGGTATGAGATTGAAATAAAAACCAAGTACAGTCATGCGCTGCTTAATGATAGGGCTATGTTTGGAGAAAAGCATTGTTAAGCAGTTTTGTCATCACGCAAATATAGAGTGTACTTATGCAAACCTAGATGGTATAGCCTACTACACATGTAGGCTATGTGGTTTACCCAGCCTATTGCTCCCAGGCTACAAACCTGTATAGCATGTTACTGTACTGAATATTGTAGACAATTGTAACACAGTGGTAAGTATTGATATATTTAAACATACTTAAGCATAGAAAAAGTACTGTAAAAATGGTATAAAATATAAAAAAGAATATATGTATTTGTGTAGGTTACCAATCATGAGTGGAGCTTGCAGGACCAGAAGTTTCTCTAGGGGAGTCAGTGAGTGAGTGGTGACTGAATGTGAAGGCCTCAGGCATTACTGTACACTAATGTAGACTTTATAAACACTGTACATTTAGGTTTCACTAAATGTATTAAAATTTTTTTCCTTCAAATTAACAGCAGCTTACTGTAACATTTTTATTTTATAAACTTTTGATTTTTTCAACTTTCTTATTTATAGTAACACTTAGCTTAAAACACAATTGTACAGCTGCGTAAAGATATTTTATTTTATATAAGCTTTTCTGTATTTAAAAAAATTTTTTTTTGTTTTACTTTTTAAACTTTTTTTGGTTGAAAACAAAAGACACAAACACAAACATTAGCCTAGGCCTACGCCAGGTCAGGATTGTCAGTATCACTGTCTTCCACCTGCACATCTTGTCCCACTGGAAGGTCTTCAGGAACAGTATATGCATAGAGCTGTCATGTCCTATGGTAACAATGCCTTCTTAGAGAATACCTCTCGAAGGACTTGCCTGAGGCTGTTTTACAGTTAGCTTTCTTTTTTTTAATAAGTAGAAGTAGTACACTCTAAATAATGATAAAAAGTATAGTAAATACATACCAGTAACATAGTCGCTTATCATTATCAAGAATTACGTACTGGACACAATTGTATGTGCTATACTTACATATAATTGGCAGTGTAGTAGGTTTGTCTACAACAACATCACCACAAACATGTGAGTAACATATTGTGCTATGATGCCACTAGGTTATAGGAATTGTGTAGCTCCGTTGTAATCTTATGGGACAACATTGTTTATATGGTCTGTCATTGATTGAAATGTCATTATACAGTACATGACTATAGTAGTGATAGCTAAAAGCCTGCAGAGGTCAGTCATATTTCCCTTTTGCTTTATTTCCGCTTAAAATAACTTTGTCCATTATTACTCAGCACTTTAGATATGTGGGGAAGCTTTGAAGGTTAGAACTGTAGGAATTGCTAGTGATGTACTTTGAGGAGTAATGGTTTCATAGTAGCCCATCCAGGGCCAGTGGGGCTGGAAGACTTAGGAACAGCAATAATTATATTCTGTATATAGGTTCCTTTTTCACATCAGCACCTGAAAGTTAGAAATACCTACAACATTTTATTTGCTTTACAACATTTTTTCAACAAATACTAAGCACATATTTGGAAGAAATAGTACTGATAAACTGGATTACTTCAATATTATTAAGCCCTCTCTATCAAAATTCAGATCAATTTAATTCAGTGTCATAATGAGCATTTTAAAATTATACTTCTTGAAAGTCTGCTTTACTTGTATAATTAAATCTCTGAGCAAACCAATGGCAAATGAGGCTGAAGTATTTTTTGTTTTTAAGGAGAGAGAGCTATAATGAGCATGTTTATATACTAGTGAGAATAGTAAAGGACAAAATTATTGTAGGAGAAAGAGGAGAGAATTGTCATAATATCAGTTAGCTTGAATACCTTTCTAGTAAGTTTTCCACAAATCTATTTACTATATACATTGGCATTTTAAAAATCTTTGAATATACATATTTTAATGCAGAACTACTTTGAAAGAACATTTGAGAATCCATAGTGGAGAAAAGCCTCACCTTTGTAGTATTTGTGGGCAAAGTTTTCGTCATGGAAGTTCATATAGGTAAGTAAAACCATTTTTTCCCTTTATTAAGATGGAATTATATCTCTATTTTAGTTCTATTTTCTTATTACTTTGTTGAATTGAAACATTTCTTAGTCCTTATGATATGCAAAGTTGTGCAGAAACTTTACTGTTTGGATTTTTTTTTTTTTACTAAACATTTTATTATCTTTATTCTGTGGTATAAAATATTATTAAATATTTTCTCACACCAAGTTTGCAGAAGGCTTTACTAAGGCATTATTTAAATATTTATTTCATTACTTTTCTCTGAATGAAAATTCAGTTAAACTTAGTGCATTTCTCCACTCTTTACTATCAAAGAATATTTTAATATAAAAGTAAGGCAAAATAAAAAACTCCCTATTCTCAATTTTCAAAAGTCTTTTGTGCATTAATAATGATTATAACTTATTTAGTTATTTTTATGGTTGAATCCTTGACCATATTTGCAGTTTATGGAAAGTTTTTTCTAAATAAATAATAATGTAACTAATTCTGAAATGTGTGTACAATTTTAATTTTTATTAAATTGTTCTTATATATAAGGCTTTAATGTATACACTTTCATTTATTGTTTATCTTGTTTTAAGTTTAAATTGAATACTTCTCCTTTAGAGGTAGTCTAGTCAGTTGGTCTTGGTAAAATCAACACTTATTTTGGCAATTTGCAAAGGAAAGCTATTCCTTTCATTAGAATATGTAGAGAGATGGAGGCTCCAGAGATAAAATTCATCCAAGTTAAACTAATCTTAATAATCTAAGCCTTTTATACTGTCTTTGGGTGACTATAAAATGGGCCCCATTTTGTTCTATTGGTGTGAAGAAAAGCAGTAAAATATAATTTTCATGAAGTGGAGTTCTCATAAAAGATAGAAAATGATTAAATATCAATTTCTGGTTGATAACAATTATCTAGAATAGGGCAAATTCTCCATTATTTGCTGTATTACTCTGTTTTCACACTCCTATAAAGACATACCTGAGACTGGGTAACTTATAAAGAAAAAAGGTTTAATTGACTCACAGTTCCACATGACTGGGGAGGCCTCAGGAAATTTACAATCATGGAGGAATATGAAGGGCAAGCAAGGCACGTCTTACCTAGGTGAAGCAGGAGAAGGAGAGAGTGGGGGCAACTACTAACACTTTTAAAGCATCAGACCTTGTGAGAACTCACTGACTGTCACAAGAACAGCATGGGGAAACTGCCCCCAAGATCCAGTTGCCTGCCACCAGGTCCCTTCTTCAATATGTGGGGATTACAATTTGAGATGAGATTTGGGTGGGAACACAGAGCCAAACCATATCATTTACTGTATCGTTTGCTATCATGATATGCTTAGTCACTTGTACACTTACTTCATTTGTCTGATTCTAATTCCTTTCTGATTACTCCACTTTTGATATTTTTGAGTCTTGGTCAGTCAGCTAAATAATAACCTTAGACATTTGATAGATTCAGTGAACCAGATTTAGGATCTAATATGATGGGAAGGAATAATGTTGAGAAGTGGTTTGAGCATATACAAATGTTGAAATGCTTTCTTGAAAGAGATGAGTAGGGACCTGGGGTCAGGTGGTAAAAGACTGAAAAGGACTCTGAAGGTCATAGAAATAAAGCCAATAATGTATGAGTAGTTGAGTAGACAGCCCAGTTTTCATTGTTTATTCATCATTTATTCATTATTGAGCTTTTCCCTTCTGTGTCACCAGTTTTAATGGTGTTCAATTTTTTTTTCTTTACAGACTTCACTTACGAGTACATCATGATGATAAAAGATATGAGTGCGATGAATGTGGAAAAACATTTATCCGTCATGATCACCTTACAAAGCACAAAAAAATACATTCAGGTATACCATGTTTTGTAATGCTAGTTCCAAAATCCTTTTTAAATACCTGAAAAGAACATAATACTTTTTAAATACCTGAAAAGAACATCATATGATGTTATGTTTATGTTGGCTATAAGTTTAATAATTTGGTTTATGCTCATCACTTCTTTGTAATTCTGGTTCTAAAACATTTTTTAAAAACATCCAAAAGGGACATAATTTTATGACATAGTCACTGTAATTTTAATTATTTGGTCACCCTTTGTGACTGTAAAGTGTAGTTTAAAGTTTAATTTTAAATAAATTCTCAAAATTTGCATTTTGCATATTACATGGATATATCTAATAATTGCTATTGACACTTCCCTAAAGGGAGAAGCTGTGATAATATTTCTGATTTTGATTGGATTTGAGAAGTTGGTGAAACTTATATGTTAAAAGGGAAATGATTAAAATTGGGTGTTAAAAGTATATGTTATAGTGAATTTTGAAACTCTGTTTTTGGAAAAGAGTACCTTAATAATCCTGACCAATTTCAGATCTTTATACTGTATAATTTTTATATTCTGGGGATTTCTTTCGTATTTTCCTCTCAGATTGATGTTCAGGAAGTGCTAAGAGAGCCAACTCTGTGAGCACAATAATGGGAAAGAGCCATCTCTATGAGCACGGTAGAACAGGTGATTATTATTATTATTTTAAACATAATTTTTGAATATAAAGTATGCAACAGATAGTAATTATTTTCTGAAATGATCTCAGTGAGGTAGGTTGCAGTTGTTGTCACCACTTCTAAGATATACTAAAAATCAGATGACTTTTTCCATTGGAATTATGCCTTTTTAGGAGGAGAATTCTTAATTTCTAACTCAGAGGCCACATGCCTTAATTGCACACTGGTATTGAGACAGTGATTGTTTTTTTTAAACCAAGCCTTTGTAAGTAAATGTAAGAATAGAGATGAGAAATTGGACTTACGTAGAATTTTTCATTATATTTATATTTTGGCTCATTGCAAACATAAGAAATCCTCACAGATGAAAAATCTTTTAAAAGTACAAAGATCTGAAAATGTTTGGGTCCTTTTTATAAACAGTAAGACAGCCTCATCTTAATGTGTATCAATTTGAGGTGTTTGAGATATATATATATTTAAATGCCTAAATTTTGAAGGAGTTTCATTTATCTTGCTCTGTTACATTGAAAGGTATGATTTGAAGTATACAGCAAAAGTCTATTGATTCCTTTTCCAAGCGGGGAAAAGATTCACATCCATGAAATTAAGCATAAATTTTTGAAGAAAGTTATTTGAGTAAGGAATATAGAGCAAATAGTGCAGAATAAAATGTGGCTTTACTTTCCTGTTATATTTGACATCATGTGATCTTACTGTTTGATAGTTTGTTTCTGGGGATAAAAACCTGAAAGGTATATTATAATCAAAATATTTGGGTCTTTATTTTAAGGTGAAAAAGCTCATCAGTGTGAAGAATGTGGAAAATGTTTTGGTCGTAGGGATCATCTCACTGTTCATTACAAAAGTGTACACCTTGGAGAAAAAGTGTGGCAAAAGTAAGTGAAAAAGCAAAATGTTTCATAATTTACATTGCCTAAGTCTCTGAGGAAAGTTGTAACTTTTTAAATTTACTTTGTTTAATTGAAGTTAGGTTAACCAGTTGTTTTTCTCTGCATTCTGTAGCATCTCTATGGACCTAAAAGAATTCAGCAAGCATATTTTTTCCTCCTTGTTTTCAGTTAATTCAAAGGCCAGGGAGGTGACATGCAAGTTAACAATAATTAATAAAAAATCTTAGCATTTGGTTGCTGAGGCTCTTTGAGAGCTAAATATACTGACTATATATTATACTTAATAAGACAGCAATTGTTAGGAAATGTTTGCAGTCAGAATTTAAACTTGTTTCTAATCATACTAAGCATTTAAAATATTATTTTATTTAAAGGTGGTATGTGCTATCTTGAACATCAGCTTTTTAATATAATTTAGATATCCAAGTTTAACTGAGGTTAGTTGCTAAGTGTAAAACGTTCAAGTAATTCATGTTTTTGGATTAGGCATTTGGGCAAATGATAAATAACAGACATGTTCTAAAGTGCCAAGAGACTTAACTTAATAGTCCTGCGCATGATTAGCAAAATGTACATAGTATATATAAATGTAGTAAATCAAAGACCAATTTAAAGAGTAGTAGAAAGTGTTGATTTGTAATCATTTTTTACATTTTCATGTGTTGGTTTATTTATTATTTATTTCATTAATTTTGTTCGATGATTCACTCATTGAATCAATGTATTCACTGAACTCTTGTATTTTGTATATGTAAGGAATGATAGTATTTGCTGGGATATAAAGATATGCTGTTTAAAAAAGGAAATAGTAACTTCAATTCATTGTGCAGATAGACTTAAAACTACAGGCTCACTTACTCCAAAGGTCCTGTAACTTTTTTTCTTCATGATTTCTTTATAACCTTACAAATTATTTGGCACAGGAGCTTTTAGATATATAAATTATATAATAATATAATACGAATATATTTTAATATATTAATATATCTTAATATAAATTATAATGTAAGATAATATAAAAATATAACTTATTTAAATAAATAATTTGAATCATTAGAAATAAGACATTTTCAAATATTAATTCATTTGCTATCATATGCTAACATAAATAGCGATTTTTTAAGAAATAACTACAAAACAAAATATTAAAAGAGCAACATTATTTTACATTTTTATAAATCTCTCATGGCTTAATAGAAGACTGCAGCATTGTCATAGCTGTTGTGATATGTTATGTTGGTTGAAGCAATGAAGAAAACCTAGCCTTACATAGATATGTAGTTCGAAAAAAGAGGAATATTGTTAATAGTCTTCTCAGGTAATTATAGATATTCCTCTTTATTACTGCACTAAAGCTAAACAAGTGGTAGTTTCCTAAAGGTAGTTGTAAGGTGGAATATGAAACAGGATTAATGAGGTTTTCACACTCTATTACATTCAATCTCTTGGTCTCTTATACATTGAATGGATTTTTTTTTTACCATGCATAATTTTGTAAGATCATGTGTTTGTTATTGAGAAAATATGGGCTCACTGAGATGCAGATTTTCCAAATGTTAGCACATTTCACAGCATACTATTAACAGATCACATTTGTTAATATTGCCTCCAGTCTCTCAGAAAGGAGTACTGGAAAGCTGTCAAGATCACAGTGGTAAATACAAGTATTCCAAAGTTCTTATATTAGCTTGAAAGCTCAGATTTTATCATTGATAGCAAATATTGTCGGCTGTTTGTCTTGAAGTGACCAGCTCACTTCATTTCATTTTTGAGAGGTGCTTTTCCTTGAGATAACCATCACGTTTTGGTATGTAGTAGAAGTGCTTCATGTGTACTTCTCATTTTATCAGAGAATATTTAAAAGGCCAAGGCCTGAAAGGGCAAAATATAATAAAATCAGTAATCTTACTCTTTCATTACATTTTTTTCTTTTTGTGAGTATATGGTAGTAAAGAATACAATTATTAGTAAATTTTAATACTACTGCTTTACTTAGAGCTAAGTAAGATACTAGCAGTGTACCAGCAGTTTACCCACTGTTCCGTTTGCATCGTAGTGTCAATGTCAGCATAGTAAAAAAGGCAGATAATGTCTTATTATTTTGAAAAAAATGTTGATCTTGTGGACCCTGTGAAAGGAGTTTTGGGACCTACCATCACCTTTTATTTAACAGGCCTGTGGCCCTGTTGGCTGGCCTAGATGATTGAGGAACTAGAATCTGTAGACTCTACTTTTTTGCAAAGACTGGCTAATGGTGGTAGATCTAGAATATGGAGCCCTATGTATCATTTTGTGGAACTTGTGCTTCATTCTACATGTTAACAAGCCAATGAAAATTTTAAACAAAGGAGTGACACTGCTGGATTTGTATTTTAGGTATATCGCTTTTACTGATGTATGGAGGTTGGATTTGTGATGGATAAGTCCAGAGGCAAGTATATCAACCAGTTAGACAGCTGTTATAATCTGAGAAAAAGATAATGAGGGACTAAAGTCAGGAGTTGCATTAGTAATGAAAAGTGATATTTATTTGAAAAACATTTAGGCCCTTGTTAGCAATACTTCATGATTGACTTCGGGGAGTAAGGGAATAAGGGCAGTCATAGATGATTTCTATTTGCAAGCCTGGGTGGATGATTCCAGCCACTGAGATAAGAGAATAGAAGAGATGATTAATTTATAGAGGGAAATGATCAATTGTTTGGTGTTTATTGACTTTGAGATGCTCAATATAAATTGTCAACATAAAATTTGATGGATAGTAGTCTAAATCTCAGGAATGAAGTTTGGGCTATGGATAAAGATTAAAGGTTGTGAGCATATCAAAGAGTGCTAAGGATTAACACCCCTCCAACCAATTATTTTTCTAATCTTTGCTTCTAAACTTTTTTATGGTGACTACTTCAGTAACCACTTCTTCACATTCCAGTCAGTGTGGCAATCTGACCTCTGATCTTATTCTGCTCAAACAGTTATCAGTGTGACTTCCTTGTTGCCAAATCCAATAGGCATTTTTAAGTTCTTTTTTTACTGACATCTCTGCTTCAGTTGGAATTGTTTATGCTCTCCTTCCTTGAAAATCTATATGGCTTAGCATCCATGTGATAATGACAAGGTATATTTCATAGGGTCTTAGCCATGCAAGGCCCTACAGAATTTATCCTAAGTCCACTGTGAGGAAGTTAAAGTGTTTTGTGCATATTTGTGTTGAAAATATCACTTTGTTCATAGTATAGAACAAGGTTTCTCAGCCCAAACACTGTTGACATTTTGGACCAAGTAATTCTTTTCCTGTGTGTTGCCTACAACATTTGTCAATATGCATGACTTCTACCCATTATATGCCAGTAGCACTTATTCTCCTATCCCCAGTTGTGAAAAACAAAAACGTCTTCAGGCATTGCCACATGTTTTATGGGGGCAAAACTGCCCCTAGTCGAGTACTGCTTCCTCTTTCTCTATGTGCCCATGTATCTCTGTTTATATTTACCATGGATATGAATGGAATAAGGTAGACTAAGCATACTGGTTAGGAGTCTTTTGCCAGGGTTATTACTGACAACCTCAATTCACAAAATCCAAATTATCTGTGTAAATGTTTGTTTCAGGAGTTTGACACCAGCCTGGGCAACAAAGTGAGACCCTGTCTCTACAAAACAATAAAAGAAAATAAATTATCTGGGTGTGGTGGCATGTACCTGTAGTCTCAGCTACTCAGGAGGCTGAGGCAGAAGGATAGCTTGAGCCCAGGAGTTCAAGGCTGCAGTGAGCTATTATGATGCCGCTGCACTGCAGTCTGGGTGACAGACCAAGACCCTGTTTCTAACGAAAATAAAAACAACCATCTGTTTCATCAAGTAGAATTAAGTTCCTATAGGAGAGTCCTTTGCATGTTGTCTTATAAATGTTGGGTTGGATAAATTGAAAAATGAGGGACATTTGAAATGCTAGGCATAGTATGTTGCTATTTCGTATTGGTAACAATGTTCTAAACATTTCCAGTAAAACTCAATGGGTATGTTAAGAGCAAACTGTTTTACAGAAGATTAAGTAGCCCAAGTTTGATTTAATTATTTTGCCATGTATTCATTCCATATGAATTGCTTCCAAGGTGAGATGATGTGGCTTTCTCAATAACTGCCACTTAAATAATAATTATTTTATAAATATCTCAAATTATCACAATAAAATTTTCAGTTGAGAACTGTTAATTCAGACACTTCTTAGGCACTATGCTGTGGTGCTTACTAAGTTAATTTTTTTGGTAACTTATTGCTTTATTTCTGTCTAATATTTTATAATAAAAATAAAGGACTAATTTCATTTTTAAATTTAGGTATAAAATTTATTTTATTTATAAGTTCAAATTTACAATTTTTTGTTGGGACACAAACCGATGAGAGCAATTTTACCCTTTTGATAAATGCGGGTTTTGAAATTGCTGCAGATGCTTTTTAATCAGCCTGAGCATCTATTTTTTAAATTTAGTTAAGGTGTAATTTACAGAAAGTGAAATTCATTCTTTTTAGTGTATAATTCTGCAAGTCATGTAATCATCACCACAATTAAGATATGGAATAGTTTCGTCACCACAAAATTTCTGCCATGTCCCTTTCTAGATAGCTCTTCATTTCCCCTTTATGCCACTCTTGATCTGTTTCTATCCTTACAATTTTTCTTTTTGTATATTTGGATAGCTAGTAATAATAAAAGTTCAGTGACTTAAAGCAGTTGAAAATCTACGGACCTCTTTTTATAGATTCGTTTGTTGGATGTAACTGGAAGAGGAAGAACCAGAGGCAAGCTCAACACATTAAAAGTATTTCCATGTTTCTTTGGAGTTCTTTACTTTGTTAATGTGAGAATAATATATACAGTTGTAAATGAATTTGCAACTTATTTTCATTATGTTAGTTATTAATATAATTGTTAATATTGTCAGTTATTAAAATTATATTGAAAAACTCAAATCTTTTTATTTTCTTAGATATAAAGCAACATTTCATCAATGTGATGTTTGTAAGAAAATTTTTAAAGGCAAATCAAGTCTGGAAATGCATTTTCGAACGCATTCAGGTAAATTTTAATGGGTAGTTCATATATATATATATATATATAAAATGTGTAATCAGAAGTAAAATATAGGCATTTAAACTTTGTTGTTCTTGGTTATATTTCTTTGGATTTCCCCATTAAGAGTATTACTTATTATGTTGAAGTTCATGCCCTGATTGAACAATATACTCATCTTCTATTCTCTGTTATGTAAGCTTCAATACTTTTAAATATTTTATAAAACTTGAGAAAAATTCATCCATAGGATATTTAATTTTTGTAATTGTCCCTTTTCTGATTGTCTTACGGTTCTTCTTTATTTCGCTTTCTGAAGGCTTTCCTTAAGTCTTCAGATTAAATTCCTTGTTATCTTTTATTCTCTTCTCTTTTCAAAGAGTAATGCAAATATGACCTCATTGTCTTGTTTACCAAGTTACCATCGTGTCGTTTTCCTTTTTACATAGCCAGTCATGATTTATAGGTAGTTATAGTAGAATGCTTTGCGTCAGCTGCCTTCCAGAAGTTGTCATTTTTGAAATCTTTCCTTTTTCTCCCTTGGGAATGTTACTACAGTTTGAAATACAGAATATGTTAGATTCTTTCTTATATATTGTCTGAAGCCTTGTTTGCCTTTACATATAAATTAACATTTTTAAAACCTTGTTTTCCTTAAGAAACAAACCCATTTATGTATTTATGCCTGCTTTGTTTTATATTCAATTCGGATTTTGTCAAGCTGCTATTCTGGAAGAGAAAAATAAGTGATTTCATAAATATTAGAATGGTAAATAACTGAATTTGGGCAATATTAGTAGCAAATAGTTGCAGTAAAGGATTTACTACTGATACAGTGCGGCTGTTAAAAGCAAAGTTAGACACCCCTCCAAAAAAAAAAAGGCATAATTTGGGGGAGCATAAATAAAAGTGTAAAATGAGGAAACAAACTTAATGGTATCTTCCATATCTTTTGCAAATAATTAACCTAAAGAACTCATGACTTGAAAGAGATGGAGAACTTACAGAAAGTTAATTTCAAACCATAGATGATTTAAGAATTGTGTACAACTTCAAGAATTTTTCCAGAGTAGAAATTTAGTGCTGGCTATGTTGCATCGAAATTTTTAAAAACACTGATTTATAGTTATTGGTTGGTAGCCAGCGACAGTGTGGAACATCAATCTCTGGATATTTCACAGTTAATTGGAATTAGAAGACAAGTCTCTCTGTCCTTTGAAAATTGAGGACATGGCCCGGAACGGTGGCTCACGCCTGTAATCCCAGCACTTTGGGAGGCCGAGATGGGCGGATCAGGAGGTCAGGAGACCAAGACCATCCTGGCTAACACGGTGAAACCCGTCTCTACTAAAACTACAAAAAAATTAGCCGGGCGTGGTGGTGGGCGCCTGTAATCCCAGCTACTCGGGAGGCTGAGGCAGGAGAATGGCGTGAACCCGGGAGGCGGAGCTTACAGTGAGTCTAGATCCCGCCACTGCACTCCAGCCTGGGCGACAGAGTGAGACTCTGTCTCAAAAAAAAAAAAAAAATTTGAGGACATGAGCTCTGTGATGGAATAAGACAAAGACTATGGCTGTTATGAAATGAGAGGGAACAATATTAGAAGGCAAGAGTCAGCAAATACTTGTTGAGGGCTAGATAGTAAATGTTTTAGGCTTTGCAAGCTAATAGTCTCTGTCACAATCCTTCAGCTCTGCTGTTGTGGTTTGAAAGCAGCCACAGACATTGTGTAAGCAGATGAAGCATGCCTGTGTTCCAATAAAACTTTATTTACCAACTCCCAATCTAAAGTGACCAACAGTCTACCCAGACAGGACTTCACAGAGTGGCTTTTGCAAGAAATGGTCGCCATGTTCCCAAGTCCATTTTTGAGATTTATAGGTTCAGAAACTCAATTTTATCTGTGCATTGAGAGTTGTAAGTATTGTGAGTAATTCTTCACAGTAAATACTGGGAATAGATTAGCCAGAATGTCATTAATTTACATTCTAGAAAATGAGATATTAATGTTTACTAGCTAGGGTGTCTTTATCAAGGAAGCAGAATTGCTGAGTTTATTAATCAGAAGGAAAATTGCAAATGTAGAGATAGAGTAAAATTAGATAGTAATTTTGTGGAATAGTTTATCTAGGAAATGGTGAAGGATTTTGAACCATCCTTACCCTCAGCAGGTGACCAGAAAAATTTTGTTCTTCAGATTTTTTTTCCTTAGTTAGGATACTCTTAGTTCATTATTTATATATATTGCTAAATTTTTGGTTTTTAGAATTTACTTAACTAGACTTCCTCTATATCTTTTTTTTCTTCTATTAGTATGTCTTTTCTCCATATCCTCATCTGGAGAAACAATAAGATGTGTTTGTTTCAGTTTTGGCCAGTTCAGTACACCTAATTGCTTCAGATGAGTATGTACAATCAGTGCATATCCTAGGGCTTGTGAAGAGTTTGGCACTCAATAAATATTTGTTGAGTAAATAAATTTATTATGTTCTCCTATGACTCTTCTCTAATTTCTTTGATTTTTAAACCACACAGTTAGATAAATTAGTTGGAAAATATATATAAGATTTTCTTCTACAGATAGCTTTTTCTAATCATGAGTTTTGTTTGTTCAATCTTCAGAATATAGTGATTACATCTATTCTTTAACAGTTGTCTTGATGAAACATATTCATTAAATTGGCATAAAGATGACCACAAATTTAGGACTTGATTTTAATGTTGACTGATTTCTTTATTCAAGGTGAATTTTCTTTCTAAGCTTTTTTTTAATTGAAGTATAGCACACAAGTGCACAAATCTCAAACAGCTCAATTAATTTTTATGAATGAATCCATCAATGTAGCCACTACTCAGATCAAGATATAAAATACTACCAAGATTTCAGAAGGATTCTCTATGGCTCCTCCCAGTCAGTAACCTCCTTGCAAAGATAATGACTATTTTGATTTATATTAATAGCACCAAAAATTAATTTTATTTGAACTTCATGTAAATGGAATCATGTAATATGTAATCTTTTTTTCCGGATTCTTAATATTAAGTGTGGATTCCGTTATGACAGTAATTTGTTTATTTTCATTTTCATCTTCATATGACCGTTACAATTTATTCATTCTACTTTTATGGATACTTGGTTTATATTTGCTTGGTTCTCTTATGAATAAAGCTGCTGTGAACATCCTTGTCCATGTCTTTTCATACACATATGCATTCTTTTCTCTTGTATATATTCATGGCCCTAGGATTCCTGGCTCATAGGATATGCATATGTTCTACTTCAGTAGATACTACTAAGTAGTTTTTCAAAGTAATTATGTCAGTTTACACCACCACCAGCCATGTATGAAAATCTCAGTTGCTTCACATTTTCATCAACATTTGATACTGTTTTGTTTTTGTTTTTGTTTTTTGTTTTTTTTTTTTTAAATCCATCTGATAGATACGTAACACTATCTGAGAGTGGCTTCGGCTTGCACTTCTGTGATGAGTATTGATGTTGAGGACCTGTTGTTGTGCTCATTGGCCATTTGGGTATCTACTTTTATGGAATACTAAATTAATTCTTGTACTTATTTTTAAAAATTGGAGTGTCTATCTTTTTCTAATGGATTTGTAGATATTCTTTCTACGTTCCAGATATATATATATATATATATATTACAGATATCTTCTCCTCTATGACTTACCTTTTCACTCTTAATGATGTCTTTTGATGAACAAAGGTTTTGAATTTTAAAGACGTCATGTATCATTTTTTTCTTTATAGTTCTTTTGTGTTTTCTTTAAGAAGCTTTTGCTCAACCCAAGGTCATTAATATTTTTTGCTGTTACCTTATAGAAGATTTATTTTAACTTTCATATCTAGATCCATGAACTTTCTATAATTTGCTTTTGTGTTTGTTCTTTTTTAAACATAGGGTTATCCAGTTGCTTTAGCACTATTTTTTGGAAAGACGATCCTTTCTCACTACATTTCATTGGCATATTGTTGTAAATTAAGTGATCATATATGTGTGCTTTATTTGCCAACTTGTTATTTTCAAATGTGTTTATTATTTTTGTCCGTTTGTATTTTTATATAAATTTATAAATAGTCTGTTAATTTCCACACACAAAAATACTTGCTGTGAATTATTGGAATTTCATTGAACCTGTGGTCAACTTTTCCTTAATTGATTTTCTTTACAACAGCATAACATCCAGTCTGTGAACACCTCCATTAATTTGTTTAGATTTTTTTCAAAGACGTTTTGTGGTTTCTAGTGTAGCTATCTTACACATTTTGCATTACATTTATACCTAGGCATTTGATATTTTTGTATCAAATTTTGACCTTTTTTTAATTTTATTTTTTATTTGTTTCTGGTATATAGGAATAGAATTGAATTCGTTTATTGACTTTTTATCCAGTGACCTTGCTAAATTTCTTATTAAATTTTATAGTTTGCCTCTAGCTTTTTTTGAATTTTCAAAGCATGCAAACAGGTCATCTGTGAATAATGACAGGTTCGTTTTCCCCTTTTTAGTCTTTATAACACACTTTCTCTCTCTCTCTCTCTCTCTCTCTCTCTCTCTGTCTTTTGGGGTTGGGAAGTAAAACCTTATTACTTTGGTCACATCTCCAGTAGAAACATTGATAGTAGAGATTATTTTCTTATTCTCATCTTCAAGGGAAAAGCTTTCAATAATTCACAATTAAGTATGATATATTTATAGGTTTTTTGTAGATAGATAAGGAAATTACTATCCCTAGTTTATTTAGAGTTTTTGTCATGAGTAGTTGTTGAATTTTATGTTTTTTCTATATTGATTGAGGGATTGAAGTGATCATATTTTTTTATTTTATTTATGTGGTAAATTATACTGATTGATTTTTGAATATGAAACCTCATTTCTGGAATAAACCCAGACTGGTTTGACATAGTACCTTGCTAATGATATATTATCTTGTTCATTCTGTTCATGGTGTACATAGAAAATATCTTGTTCATGCTGGGTGCAATGGCTCACAAGCCCCTGTAATCTCAGCACTTTGGGAAGTCGAGGTGGATGGTTTGCTTGAGCCCAGGAGTCCAAGACCAGCCTGGGCAACATGGCAAGACCCCTTCTCTACGAAAAATCCAAAAATTAGCTGGGTGTGGTGGCGCATGCTTGTAGTCTGAGTTACTCTAAAGGCAGAGGCGGGAGGATCGCCTAGCCTGGGAGATTGAGGCTGCAGTGAGCTGGGATGGCACCACTACACTCCAGCCTGGGTAATGGAGTGAGAACTTGTTTCAAAAACAAACAAACAAACACATAAACAGATGTACAGACATGCATATATCCTGTTTATGATATATTATCCTGTATAATTGAATTCAATTTGCTTATATTTTGTACATTTTTTTGGTTCACAAGACATATTGCTTATATCTTTTCCTTGTAATGTCCCTGACAGGCTGTGTTATCATAACTATGCTGGTCTCAAAACATGATTTGGGAAATAATTTATCTTTTTCAGTTATCTGAAGGAGTTTGTGTAAAATTGGCATCATTTCCTCATTAGTGTTTGGAAGGATTAACAGAATAAATTCCTGAGTTTGTTTTCTGTAGGGAAAAGTTTTAATTAATGTTTTTTTCTTTTTTTTTATTTTGAGACTGAGTCTCACTCTGTCGCCCAGACTGGAGTGCAATACTATGATCTCAGCTCACTGCAACCTCCGCCTCCCGGGTTCAAGTGATTCTCCTACCTCAGTCTCCTGAGTAGCTGGGATTACAGGCGCCCGCCACCACACCTGGCTAATTTTTTTTATTTTTAGTAGAGATGGGATTTCACCATCTTGGCCAGGCTGATCTCCAACTCCTGACCTCGTGATCCACCCACCTCGGCCTCCCAAAGTGCTGGGATTACAGGTGTGAGCCACCATGCTGGGCCTAATTGAACATTTTTTTAAGTGTGTTTTTTAATTTATGTTTTAGTATGACCGTTAAAGAGCTGTCATATTTTCAATTTATTTATTCACTTTAAAGGTATTCTATTAATCTAAAATGTAAAATCTATTGGCAGAATTTGGGCTATTTTGTTATTTATCTTTTTAGTGATGATAGTCTTTAGTGATAAGCTTTTTGTCATTCCCGTTACTAGTAATATGTCTTTTCATGCTAAGGATTTATTGATTTTATTAATCTTTTGAAAGAACCACAAGGTTTTGCCGATTTTTCTCTTTGTTGATTTATTTTATTTTTCATATCTGCTTTCTCTTTGTATTTCTTCCATTTTGTTTGTATTTCTTCTTTTTTTTTAAATTATACTTTAAGTTCTGGGATACATGTGCAGAATGTGCAGGTTTGTTACATAGGTATACACGTGCTGTAGTGGTTTGCTGCACCCATCAACCCATCACCTACATTAGGTATTTCTACTTATGCTATCCCTCCCCAAACCCCCCATCCCCCGACAGGCCCCAGTGTGTGCTGTTCCGCTCCCTGGGTCCATGTGTTCTCATTGTTCAGCCTCAGTGAGGCAATGCCCCACCCTGGTTCAGCTCACCCTCCATGGGCTGCACCCACTGTCTAGCCAGGCCCAATGAGATGAGTTGGGTACCTCAGTTGGAAATGCTGAAATCATCCGCCTTCTGCGTTGATCTCGCTGGGAGCTGCAGACTGGAGCTGTTCCTGTTTAGTCATCTTATCAGCCACCAGCTTCTATTTTTTTTTTTTTTTTTAAATTTGCCTTTCCCTGCCTTTTTTATGTAGATGCCTAAGTTGTTAAATTTTAGTATTTTTTATTGTTTATTGTATGTATTTGAAAGCCATGTTATCCTCTGAATACTGCTTTAGTTACAATCCATACGTCATTTTTAATTTCATATTTCCATTATAATTCAGTTAAAAATATTTTCTACTGTCTGTTCTAAATTATTCTCTCATTAATGGTTTACTTCAAATTGTATTATCCAGTTCCTAAATATTTGGGGATTCTCTAAGCAAGTTTATGTTACTGATACCTAGCGTAATTCTACTCTTGTCAGAGAAGATATTCCATTCAAATATTCTACATTCTTGATTTTTTACCACTTATTTTGTAAGTTACCGAGAGATTTATGTGAAAGTCTCTACTATAACCATGATTGTAAATTGTTTATTTCTTTTGATTTTTTCATTTTTTGCTTTATGTAATTTGAGGTTATATTATTAGATATATGTAATATATGTTATACATTAAGATATGTATTATATATGTAATATAATACATGTATTACATATATATTATTAGTCAAATCTTTCTGTTGAACGGTCTTTTACATAATTATAAAATGTTGCTGTTTATTATGGTAAAGATTACCAGCACTCTTTTGGGTACTTTCATATTAAATATATATATTTTTTACTTCCAAGCCTTCTTTGGACTTATATTTATGATATGTATCTTTTGATATTGTTTAATTATCTATTTTGATCATCTTTATCCTTTAATTTGTATGTTTAGCTTATTTAAATTATATGTGATTTCTCACTTACTTGGGCATGAATATATCATCATGCTGTTTACACAATTGATTCCTTGATGCTTTTTTTCTCTTGTCTTCACTTTGTTTATAATCATTAAGTATTGTTGTTGTCATTTTTCCCTCAATTAACTTCTTAATTCTGTGTTCTTTCATTATGTTTTTAGTGGTTACCCAGGTTAACAGTGTGCATTCTGAAATTGTTACAGTCTACCTTACCTTCTAGAAAAGATAAATAAAATAATTGAAATTGTTCGTCACTTTCCAGAAACTGCAAATCTTTATAACACCCTTATCTTTCTTATCTCTTATGTATTGTATGTATTTTAATTCTTCATGTCTCTTAAAACCCAAATACATTGCTTTTTTGTTTTAAATATGTAATATTATTTAGATTTAACCATGTATTTATTCTTTACTGTTTACTGTTCTTCCACCTGGGGTCATTTTCCTTATGCATGAAAAGTTCTCTTTCATGCAGTTGGCTGGCACCATATTATTTGTTTGAAAATGTTTTTATTTTACCTCATAAGCAATAATTTTTTTGACTGTAGAATTTACGTTAGCAGCTTTTTTTCATTTGGCACTTTAGATAGGTTATTTTTGGTTTTGGAGCTTGTTTTGCTTTTGTTGAAAAAAATATACTATCAGTCTTATTGTCGCTCATTTGAAGGAAATGTCTCTTTTTAATTGGCTACTTTTTTAGATTTTTCTGGTTTTGGTTTTCAGAAGTTTTACTATAGTGTGCCTTGATTTGAGTGTGTGTGTGTGTGTGTGTGTGTGTGTTTTGTATTTTGTGAGGTTTGTAGTGTTTATTGAATCTGTGACTTGATGTCTTTCTTTTATTTAGAAAGATTCTTAGCCATTTTCTTTTTAAATATTGCTGTTGCCTACTCTCTCTCTTCTTTCGGAGACTTCAATTACATGTACATTAGACATCTTCACTTACCTCTTCTAGAGTTGCCTTTGTTTCCCATAGATTCCAATCTCTGGTAAAATTTACTTTTCCTATTTTTTCCTGTACATATTAATCATATTGATTTTTATGTCCCAGTCTTTTATGTATAATATTTGCTTTGGGTGTATGTATTGCATTTTTTCCCCTCTTGGCATTTGATCATTTGATTCCGTTTCTTGGCATACCTGGTCACTTTGTATTGAACTTTCGATTTTTTGAGTTAAAAATTACAGAAGCTCTTGAACATGTGTTCCTTCCAGATAGATTTAATTTTTTTCTCACAAGCAAATAGAATATGAGAGGACTTTGTTCTGTTTCTGGCTGCTTCTGATCTGCCTTTCTCCTAGTTCATCATTGTATTGGGGTCTCTACTGACAGCATGGTGTTTTTACTAGAGTTCCTCACTTTGGTGAGTCCTGAACTCCAATCTCTGTCTCCCATATTCTTGGGATTGCTGAATATTGGTCAACCCTGTAGCCTTCTGACTCTTGGTTTCCAGCTGTCTCACCCAGCAAATGTTTCTTTTAATAGTTGGCAAATACAGATATTTTTGTTAATTTCTCTGTTGTTCCTTCTTTTTCAGGCTCCTGACCCTTCACTTCTTTGGTAGTCCCAAACTCCAACTTTTATCTTCCCATTCCAGTGAGATTTTCTCAAGTGCTGGGCTGCAGCTTGGCCTCTATTTCCCCATAGACTAAATCTGAAAGTGCACTGAGGAGAAAATAAAGCACCTCTATACTTCCTGTGTCACCAGACCTTTCCCCTTTAGGTTCTGGCTGACTTGGCTGTGTTTTGATGCCTGCAAAGAGTAATTTGGGGGTGGGAGTTATTTTTAAAAAATCTTTTATCTTTCCCCCTCATCAGTAAGAGGCATGATATGATATAAACTACTTATCAAGTCTGAAATAAGTCTCTTAATGTACATTTTTCACATACCAATTTTTAATATCTAAAGAAAGGTGATTCTGTGGATGACATTTTTAAATTCTAAAGGCTCATAGATTCTATGATTTTAGCTATTAGTTTACATCTCTTTGAGTATTGTTTATTTCCTTCTACTCTTAATGCTTCTTTCTGTACGTCATGAAAGGGACCTTTTGGTTGCTTTATGTCTCTGATTTATGATCTTGAGATGCACTCCACTTGCATTATTGTTGTTAAATACATAATCTTACTATAGAAACTCTCACTGCAGAAAGCTTATTTCCTTAATTTGTATTTTTTCATCAAGTTGATAGTTTTCACCTTTTCTGCTATGTATCTTTAAGCACTCTAGGTTTGCTTTTTACATTTAATAATGTTAACATTTTCTTTATGAATTTTCATCTTTTTAAAAACCTAAATTGATTTTTCTATTGAAAATGATAGTTGTTTAAAATAATAATCGAAACTTCTCAAAGGAATATGCCCATTTGGATTACAGTTTTCTAAAAGTATCTGTTATTCACTAGAACTGATTGAATATTATTCTAAGTTTAAAAACATCATTGCATTTATAAAACTTTTTTAATGAAGATACTCAAGGACCATCATGCTGATTCTGTGCCAGAGAACACTCAAAACTTAAACTTTTGTCTTTAAAAGTAAATTCTGTACTTCTTGATGGTGTTAGTATTGCTGTGGTCGTGTTCTTATTTAAAAACAAATTATAGAATGCTCCTTGCATGGCAAGTATTGATGCCAGGGATTTATAGAAAGCACTTAAAAGTTCTTGCGTTTTGGAAGTGTAAGTTTTGTTGTTTTCAAAGCAGTCTCCTCTGAGCTTTTCCATATTATCTCTGATTATAGGCATTCACTTGTAAAATCAAATGTTAGATGCTGTGTGTTCTATACACAGTTAAAAATACTTTTTCTGAAAAGTTAATTATCTATATAATGTGTGACATCAGTAATAATGTTAGTCCAGAAACAAGTAAAAATTCAATAGTACTAGGTACTCAGCCTCCCAGTCTGTCTAAATTTTCTGATAGTGGGATTTGAAGGTTCCAATGGGCTACAAAATATTTAACAATAATATTTAACAAATAATAGTTTGATATTAATGATTCAACTTGAAGATGTAATTATATTTTAATTTACTAGGAGAATGGATGATGTTTCAAATGGAGAAATGAGAAGAAAATATCAACAAACTCATGTGACAATCAATATATAATTTTCTAATTTGGCTTTAAAATAATGCCTTTGTGTCTACTGCAGTATTAGTGTTTCTGGATATATTAGTTTTCTGTTGCTGCTGTTAACAAACCACCACAAATTTGGTGGCTTAAACAATACAGATTTATTACCATGTAGTTCTTTAGGTCAGAAGTCTGACACCAAGCTGAAACCTAAGTGTTTGGTAGGGCTGTATTTCTTTCCAGGGGCTATAGGGAATAATGAGTTTCCTGCTCATTCAGGTTACTGACAGGAATCAATTATTGGAATTGTAGGACCAGCACTGAGATTCTCGTTTTCTTGCCTGTTGTAAACTGAGAGCCTTTCTCAGCTTGTAGTGGCCGCAGTATTCCTTATGTTCTAGCTTCCTCCTTCCATTTTCAAAGCTAACAATTAGTGATTGAGTTCTCATGTTACATCTGTCTGACCCATTCTTCCTCAGTTATTGGCCATCTTCTACGACGCCTATGATTAGATTTGACTCACCTGTGTACGCCTGTTGGTCTGCCTATTTCAAGGTCTTATCTTAATCTGATCTTCAAAGTCTCTTTTACCATATAAGTATCTACAGCTTCCTGGGACCAGAGTGTGTACATCTTTGATAGGCCATCATTCTGCCTACCACACTGGCTAACCTAGGAATTTATAGTGTTTTATATAAAACAAAACAAAACTATAGTGTGAGAACCTGACTGAGGGGGAAGTAAAAACAGGTCCAACTTCTTTGTTCTTTCCACTGAACAACTCTTGTTATTTTGACCTCAGGCCAGAGATAACTACTTCTCATCTAATCCAAGGAACCAGGTTAATTAGAATTGCTGTTTTAGTTTTTATCCTCCTTGTGTGGGGGAGGAAATCAGGTGTTTTGGTTTAACTTTTTGAGGGCTATGGGAATAAAAGTAAGCAATAATAATAGTTTACAAGCACTTATTATGTACTAGGTGCAGTGCTAAGCCCTATTACTCCACTTTCTCTTTTATTCCATTTACCAACTCTGTGAGGTAGGTATCATTATTATTCCACATTACAGATGATAAAACTAGGCATAGAAGTTGGGTAGCTTGCTCAAATGTTTGACTAATAAGTATGATAGCCAAAATTCAAACCCAGATCTTTTTGATGTTTAAGCCTCTTATTTTTACCAGTTTACTGTGCTGTCTGCATTTTGTGATAGTATACAGTATTATTGCTATTATCAAGTTCTTGCAAGTATTCACATTGAAGTTTGCTACTTGAAGTCATTGTCTTATCAAGTTGAGTACATTTTACATTTAATTATATTCTTGTTCATACAGGTGAAAAACCATACAAGTGTCAAATTTGCAATCAGTCTTTTAGAATTAAGAAGACATTAACAAAACACCTGGTTATTCATTCTGATGCCCGACCTTTCAACTGTCAGCACTGTAATGCAACATTTAAGAGGAAAGACAAGCTGAAATACCACATTGACCATGTTCATGAAATAAAATCTCCTGATGATCCTCTCAGTACTTCTGAGGAAAAACTTGTATCCTTGCCAGTTGAGTACTCATCCGATGACAAAATCTTTCAAACAGAAACAAAACAATATATGGACCAGCCCAAAGTTTATCAATCGGAAGCCAAGACGATGTTACAGAATGTATCTGCGGAAGTATGTGTTCCAGTAACACTGGTTCCAGTTCAGATGCCTGACACTCCGAGTGACCTAGTGCGTCATACTACCACACTCCCACCATCTTCTCATGAGATTCTGTCATCACAACCACAGTCAACTGATTATCCACGAGCAGCAGATTTAGCTTTTCTGGAAAAATATACTCTTACTCCTCAACCTGCAAATATAGTTCACCCAGTTCGACCTGAACAAATGCTAGATCCTAGAGAACAATCTTATCTTGGAACATTACTGGGCCTTGATAGCACTACTGGTGTTCAAAATATTTCTACTAATGAGCATCATTCATGAGTAAATCTAAACATTCCACAGATTTTTGGACGGTTATATGCTAATGGTAGAGCTGATAGCTTTTAAATTTGTGGGGCTGCTATTTTCTCATTTTCTCTAGTTTCTCAAGTCCTCAGAACAGTTTCAAATCAAGAAAACTATGTGTCTCTATTTACTGAACATGAATATTTGGACAAAATTTCTGACATAAAATTTCTGTGCACATTTTTGTGATTTTTAAAGATTATTCAGTGCTAACTTTTAATGGTTTCTTAAATTTTTTGCAATTATTAGCTGCTGATATTATGGAAGTATTTTTTTTAATCATCAGAGGAAATTTTTATTCTTCTTTAATCTTATTCCTCCCCTTCTTCTTCCTTCCCCATCTTACAAACAAGTTTGAGGACCATATAGCCTTGAAAAAGGAATTAAGAGTATACTGATAATTGCAACTGTTTCTTATCCTAACTTAAGATTCATTATTACTTTATACAAATTTTTAAAATTGAAATTAGGAATTTGAATTTACAAGAATGTCTTGGATATTTCTGTGTTGTCTTTCCATTCATCTGTAATTTTAGTTTATCATTATCCTTTGGACTTTGGACTTTCAATATATTCAAAGCCGGAAAGCTTAACTAATGTAAGATTAGCTGTTAAATGTAGGACTGAAATAATAATCCAGATAATTGGTTTTTGCCTATACTTCAATTGTTACGAATAAGAAAGGCAAACACAGGTCTGGGCATTAAATTATACAAACTGAAAATGTGTTACAAGAAAAATATGAGAGTTTTAACTAGATCTTTTTCAAGGTAAGTTCACCTTTTGTACTTTACTATTTATTTCAGAAATGTTAATATAATATAGCGTATATCTTCATCTCACTGAGGAAAGAGCAGTTGTAACTAGATGAAATTTAATTAAACATGCTACTTTTAGTTTCATTTACTTGTCTGGTAGAAACTCTAGGAAACAGAATCTAGATATTTTGTGTTCAATTGTTAGAAACGGTGCCAAACAAATTATGAAATTTGTGCCTAATTTAACTGAACATTGTTTAATTAAATGGAACCACTACTTATATACACATTTACATGCAATCTAGATCTTTAATTTTGCCTTCACAAAAGCCTAATGTCTGTAATTAACCTTTAATTTTTATTTCTGTATGAGACAAAAGTTGAGGACTTGGTGAAAGGAAATAGCAGTTACAGCAAAACCTCAGCAATTAAAATTGAGGACAAAATCAAAATTATAAAATACCTTTAAAGACATGCACTTTCCATATTTTCAAGTCAATTTTAACTAAAAACTAAGATAATGTTTCCTAGTAGAGTTGCTTGAAGATTAGACTAGACAGGGTTGATTTATTATTAGCATGTCATTTGTACATAAACTACTAGAAAATAGCAGTTTTAAAAGTTTTCTATTTCAGTTTTGTTTACACTCCTAATTGCTTTAAGCACTTTTTTGTGTGTGTAAACTGTAAAGTCTAGCCTAGCCCTTGTGAAAAAAAAAATCACAAATAAAATAATGAAGTTTTAATGAATAAAGTTTAACCAATTAGTAGTGGTGGAAACTGTTGCTGAAGCACTTAAGAAATAAAGGTACTTTACAGCAATGTTTGCCATACTAGCGAAGATAAAACAAAGAAATATTGAAAATTGAGGCAGTTAACCAAAGTAGCTCATATAAATAATAAAACCAGTCTGAGTTTAGCTTCATTTATCAAAGTTTGGTTGTAATTGTCTTAAGACTAGTGGACATACTAAGTTCTCCTTTTTAAAGCATTCTTATTTCTTTGTGTGGAAATGTTATTATATCTGGGGTACTTACATGATTGAGCTTGACTATATGAGGTACTGTTAGTCTGTTAGTCTTTCAAATTGACTTTTAAAAATACATATCTTTATGATTTTCATCATAAAGACTGACAATATTATAACTAAAAATCTTACTATAATGAAAGAAATCATACATAAAAATGTAGCCTGCCTTACATATAAGCTAATGTAGAAAAGTTTAGACTTATAAAAAGGCAGATAGTATATATATATTTATATACATGTATGTATATGGTATATTATACATTTGGTGGCAGAAAAAGAAGATATTGCATTTTCACATTGAAAAGAATACTTTGATTTTTGAAGGTATTTACTTTAGAGTTCTTTTAATAATAATGTTCTAATGCTTTAAATATATAATTTAATTGTAGGAATTGGTTTACATAGAACTTTTTTGGAATACATCTCTTAGTAAAATGAAATATAATTATATAATTGTATTTAGTTACTATTGTAGATATCTTAAACTTGAGTAGTGATTTACTGTTTTGTAAAATGCTTTCATATATGTTATCTCATTTGAACCTCATAAGCATCCCTGAAATAGAAAGAACAAGCTATATTCCCACTTTATAGATAAAGAATTTGAGGTTAAAATAAAAGGACTCATTTAAGCTCACAAGGTCAGTAAGTGGCAGAGCTACTAGTAGGGAAAGAAGAAAGCTAGCATTAATGAATGCTTACTATGTGCCAGGTACTACATCCTGTCATTTAATCTTAACCTAGTCTGGGAGATGTGTAATATAATTCTGATAAAGAAATAGTTTCAGTGGATGATTGAAAACAACAACAACAAAAACAAAATGAAACTAATCTGCTGCCTCTAATTTCCAAAAATGTAAAAAATTTTACAATTGTGAAAACCTCATGGATTTGGGCAAACTGAATGTACATAGGCTTTTGACAAAAGTTGGCACAAAAAGTATAAAAGGAGGCCTATTCTTTTCAGTTGACCTTTTGTAATATTTGATTTAGAGTATTTTGGACAAATGCTCTCTAACTCTAATCCATTTATTTTGTAACTGTACTTAAAATTTTGAATCTTGCAACTAAGTTTAGCCTCATTCAGTTTTTTTTTTATTTTGCGAGCATAATTTATTGTTTTAAATTAATTTTTAGCAGATAGCAGTTAGCACTTAATCTGTAAATGGAATAATTTATCAAGTGCAGAAATGTGTTAATCTAATGGGTTTTGACTTAAATGCACCAAAGATTTTTAGTAGGTATTAAATAGTTTAAAAGAATTTAAATTCTTTCTTGTTTGAATAACTATTTGTCCAAAGAAGCACAGTTGAAGTCCTAGAATAATGGATTTTTTTTAAAAAAAAAGTCGTTAGTTTGAATACTGAGATGATTGTTTGTGTTTATATGTATAAAAATAGGAGCAGAAGAAAATACTCTGGGAATAGTAATACTGACAAACCAATTATAAGTGAGAATACTGTTTTCCTTAGTTTAATTAATACAATGTTACTTTTTTAGTGAACACTACTAAATGCTAAACAAGCCTATTTTTTACACTACGCTATCAAAATAATTTTTGCCTTTGATTTTTTTTAAGTCAGGTTGAAGTTATTTTTGTAAGAAACCCCACCTATTTTTTTTTTCTTTTTTTTTTTGCAGCCTAAAATCCCATTTAACGTTAGGGGTTGGTCCCTATGCCAGCAAGATTTAACCAACTGTAAAGGTAGTAGTCTTTGCATACATTTAAGTAATTAAGGCATTTATTGCTGGGAGAATAGAAGTAGGAAAAATACGGTTTTAAATTGGTGCTTTATTAAGTGACTTCCTTTTAGGCAATGGCAGGTCATGAAATAGGTACACTAATAATTTTCTATCAACCTTAAAAAGTGTCAAAGCATCTTCGTAGGGTGACTCTAAACTGCTAATTAATGGTTAATAATAATAAGTAATTATCATTGGTTGCTTTTCAATATAATTGCAAACAAATTAAGAACACAGACTGATATGTTTATAAGCTTGAGTTTTCTTCCTACCATATCATTCTCATATATCAGTGATGAAACGTCAGATTTTGAGCAGTAGCTCTTTGACAGTGTCCTTTTATACCCAGTCTTTTCTGCATTGAATGCTTTGTGCCTTTTCAATGTGTTGTAGTTGCTTAGAATTGATTCTGCTAGCTAGAGTATACTGATTAATAGATTTTTATTTTTATTTTTATTTTTTATTTTTTTGGTTATGGGTGTTATGATTGTGTTGCCTGCTGGTTGGGCAGCTTTTCTTTTTTTTTTAGGTTGCTTTATGTTTATATAGGCAAATTAGCACTAAGTGTTAGTGTGAATATTTGTTTTTATGATTTATATATCATTTAAAAAATCTCTGTTGTGGCCTTTATAGTTACTGTGAAGCCACTCTTGGGCCTGTCTCTACATGCTTATTAGAGGAATCTGACAAGTGAAATAAAATGAGTAGTGTGTCTGCATCTGTGTCTCTGTTTCTCTCTCTTTTAAATAACCAGTAACCGTAACTACACAGCTCTGCACTGAATGACCTTATTTCAGTTTGCCTAAAACTGAACAAGAGGTGATGGTTTGAGATGAGTTTCTTATTAGGAGCAGGAACATCCTAACCAATATATAACGAGTTGATAAACTCAGGAAAAATTAGGACTTTAAAGAAAGTTGTATTTGGATATTCTAAGATTCAGTGCCAAATTTAAAATGCTTAGAAATATACTCTACAAGTAGCGTTTCTAAAACTTTAAGTAGTGTTATAGTAAATGCTACTTGCTATTAGAGTGCATAAGGGATAATGTGAGAATAATTTTCTAAACAACTTCTAGAAACTAGACAGTTCTTCCTTATATCCTACCCTTTTACACATTTCTCTAATGTGGGGTTTTTTGTTTGTTTTGTTTGTTTGTTTGTTTGTTTGTTTTTTGAGGGTAGAGGGAATCCCCTCCTTATTTCCTGTAAAATTATTTTTACTTAAGATACCTTTTCCCTATAATCTTAGCATGCTTTCTGCTCTTTCTCTTCGGAAGTAGCATTAATAAGATAGATGTAATAGGATTAAGATGTGTGGAAGATGAGAAAAAGAAGGTTTTTGTAGAGGGAGTGTTTATGTTTTGTTTACTTTTCATGTTTCAGCTTGCTGTGTATGATCATAAATCTATGATCTTGAGAAAAATCCTAAAACAATTTGAATTTAGCCTATGCAGCCAATTACATAAAGAGAAATTAAGGATTATATTCAGAGGAGAAATTAAGGATTATATTTGGAGCATAGAGGTTATACAAAGAATGTAACCTTGTCTGGTCAAATTCTTAGGTAAAGAAAAGTAATCAATGCTTGCATTGCTGTTGGAGATTCTAAAAGATGTATTGAATGAGGAGGATATATCTCATTGTTACTGCACATTTTTTTGCTTGGTATTCCTGCTTGCGTTAAGGCTGGACAATGTACTGTGATGTAATTACAAAATTTTGATTCCTTCCAACAATTGGACTCTTCTTATCCCTATTGATAAAACTGTATTACAGTTGATGAGTGTGGCTGCCAGAAAATAATACAAAACTGGGCATTTAGCTGTTCCACATTGTGTAGTAAGTGTTTTGATTATGGGGATTTACAATGTACATTAAAGTAGAAATGCTTTTGAACTTGTTTTCAGTCTCAAATAATAATTTTTGTTTTTAATTAAGGATACTTTAAAAGCAATGACAGAAAAATCTAAAATATCAGAATTAATTATTGTGAACTGTGTGTAAAATATCTTGTGAGTTTTATACATACTTTGGTTGTCTAATGTTCCTAAGTATAAATGTCTTTATAGAAAATTTCAGTTCTCTGTGAAGAGTAGGAAGTGTACTGTATATTGAACTAGTTCTTTGTGTTATTTTGATATTTAAAATAAATATGAAGTTCTTTGGTCCTAATACAGCATATCTAGGTTTTATTGAATCACATTTTCACAGGATGGGAATGCAGTACTCTGAAACCAAGCAACTTGCAGCACATTTTAAAACATTTTCTCATAAGCTATATATTTGGAAATATTTTATATATTAAATTATAAACCGTTAAACTAATGAATTTTAAGTGTAATATAAATTCAAATAGTAGTAATGAGTTCTATGCTTGAAGTGGTCATATTATGCTGTTTTTTAGACAGAAATCTGAAGTGTAGTAAAATTCATTAGTGAAATGAGTTATTCTGTATAATATTGAGAGGGGCCACTCTTACCTCTAATCCCCCTCACTTCCAGAAACATACATTCTGGCTATGGGAGAAGTGGTTGTTGGTTGAAGGCATAAACTGTAGGCTATAGGATGATACCCCCAAACTTGCAAGTTATTTATCCCTATCTGGCACCATAACTGAGCCTCCAATAGACTTTCTCTGTTTTATCTCAGCAGCTGCTTCTCAGTGTTAGAAGACCAGTAAATTCTATAGGCATGAGCACATTTCTGCAAAATGAGTCTTCTGATTATAGCCAATGTTGTGTGTGATACTTAGTTTACTATTGCTGTCTAATAAATTATACCAAACTTAGTGGCTTAAAACAACAAATATTTATTACCTCCCAGTTTCTGTGGGTAAGGAATCTAGGCTGGGTTTAGCTGGGTGGTTTTAGCTCAGGGTCTCTCATGAGATTGAAAACAAGCTGTTAAGTCAGAGTTGCCATCTCTAGAGGCTTCACTGGGGTTGGCTTTACTTCCAAGCTCACTCATGTGGTCCTTGGCCTCAGTTCATCACATGGCCTCTCCACAGAGCTGCCTAGTGATATGGCAACTTCCTGCCCCTGCTTCCCCCTACCCCTCCACACACACACCACTTTCCCGAAAGCAATCCAAAAAAGAGAGTGTACCCAGGATTTAAGTTGTTGTCTTTTTATAACCTAATCTTGGAAGTGATATAGTATCACTTCTATTGTCACTAATTCTAGTCCACATGCAAGGGACACAAATTAAACTTCCTGTCTTGAAGAGAGGAGAGCAACAAATTTTTGGACATATGTGAAAACCATCACATATTCATTGGTTTATAGATAAAGCTTTTTATAAATCTATAGATAATGGGGGCAGATATAGTAATCTATACTCAGAAAAATACGTTTATCCCAGAGAGGCAAAATATTGCTCCTTCCACAATAGAAAGGGTTTAATGTAACAACATGCCACAGGTAGTTAGCTGGTCCCACTGGAGAATGGAATTAGATTGGATGTTCAGCATCAGCCTCTTTCAGTAGGTTAGGCACTCCACATGGGGCTTATCACATCAGCTTTGGCCAGGGAAACCACCTTGAGCCCATTCTTAGCCTCCACCACTGCTGCCATAGCCACTTTCTAAATGGGTTCAATGTGCAAGCAAATGGATCCCTGGGGGAAGAAGCTGACCTCCACAGGATAGATTGTCCTTTTTACCTGATTTTTGAGCTCCTTCTCAGCCATGGATATTCTCTGATGAGCATTTACATGGAACACAAATTTAACTTTCTATACCTATTTTGAGAGGCTCTTTTATATAACTGTCCTCCCCAGACCAAGCTGTCACCAATTTTCCATTTTGTTTTCTCCAAAGGTTTGATCAGCTGGCCAAACTGTCAGCCATTTTCCATGAATCAGCACAGAGCTTTACCTTAGGCCATGTTCTCTTCCTTATGAAGTGGACTACCAGACGTACCATCCAGAATTCTCACTGAGAATATTTCCATCCACCCTTAAGGAGAAGCTGTAGTGCAAGTCTGTTTATTTCTGACCTACCATACAGCTTCATCCACAAATCAGGCCTTTTTCTTGTGAAATTATCATTAGGAAATATCCAGTTTTTCCTGTGTAGTTTGAGAGAGAAAAGTAGCAAAGTAGTAAAAGATACTAAAATCTGAGTCACCTGTTTGTGTAAATATACAAGTAAAATGCACTTAACTTGTGTATTTGGGGGCTGCTTAGCCCTGGGTTTGTAGATTCTGCTTTTGTTTGATAGCTCAATGTTGCTTTTCACATCAAATTTTATGGACCTTTAGATTAGATCCCAGGTTAGCAAATATTTTGTAGAGGGCCAGACACTAAATATTTTAGGCTATACAGGCTATATGTTTTCTGTCACAGCTATTCTGCCATTGCAGTGTGAAGGCAGTCATAGACAATATGTAAATAAATGGGTGTGGCCTTGCTCCAATAAAACTTTATTTACAACAACAACAAAAAAATAGCCAATGGGTCAGATTCAGCCCTTTAGGTCATAGTTTGCTGATCCCTGGATTAGGTAATAGTTGATAATAAACAGTTTGTATCACACAGTCACTTATAGCCCTTTGATGAGGCATTCAGTCTCTACCATAACCTAGTAGCATAATTAGGATCTGCTTTTCAAATGATAGATGATTTTCTGCAGAGGAAGGCATAGTCTTATTCTCCAAACCTGGAATTTTGTACTATGATACTTCTCTGGAAACTTGCCAGAGCATCTGGGATTGTCATGGAATGAGTGTTTTCGGCTATTGCAGCCCAGACCTGCTGCAGAGATCTTACTTGTTCCAGGCCTCACTCAAAAATGTCAGTCTTAGAGTTTACTAGGTAAATGGTTTGATGAGATGTATCTTAATAATGCATGCATTGCCTCCAAAATCTAAAGAGGCTTTCCAAATGATACAAAGTACAAGTTGCCTCTTATTTTAGAAGAGAGAGCTTGACATGTCTCAGACCATTGGATCCCTAAAAACTTTACAGATGTGATAGGACCCTGAACTTTGTCCCATCTGAGTTACATTTTTTTATTATTGGCATCTAGAGTGCTTGCTCCTGTTGAGAGATGCAACTTACCATGGGCTCTGAGCAGGCCTACACATTCTTGCTGGCTATGCTAAGAATATGAAGCCCTTATTAATTTTTACGTAGGCCATTTCTCAGGATTGTGTTTGTACAAATCTTGAAGGATGATAGGATGCCTCCCTGCCCAGGCATAGTACTATAAAAACAGTCAAATCTCCAATTCACTCTTCCTTTCCTGTAATACAACCCACTGTGTGTGCAGGCATCCATCATGGGCCCTTTGTATGGTCCCATGAGACTTAAGAAGCAGAAGGAATCAATGTGAATGAACATGCTGACACTCTAGCTACTGTTTTTTCTGTGAATAATGAAGTCTTGTCTCTAACCCAAAACTATCATATTTTCTGCTGGCATTTATGAAACTAGCACGCTAACGCTTTAGCTTGCAAGAGGGATAAAATCTCAGACTTTCACAATTCTTGACAAGTACTTCTTGCTCACCAGGTTTAATTAGCAAATGTCATCAATATAATGGACCAGTGTGATACTAAGATCCAGGTCCCTCTGAACAATATTACAGTATAGGTAGGAAATTTTTCTAGCCCTGAGGCAGGACAGTAATGCTATAGCATTGTACTACTACTTAAGTACAAAGTGCTTCCATTTTTCAATACTGGATGAATGAGGAAAAACAAGAAAAATGCATTTTGCTTGATTCATAGCTGCAAACCAGCTGACAAAGGTGTGTTGTTTTGTGTATAAAAATAACACATCTGAACCCATAGTGTAGTAATTGGCATCATCATACAATTGTTATAATCTACTATCATTTTCCAGAACCCATCTGGCTTTTGCACTGGCCAAATAAGTAGAGAAAGTGGGTACGTGGACAAAATCACTATCCCAGCATCTCTCAGGTATTCAGAATAATCTCTGAATTGGAGGGGTGGGGAAACGGGCATTTTCAGGGGCCTCCACTTGGTCCTTTCTCCAATAATTGCCCTCGTTCCTTGGATCTAGGAACCAGTGTGAGAATGTGGTCAGTAAGTATTCCTATTTTATATTCTGGAAATGGGTGGATCCAAAGGACAATTGGTAACACAGATTCTGACTTAGATGCCATCTGTCACCTGTTCTTGAGAAGCTCCCACTATGTCTGGTGGTCCACAGTGACATTTTAGGATTCTGGAGTATAGCAGAAAGGCAGAGCTATTATCTCATTATCTAATAACCCTTAGGAGGTAAAGTTCCTGTCCCCAATCCATATTCATGTTGGTAAATGACTGCAGTTCCCTCTGGGGAATTGTTGAGAGATTTATGGTATTCATGTTGCAAGGTTCTTTTTAGTCAAGGAGCTTTGGGTATATGAACTGTCTTAAGTTTGGAAAGTGGGTAAAAGGCATAATTGCCACAATATTGGCTTCAGTTAGGTTTTTTGCTTTGCATATGTGATATTTCTCTGCCTATATATGTTAGGCAGCACCATAGTATATAGCTCATCTTATTTATAGGGCCCTTGAGAAACTGGCCATTGCCACAGATCCCTGCCTCTAATTACAATTCTGCCATTAGCACACTGTGGTAAGAACTGTACCACCTTGTTTATTAAGTGCCAATCAGCTTTGACCACTTGTGGATCCTATAATTCACATGGATATCAGAGAACCAATTTTCATTATTGCATCCTCTATCATCATTTCTGGCCTGTAAAAAATAGTCACCCAGATCTTTTCATGGATGCTGGACGTCCTTATTATTAATTAATGCATTTATCAACACCTTGGTAAAGGGAGAATGGGTGGAGGGTGTGCATGTTTAGAGGTGACTTGACTAAGTAGGTTGCACATGTAGATTTTCTCCAACATTCCTATCTTCCTGAGCTTTTGGTTTACAGAATGCCAGGTAATTTGAGCATTTCGACCCAACTGCCTGTTTTGTTTTTGTTTTTATAAAGACCATGTCTCACTTTGTTGCCCAGGCTGCTTTTTAACTCCCGGGCTCAAGCGATCTTCCTGTCTCAGCCTCCCAAAGTGCTGGGATTACAGGCAAGAGCTATCGTGCCTGGCCTTGACCCACCTGACTGTAACCACTGTAAACCGCTACTGAGTTCAGTTTTCAATGAGTGAACCTATTAAACTGTTAAAGTCATTCCCAGATACTTCAGCCATTGTATTACTTAAATGGGTAAAGCGCACCCATTACAATAAATTGGGCCTTATTGTTCCTTATGATTTGTCTTCTTGGTCTAACACCATTACATTCCACCTTAGACTGTCAAAATCTTGTAACTCTTTGCTGTACAGGCTATTTCCTCCATCCCACAGCATATCTTTCACTCTCCTCTGTCCAAGTTTTATTTTTTGGAGCCTAAGCTAATGGAGAGGTCGTGGGAGGTGGATGCTGAGGAGAACTGAAGTGACTTGTGAGGCTCTGTTCCAGGGTTTTGGTTTTGGTTTTTTTTTTTTTTTTTTTTTTAAGCCTCTAGGAAAGTTTTTTTTTTTTTTTAGACAGCGTCTTGCTCTCTTGCCCAAGCCAGAGTTCAGTGCCACGATCTCCGCTCACTGCAACCTTGCCCCCGTCCCCCGCCGCAGATTCAAGCCATTCTCCTGCCTCAGCCTCCTGAGTAGCTGGGATTACAGGCGTGCTCCACCACGCCTGGCTAATTTTTTAATTTTTAGTGGAGATGGCATTTCGCCATGTTGGCCAGGCTGTTCTCAAACTCCTGACCTCAAGAATCCGCCTGCCTCAGCCTCCCAAAGTGCTGGGTTACAGGCTTGAGCCACCGTGCCCAGTGGAAAAATTTCATTTAAATATTGTTAAGGTCCAATAATAAGGTTCAGGTGAAATTGGATACCATTAAATATAATTTCATGTCTCATCTTCCTTATTTTCACTTTCCATTGACTTCTCTTTACATGCTTTGTGTAACCATACATACATCCAGACATTATTTTTATATTTTAAGTTTTCTACTACCTTTAGAGGCAATATAATGTAGTGGGTAAGAGCAAGACTAGGGCCAAACTGCTGGGATTACAGGCTTGGGTACCTTATCTGGGTTCTGCCACTTCCTACTTAGGCTGCATGACCTATATTCCTCCCCTGTAAGGTACAAATAATGGTACCTATGCCCTAAGAGATACCTTAGGTTTAAGGTGAAGATTGAGATAAATAGGTAAAGGATTTTTAAAAATCCCAAGCATAGGGTGGGGCGCCGCTCAGGCCTGTAATCCCAGCACTTTGGGAAGCGGAGGCGAGCGGATTACTTGAGGCCGGGAGTTCGAGACCAGCCTGGCCAACATGGCGAACTCCCCTCTCTACCAAGAACACAGAAATTAGCCAGTCGTGGTGAGGCACGCCTGTAATTCCAGCTACTTGGGAGGCCGAGGCAGGAGAGTCGCTTGAACCAGGGAGGCGGAGGTTGCAGTGAACCAAGATCACGTTAATGCACCCCAGCCTGGGAGACAGACCGAGATTCCATCTCAAAATAAATAAATAATTTTAAAAATCCCTAATATGTAAGATATAATTATTATTAGATACCTACAACTAAAATAAAAACGAATAAGTTATTTGTGAAGGGCATTGCCAGTCAAAACGATCATTTATGAATTACTGGGAATGTCGGGTTTCATTTGTTTACCTGATTTTGCTCCCAGCGTCCCGAGGTAATTAACAGCATATAAATGTACTGAGTCCCTGCTATGTTCTGTCACTAAAATAAGCATGTTCACACAAACTAATTATCTTTACATCTCTACCCTTCAGCCCTGGAAACCGCGACAGTAAAGTTAATTAATATAATTCTGGGCGGGGTATGCATATGAGAGGAGTGACGTAAACCACTTTTTCCCTACTTAGAAGTTTTATCTATGATTGTTCCTGGAAACGGCAATGATTACTACACGTACTGTGGAAATGCTGTGACTCCCTTCCCTTCAGCACAACCAAAATCTAAAGGCGAATTTCAATTCTAAGCCCCGGGTTTCACAGGGTGGCCAGGATTCCGCTACTGTTCTCACCTTCTCCGCAGACAGCGATTGGCGGCCAGATGAAATCATTCAAATGAAGCGCCGCCGTCTCATTGGCCAGGGGATGTTGCTCTCCGATTGGCCCCGTGATGAGGTGGGCGGCGCCCGGAGGGCCTCATTGGTGGAGGCGGGAAGTTTAAACAGAGTCAAAACGCCATACTTGTTTGGCTCCTCTTTTGAACTTGCGAGTTTGTTGGGCTTATTTTCTGTTTTTTAGGGTGTAGGTTAGTGGAAAAGAAAAAGGGCCGAATTCACTCCCACGACCTTTACAGCCGCCCCTGAGGGGAAACGGTCAGCGTAAGTCCCGGATCCCCGCTCCGGAGCAGCCTCGTGGGAGCGGGGCAAGCAGATCCAGGGGAGTCTCGAAGCTGCCATGGCGAACCGGCGAGTGGGGCGAGGCTGCTGGGAGGTGAGCCCGACCGAGCGGAGGCCGCCTGCGGGGCTGCGGGGCCCCGCGACCGAGGAGGAGGCGTCTTCCCCGCCGGTCCTGTCTCTCAGCCACTTCTGCAGGTCTCCTTTCCTCTGCTTCGGGGACGTTCTCCTGGGAGACTCACGGACGCTGCCTCTGGCCCTAGACAACCCTAACGAGGAGGTGGCAGAAGTGAAGATCTCCCACTTCCCGGCCGCGGACCTGGGCTTCAGCGTGTCGCAGCGCTGTTTCGTGTTGCAGGTAGGTCTTAGGAGGAGCGTGCCCCAAGCCAGTGCTCTGCTTCTCCGCTATCTTTCCTGCCACCCTCCTTAGGAGGGTTGACGCTTGGAAAAGAAATCAGAAAAGACCCTTAGATAATAATGTGAGTTCACTTTCACTTAATAACTGTGGGTGGGCCCTTGAGGCATACACATGCGTGTGAGTATATATATCAATATTTTATATATATATATATATTCTCTAAATGAAGGCTAGGATAGACGCTAACTTGGGCGGTGACAGCACATCAACGCGCGCGCACTTAGCATCTTTAGGAGCAAGTTGCATAGACTTCTCTGTTAAATTGACAAGCGTTTTTACTAGACTTAAGGCGTTGCGAAATGCTGTTGCAGTTCTAAATTATAGACAATGCGCTTTTTTAACACTATTTTTTAAGATTGACAGGACTACCTTGGTTGGTTAAAGCAGCTTTTTTAGAATTACTTTCTATCAGCCATCTTAATATGCATTTTAGTTTCCATTTGTACCCTTAGAGTCGAGGTAACTGGTGTTTTCTTCCGGTGAAATAATGAGCCTTTGTTTTGACAAAATGCCTACAATAAAACCAAAAAAAACCTATTCAGAGTTGTTTTCAGTATGTATGTGTACTATGTTTGCACACTTTAGTATTTTAATCCTCTTTTTCTTTGCTGTAAGTGTAATTTTAATGCCACATTAAATTTAATTTTATAAATGTTGTTTCAAGAACTCCTGTAGCTTTCTTTTACTTCATTGCATTTGCAAGAGTAATGCTCCAATCCCCTTCACCAAAGACGGGAGAATTTGTGTTTTTATTTTGACTGCTGTGACCTTTCCATTGAGTAGAACCTCCAAAAGTGTGAAAACCGTTAGCCGAGGAGATCTGAACTAGTAGGCTAATAACCACTTCATTAGGCAGAAAAAAGAGATTCTAATTCGAGATCCCTTAACTTGTGTGTCACCAATGGTTCATCTATCTACACTTCAGAACCTGCCTACCCCGCCCCTCTGTTTCATGAATCACTGCCTGCTTTCCTCTCTTTGGAAAGACAGATTTCTTTTCTATCCACATCATACCTCAACTTACTCTTTTTTGTTATAATGTGGAGCTAAATTTTGTTGGTATTTTTAGAATAAACTATTTTATAGAGTAAAAATGCACCATTCTTATTTTTTAAAATCAGTTGTTTATGATGTTATATTATTTCTCCTTTAAAACAAAAACTTGTCTGTTTCTCCTGAAAAACAAAATTTGTTTTGTCATGTCAGCATTTAAATTTGGCAGATTCTATCTACCTGCCAGGGTGTAGGGTGTAGATGTTAAAGTTCAAACTCTGGCATTAGGTTGCGTGGGTTCTGATAGGTACCTGTGTGACTTTGGCAGACTTTTCTGGATATTAGTTACTTCATCTGTAAAATGTGCATAATCGTAATACCTGCTTCCTAGGGATGTTAGCATTAAATGAGTTTCATAGGATACCTGCACTTATGCCTGGAACAATAATAACTGTTTAAGAAATCTCAGTTTGATGATGTGGACCTTAGAGGAATTTGTGGGAAAAAAGGAATTTAGTTGATCATCTTTATATATTTCGTTTTAAATAAAGTCTTCATAATGCAGGATCATTTTGTTTGAAATAGAAGTACTCTACACATCTAAAAATTAGAAATGTACAATTAAATCTTTTGAAACCACTCAAACAAAATGATTTAGAGACTTTCTGTTCAATTGCTTTAATACAGTTAAAATTTTATATTTTATTTTGTTGTGAACTGTGTTATTTTTAGTGGCTTTTTTTCTTATAATTAAGTGAGCAGATACGGTAGGAAAAATATATTTGATTTATTAAATGTTTACTGTATAGAGTGTTGGTTAACAATTATTAAGCCCTACTATATTGTAAGTTGTATGTAAGGTGTTTTGGTTATTATGTAATTACTATTGTAATTATATAATGTATTGTTTTGATTATAGCCTAAAGAGAAAATTGTTATTTCTGTTAACTGGACACCATTCAAAGAAGGCCGAGTAAGAGAGATTATGACGTTTCTTGTAAATGATGTTCTGAAACACCAAGCTATATTACTAGGAAACGCAGAAAAGCAGAAAAAGAAAAAGGTAATGTTTTAACCATTCTATGATTAAGAAAATGTTTAATAATAAGTAAAACTTATTTTGATAACAGGCTTGAAGTAATATTGCTTATTTAAAGGTAATATTCAATAGCTACAAACTTAATTGGTGTATTTTCCTTATTTTTGCAGAGGAGTCTTTGGGATACCATTAAAAAGAAGAAAATTTCAGCCTCTACAAGTCACAACAGAAGGGTTTCAAATATTCAAAATGTTAATAAAACATTTAGTGTTTCCCAAAAAGTTGACAGAGTTAGGAGCCCACTACAAGCTTGTGAAAACTTGGCTATGAATGAAGGCGGTCCCCCAACAGAAAACAATTCTTTAACACTTGAAGAAAATAAAATACCCATATCACCTATTAGCCCTGCTTTCAATGAATGCCATGGTGCAACTTGCTTGCCGCTTTCTGTACGTCGATCTACTACCTACTCATCTCTTCATGCATCAGAAAATAGGGAACTATTAAATGTAGATAGTGCCAACGTTTCAAAAGTTTCTTTTAATGAGAAAGCTGTAACTGAAACTTCCTTTAATTCCATAAATGTTAATGATCAAAGTGGAGAGAATAGTAAACTTATTCTTACCCCCAACTATTCTTCAACTTTGAACATTACACAAAGCCAAATAAATTTTCTAAGTCCAGATTCTTTTGTAAATAATAGTCATGGAGCTAATAATGAACTAGAATTAGTAACATGTCTTTCATCAGATATGTTTATGACAGATAATTCGAAGCCTGTGCATTTACAATCAACAACTGCACATGAAATTTATCAGAAAATTTTAAGTCCAGATTCTTTCATAAAAGATAATTATGGACTAAATCAGGATCTAGAATCAGAGTCAGTTAATCCTATTTTATCCCCAAATCAATTTTTAAAAGATAACATGGCATATATGTGTACATCTCAGCAAACATGTAAAGTACCATTATCAAATGGAAATTCTCAAGTCCCACAATCTCCTCAAGACTGGAGCAAAAGTGAAGTTTTGCCATGTATTCCTGAATGTCAGGGTTCAAAATCTCCCAAAGCTATTTTTGAAGAACTAGTAGAAATGAAGTCAAATTACTACAGTTTTATAAAACAAAATAATCCTAAATTTTCTGCAGTTCAGGATATTTCTAGTCATAGCCACGATAAACAACCTAAGAGACGCCCAATACTTTCTGCCACTGTTACAAAAAGGAAGCCCACCTGTACCAGAGAAAACCAAACTGAGATTAATAAACCAAAAGCAAAAAGATGTCTCAACAGTGCAGTGGGTGAACATGAAAAAGTAATAAATAATCAAAAGGAAAAAGAAGACTTTCATTCTTATCTTCCAGTTATAGATCCAGTATTAAGTAAATCTAAGAGTTATAAAAACCAAATAATGCCCTCTTTGACAACAGCTTCAGTTGCTCGGAAAAGAAAGAGTGATGGAAGCACGGAAGATGCAAATGTGAGAGTTGCAGTTACAGAACATACAGAAGAGCGAGAAATCAAAAGAATCCATTTTTCTCCCTCAGAGCCTAAAACATCATCTGTTAAGAAAACAAAAAATGTGATAACACCCATCTCAAAATGTATTAGCAACAGAGAGAAATTAAACCTGAAGAAGAAAACTGGTGAGTCTTATTTATAAAATCTGAAGTATACCTGTAAAGGGCATATTTCCTTTTGGTTTAGTAAATCTGCTATTGATAAGCCTGTATTAACTTATACTTTTTACTTGTTTGCTAGGTACATTTCCTTAGCAAATGTGAATACAGCTTATGTGACATCTTGTATCTGCCTGATAACTATTTTTCTTTGCTGTTTCTTGTAGATGCATTCTGATCAGATAAATTCTTTGATAATAAGGAACATACCTATTTTAATCTCCTACAAGAAGTACAATAAAAGATGAATTGAATTAATGGATAAGTGAATAAATGAACAAATAAGCCACTGAAGGGTCGACACTCACACCTACTGTTTGTTTGAGGCAGCCACCTGGTGGAGCCTCTTGTCTAGAATTAGAATTGTACATATTGGGTATCTGATTTATGAGCCTATGTGAGAGGCAAGTAAGTCACCACGAGTGGCTCTTTCTACCTCTGACAAATTTAAAGGAACAGAGAAGGCAATTTTTCTAGATATATTTTTTTGACTAATAAGGTACCTACTATGTGATGTGCATTATTGTAGGCACTCTGTACACAGGGAGGAAAGGTATAATTTCTGTTCTCAAGTTGTGTTCACTCCTGTGATTATGCTATGCTAAGGGAATTATGGAAGCACAAAAGCAGAGGGTTTGTGTGTAAATTGCAAAGAAGTGTGAGATGTTTCCAAGAAAGACTTCCTAAAGAAGAAAGTGGTTCCAGGGAGAGGGACTAATTTCTGTAAGGTTTCAGATTGAGGAATTTCTCCTTAGAAATTTACTTTTTAAATGTTCCAATTTAGTCATGTGCCTTATTTTCACAATTGATATAGGTTTGAGATTCCTTTAAAACAAGGGTAAGCAAACTGTTCCTCTATTGGTCCAGATAGTAAACATTTTAGGCTTTGCAGGCCACATAGATCTGCATTGCAATTACTCAACTCTGCTCCCCTTGTGGGAAAACAACCATAGACAATGTGCAAATCAAGGAGTATGGCTGTGTTTCAGTAAATTTTTATTCATAAACACTGAAATTTGAGTTTTATGTAAGTTTTCTGTTTTATGAAATGTTATTCTTTTGATTTTTTTTTTAACTCTTTACAAATGTAAAAGCTGTATTTAGCTCTTGGAACGTATAAAAACTGTCAGGAAGATTTTGCATGGGGGATAGATGTAGTTTGCTGACCCCTGCTCTTATCTCTTTCCTTATATTTAGTAGCAGTATATGCTATTGTGAAACCTGTTTTTGAAAGAGTGAACTGCTATTCCAATAGGTTATTTGCTACTGTGATTTGTATTGTATTTTCTTTGGTAGCCACCTGGCATTATATCAACCATCTTGTTTTTACATATTTGAGAATCAGCCTGTTATTCTCTATCACTTTTCTAATAAGTTAGTATTAAGGGTTGTTGCTTCCACTATTAAAATACTCTCCTCTGATTTGTCTCCATTGACTCTTTTAATTTGTCTCACCATATGCACCTTGGGTCATTGTAATAACTGCTTTGTAATTTTCTGTTTCTAATCTTAACCCTGTTCATTCCATTGTCCATACTGTTTTCTTAAATATAAATGAGGGTTTTTACTTCTTTGATTAAAATTCTTCACTGGCACAGTAGGCGCTTCAAAGTGATTAAGTGGAGATTCTGTAACTATACTGCCTTTGTTCAAATCTTGGCTACTTACTAGCTTATGTGACCTTAGACCATGTGACTTATTTGCTGAAAGCCTCAGTATCCTAATTATATACATTGTGGTAATAATAGTACACTTCTCATAAATTTTTTCTCATAATTGTGTGAGAAAAAGATTATGATAGTGCCTGGAACAAAGTATTTAACTATTAGCTGCCACTATTATTTTGAACATTGTTGAACTCCTCCCTACCTCTTCTAACCTCTTGTATGTCATTTCCTACGTGTACTCTTTGCTTCATCCTTATTGCAGTTCTGGCAACAGGCCACATTCCTCATGTCTAATTTTAATTTCTTAAGTTAACTCAAGTAGATTCCCGTCTGGGAAGGCTCTTCTACCATTTTTAAACTTATTTTTTTTTTTTTTTTTTTTTACCAGACTGAGTACTACTTCAGGACTGGGACCATATTTTTCAATTCTGCATATTCTCAGCACCTCGCAAAGAGTCTGGAATATACAGACACAATAAGTTGTGGTTGAATCTAGACTTTAGCCTCTATAAACACAAAATAAATTGTGGTTTATGGTCTGTAACTTCTGGATGTTGGTTTGATAAATCACCGAATTCATAGCATTAGTGCCTGGAGTACAGTGGTTATTAAGTATTTGCTAAATGAATATGATTGTGAAGACCCCAAACTTTAACTTTCAAATCACTGACCTATTTAGGGAATTTATATTTTAATGCTCCTAATTTTGTTTTCTAATTTATTTTAGATTTATTAATATTTAAAACTCCAATTTCTAAAACAAACAAAAGGACAAAACCCATTATCGCTGTGGCGCAGTCCAATTTGACCTTCATAAAACCTTTAAAAACAGGCAAGTATTTATTGTACTTAAACTCTCTGAAAACATGACATTGAATGAAACATTAATTGCATTTCACATGGAAATACATTGATTTTTGTTGTCGAATAAAAGCCTGGAAGAATTATTAAAGTGTGTATTAAAATGACAGGATATTCTATCAACTTTCTGTTTGATAAAAGAAATAAAGACCAAATGTTCAATAGATCAGTAGAGTCACTAATCTATTGTATATTTCAAAATAGCTAGAAGAGAATAACTGATGTTTCTAGCATAAAGAAAAGACAGATATTTGGACTGAGGGTGCCCGCCACCACTCCCGGCTAATTTTTTGTATTTTTGGTGGAGACGGGGTTTCACCGTGCTGGCCGGGATGGTCACGATCTCCTGACCTCGTGATTCGCCCCCCTCGGCCTCCCAGGCGAGAGCCATCGCGCCCTGTCAAAAACATGGGTTGTTATCCGATGCCGTGGTAGGGAGTATGTATGAAGTGAAAGTTGGAAAAGGGATGGTCAGAGACCGTCACTACCCTTGGGGAGTTTTCCAAGTGGAAAATGAAAATCACTGTGACTTCGTTAAGTTCCTAGATGTGCTTCTTTGTACCAATATGGAAAAATCTAAAAGAAAAAACCCACACTCAGCACTATGAATGTTATAGGTATCAAAAACTGCAGAAAATGGGCTTTACCGATGTGGGCCCAGACAACCAGCCACTTAGTTTTCAAGACATCTTTGAAGCCAAAAGACAAGACTTCAATGATCAGTGTCAGAGGGAAGAAGAAGAGTTGAAACAGATTTATGCAGTGAGTCAAGGAGAAAGAAGCAACATTTAAAGAAGCTGAAAAAGAACTGCACGACAAGGTCGAGCATCTTAAAACGGTTCAGCAGGAGGAGATAAGGAAGCTCGAAGAAGAGAAAAAACAACTGCAATGAGAAATAATAGATTTTTATAAAATGAAGGCTGCTTCTGAAGCACTGTAGACTCAGCTGAGCACCAATACAAAGAAAGAAAAACATCGTAAGAGAAGAGTTTCTCTTAATTTTCTGTTTGAGAGTCCTATCATTCTACATCTCAACTTCCTGTGAGATTGTATTTGTAGCATTTAACTCTGAAGTTCTCATTTTAAAAATTGGCTTGCTTATTGTATATTATCCCCAACTAAAGTGTGAACTCCTAGCGGGGTGTGGTGGCTCATGCTTGTAATCCCAGCACTTCGGGAGGCAGAGGCGGGTAGACCATCTGAGGTCAGGAATTCAAGACCAGCCTGACCAGGATGATGAGGCCTTGTCCCTGCTAGGAATACAAGAGTTGGCTGGGCGTAGTGGCCGATGCCTGTGGTCCCAGCTGCTTGGGAGGCTGAGGCGGGAAAGTCACTTGGGCCCCAGAGGTGGAGGTTGCAGTAAGCCGGGGTCTCGCCATTGCACTCCAGCCTGGGTGACGAGGGAGGGACTCCATCTCAAGAAATAAAGAAAAAGGTGTGAACTCCCTGAAGACAGGTCCTGTGTCCATCTTTTCAGATTCTGTATCCTGGCACTGAGGACGTAGACTAACACGAAGATGATATTCGATCAATATTTGCCAAAATGAAAAAACAAACATGTAGCATCATGTAAAAGGAGCTGGTTAGGTGGAGAAATTTCTTTACCATAGTCCTGCTTGTGGATCCAGTAGTGATTTTTACATTTTTTATCTAAATAGAAGCGGAGGCTTTGTTGGGGACTCAAAGGCATAAAATATTATGTTACACAAATCTATTTAATAGGCCTATTTTCCTTTTTAAATTCTACTAATAATTTCTTGATAGTTTTTATTATGATAAAAGATTGGATTTTGATTAGAACTCCCATGCTTTTGTGTCACACTTAAAACGTATTAGAATAAAGAATTCAAAAGCTAGAGAAAATCCGAGTACAATGAGGAGCCATGAGTTGCATTTGAACGATAATATTATGTCTTACAGATTTGGGGTATACACTAAAGTTATCAAAGTTGTAGAAAATAAGGCCGGGTGCGGTGGCTCACGCCTGTGGCCCCAGCACTTTGGGAGGCCGAGGTGGGCGGATCACTTGCGGTCAGGAGTTTGGGACCAGCCCGCCGGCATGGTGAAACCCCTTCTCTACTGATAATGCAGAAGTTGGCCGGGCGTGGTGACATGCACCTGTAGTCCGTGCTACTCAAAAGGCTGGGTTGGGAGAGTTGCTTGTACCCAGGAGGCAGAGGTTGCAGTGAGCAGAGATTGTGCCACTGCACTCTAGCATGAGTGACAGAGCACTATGAGTCACCACACCTGGTATAAGCCACCATGCCTAGCCCACAATGACTTTAATACATGTTGTTATATCATCTTACAGATTTTATAATTTGGGGGAAGAAAAATTTTACTAAATGATCTTTTAATGGAAACTCTACAAGAACCAGAATCTTTGTTCACTTATGTATCCATTCCTAGGCCTGGAACAATGTCTGACACATACTGGCAATTATTCGTTGAATAAATGGACCCAGCAGCATAAATTAAAAACGTAGATTATTGACTTTCAAAAGATAATTAATGTCACTTACTTACTGCTTCTGAACATGTTTGTGAGTTATATTGCTGAGGGACCTTTATCTTCTCATTCTTTCATCTTAATCCAATGTTACTAAAATTGAAATCACCAATATTATTCCATATCTAAAACTAATAACTACCTTATAAAAATTATCACTCTGCGGCATTTGAGAATAGACTTTTTAGGTAATAATGGTATGATCCATAGGGTTTTTTTAGGTCACAGAAGGATTCATACTAACAGAACATTTTATTTTCTATTTTCCCAGAGCTATAAAACATGATATTATATGATACTGTAAGGCATATTTTTACTCTCTTCATAATTTTTTTCTAAAACAAATTAGTGTTTGATTCCTATATAACTTTTAATTTTATCAGTAAATATTTGTCTCTTTCATCTCCAGTTTTATGTGAAATAGAGTTTTCAGATTTATATAGCATGGAAAGTTTTAATAAGTCAGAGTTACTGATTTTTGCCAGCTATTTTCTCAATTATTTACTTGTTTTATCTTTAGTTGATTTTTTTTGTAGTGACAAGTTTTGTTTCTATTCTCATTTCCTTTTGTGTATATTCTATGTGTGTTTTGTTTTTGTTTACTATGAAAATTACATATAACATCCTAGAGTTATAACATTCTAATTTGAATTTATTTCAACTTCAATGACATATCAAAATTCTACTGCTATATAGCTCTACTTTTTTTAGGTTATTGATGCAACAAATTATATCTTTATTCATTGTATACCACCTAACAAATTTATAATTGCATTTAATGCATTTACCTTTTAAATCCTATAGAAAATAAAGCGGAGTTACAAACCAAAATTACAATAATACTGTTTTTCATTTGTTTAAGTATTTACCTTTACCAGAGAGCTTTATATGTTCATATAGCTTGCTTACTTATATAGTTACTGACTAGAGCTCATTTATTTCAACCTGAAGGACTTTAACACTTCTTGTATGGCAAATTTAGAGATAAATGGATTTTTTCAGCTTTAAAAAAAAGTCTGGAAATGTCTTAATTTCTCCCTAATTTTTTAAGGACAAGTTTTCTAGCTATTGATTTCTCAATTGACAGGTTTCTTCATTATTTTAAATATGTAATCCACTGCCTACCGGCCTTCAAGTTTTCTGCTGAGAAATCAGCTGCTAATGTTATCCAGAGCCCTTGTCTGTGAGAGTTGCTCTTCTCTCTGAGCTTTCAAGATTCTCACATTGTCTTTTTGTTGTTGTTTTTTGGGACAGAGTCCTGCTCTGTCACCCGGGCTGAGTGCAGTGGTGTGATCTCAGCTCACTGAGACCTCCGTCTCTTGGGTTTGGGTGATTCTCCCGTCTCGGCCTTCCAGGTAGCTGGGGCTACAGGGATGTGCCACCATGCCCAGCTAGTTTATTTGTGTTTTTGGTAGAGATAGGGTTTTGCCATGTTGCCCAGGCTGGTCACAAACTCCTGGCCTCAAGCAGTCTGCCCAGGACTACCATTTACCCAGTAATCTCATTACTTGGTAAAGACCCAAAGGAAAATAAAGCATTCTACCAAAAAGGCAACAACAACAAAAAAGACAGATATTTAATGTGATGGATATCCCAAGTACACTGACCTGATTTGTATAAATTCTATCAATATATTATCACATGTACCTCAAAAATATGTACATCTATTATGCGTCAATTCTAAAAAAGGTATTCTATCAGACTTTAATGCAGTTGACTTGTGGTGGTTTAGTATTTTTAAATAACCAGGAAATATTCCTTTACCTTTCCCCATTTTGCTCTGATTACATTTCATACCCAAAATGCTTTCAGCTCTTTCCTTCAAGTAGTAGAAAAGCAAATATTGTTCAGTGTTTTAATGATGATATTGCTAGTAAAAGTGGCTTTTGCTATATATTGTACAATAAGTTAAAGGAAATTTTCTTATGTAGTAACCTAATTGTATTCTTAGATATTCCCAGACACCCGATGCCATTTGCTGCAAAAAACATGTTTTATGATGAGCGCTGGAAGGAAAAGCAGGAACAGGGCTTCACTTGGTGGTTAAATTTTTTATTAACCCCTGATGACTTCACTGTAAAAACAAATATTTCTGAAGGTAAACGTTATATTAATGTTTAAATTTAATAATACTTTTAACAGATAAAATTTTTAACATACTTTGTCATTCTTTAATTATACATAGTTATTATAATTAATGGCATAATTCCCTGTTCATTAGCCTAAATGCTTGTATAGGTAAGAATTTTTACTTACATAAATTTATATATGTAGATTTTCTTTACCAAAAGTACTGAAATATACTTTTTGTTCTCTATTCTCTCTCATCAGTCAATGCAATCAGTCCTATGTGGCCTGCCCACTTTGGGTATATTGTCCCACTGTTAAATACCTTAGTTTAAGAAGTATGTTGGAAAGCTATAGGATTATGAGGAAACTATAAACACCAATTCATAGGAGGAATTTTTAAACATTTCAGTGTTTGTTCTGGAAAAGAGAAAACTTGGGAAAGGGACCAGGTAGAGATATGCCTGTCAAACATTTGAAGTGTTCTCTTGTGAAAGAGAAGGAAACTTAACTTTTGTGCAGCTCCTGCATAGAAGTTATAGGGATCAATTTTCGTTCAAAATAAGGAAAAATTCTTATAAATGTTTAAATTGTTGAACCATCATATCAGCTAACTTTTAAAGTGATGATTTTCCTATTGTTCTGGTGTTCAGACAGATACTGATTTATTTTTGTCAGAGAAGCACGTGTATAGGATTTTTTTTTTCTTTTTTTGCTTTTGCAGACAAGGTCTCACTCCCTTACTCAGTCTGGAGTGCATTGATGTGATCACAGCTCACTGCGAACTTTGCTTCCCAGGCTCAAGCTATCTTGCTCCCTCAATCTCCTGAGTAGTTGTGACTACAGGTGCACGCCACCATGCCTGGCTAGTTTTTTATTTTTAAATTTAAGAGTTCTTGCTATGTTGCCAGAGTTGGTCTTGAACTCCTGAGCTCGAGTAATTCACCTTCCTTGGCCTCCCAAAGGGCTGGGATTACAGGTGTGAGCAATTGTACCTGGCTGGATTTTCACATTAAAAGGGTCTTTGGATTAGATGCTCTCTAAGCAGTGATCTTAGAGATCACTTAAAAAAAAAAAAACAACTTCTTTCCAAAAGGAAGCAAAGCCCCATTTTTAGTTCTTTTCTTAAAAGAAAATGTGTTTTATAAAAGATTAAATTACATTCCAAAATTCAATTGATTTTTTAAAATTATATTCCTTAGAAACTTGACTTTTATCTATTTATAAAAAGGACAGGAACAGATAAACCAGTTAGGAGGTTAATTCAGTAGTCTGGATTAGAGATAATCATGTTTGAATCTGTGATAGTAGAGGCGGTGAGAAGTGGCTAGACTTGGAATACATTTCGCAGGTAGAGCTAACAGGTTGCAATAATAGACTGGCCTAAGGAGTAAGCTTGGAGAGGGTGAGGAATAGATTCTGTTTTTACCATCTGAAATTGCATTTTATTGCTGGATTTAAGAATATATAGAGATATTGTTTAACCAGAAACATTCTTTCTTTTGTTTTCACCCAGTAAATGCTGCTACTCTTCTTTTGGGAGTAGAGAATCAACATAAAATAAGTGTTCCTAGAGCACCAACAAAAGAGGAAATGTCTCTCAGAGCTTATACTGCTCGGTGTAGGTTAAACAGACTACGTCGTGCAGCGTGTCGTTTGTTTACTTCTGAAAAAATGGTTAAAGCTATTAAAAAGCTTGAAATTGAAATTGAAGCTAGGCGGTTAATTGTTCGAAGAGATAGACACCTATGGAAAGATGTGGGTAAGAAGCTTGCAGAAATCTTGACATTAATTCTTTAAAAACATTCAAGAGGTTTTGTGTTTTTTTTCCCCCAGCTTTATTGACATATAATTGACAAGTGAAAATGGCATATATTTAAGGTATACAACATGATGTTGATATATGTATATATTATTAAGTGATTATAACAATCAAGCCAATTAATATACCTACTCACATAGTTACCTTCTTGTGTGTATGTGTGGTGAAAACATTTAAGAAGTACTCTCAGCAAATTTCAAGTATACAAGTCACTGTTATTAACTATAGTCATCATAGTATACATTAGATCTCCAGAATTTATTCATCCTGCGTAACTGAAACTTTACAGTTCTTTGACAGCATCACCCCAGTCCCTCTACCCCATTCTCTGGCAACCGCCATTCTCTGTGCTTCTATGAGTTCAACTTTTGTAGATTTCACATGTAAATGAGATCATACAGTATTTGTTTTTCTATGCTTAGGCTATTTCACTTTGCATAATATCTTCCAGATTGATCCATGTTATCATAAGTGACAGGATTTCTTTCATTTTTAAGGCTGAATAGTACTTCATTATATATAAATATATATATTTATCATATATATTTATGTTTACATATACATACACACACATACACATACCCCACGTTTTCTTTATCCACTTATTCACTGATGGACACTTAGATTGATTCCATATCTTGGATATTGTGGATAATGCTGCAATGAACATAAGAATGCAGGTTATCTCTTCCAGATACTGATGTCCCCAAGAGATTTTGTATTTCAAAGCTAGGTATACATGCTTTAGCTTTGCTGCCAAAAATCCAACATACTTGAATATGATCACGTATATTTAAGAGTAGAAGTGTATTTTATTTAAATTAACTTATTTCATATAAGCAATTATTTTTTTCCCACTGATATACTCTCCATGAAGTTTTATTTTTTATCTCTGTTTGATTATCGATTTGAACTTATTTGCTTTTGACATGCATTTCAGGAGAACGTCAGAAAGTCCTGAATTGGCTGTTGTCCTACAATCCTTTGTGGCTTCGAATTGGTCTAGAGGTAAGCATACATTTCAGGTTTCTAAAACAATATTTTTTTATGACACCCTTTTTGTAAAATAGACTCATTTTATTAAAATGTGGTTTTACTTATAAAAGTTTAAAGTCATTAGGTTAGCTTGATTGATCTTTTAGTATAAAATGTAAGACCCATTAATAAATGCTTATTAGGTAAATAGACTATGCCATTATATATTATTACACTGTATTGTAATACAACATTTTACTGTATAGTCTCTTTAAACATAACTTGGTGTTGGATGTAATGACAACTATAGTAAACTCGTTTTTGAAAATTTACAAATGTAAAGACAAGGCTGCTGTGAATACATTTTCTAATTTAAATTTCTTAAAACTCAGTGAGCTATGTATTATTATTTCCACTTCACTAATGAAGCAGAAACTTAGGTGTTAAAGTGACTTGCCCTATGCCAATTAATTGGTCAGGAATTGAACCTATACCAATCTGATGAAATAGTACTCATAAAAATGTCATCAGGATTTGCATTCTTTACATAGTACTTGGCTTTGTAATATCTAGAATGTTGAAACCAACTGAATTAGAAAGATACTATTAATAATTGGCTGTTTAAAGACATTTTTATTAATAATATCTTCTGTGCATCTGTATTCTTTAGTCTTTTGTTAGTATGCTTTCACATTTTTTCTAGGTTTCTTACCTTCTTAATGTAGGGTCTCCCATTACTATTTCAATTTATTTCAGGTTTTGAAATAGAAGAGTCTTTGGGACCGAACAGGATCTTTGTAATAATCTGACTTCTATATACCAATAAATTGAGGTCCAGAGGGAATAAATAATAAGCTTACTGTGGTTACACAGTATTATGGTGTCATTGCTGGGATTTCTTATTTCAATTCCTGTGTCCTTTCCCTTTAAATAGTTGGCAAGTTACATATCAATTAGCTCTACTTCACATGTGAAAGAATTCTGGAACCTCAATTGAAATAGAGCCCCCCATATTTGGGACATAGCTTTTCTGTGGCAAAAATAAAATCAAGAACTTTGTATGGAACCTTGCAATGCTTTTTAAAACCTCTTTGATGTAATTTGTATCATCTCTACCCACATTCCATTAGCCAAAGCACATTATCTAGCTAAACAACAAACTAGTTAGGAATGTATTAACCTCCTGCAAGTCACAGCAAGTTTATGGCAGGTGGTGGAGATGTATAATCTTTTTACAGGTACCTTATTACTACACCCTAGGATTCTTTAAATAAATGGACATGACCTTTGAGGATTTTAAGAGAATTTCAAAGGCCAAAAAAAGTAAATAAAGATAAATTCCTCTGTTTTGGTAGATAATAATTAATACTTTTCCATGCTTTAATCTTTATATTTTGTCAATGTAGGGTTGCAGAATTTGATTTTTTTTTAGTTTTTTCTAATTGATTTAAAAATTATTAATAATAAGCATGCTAATGTTAAACTAATTTTATATTTAAATCATTGATTATAAATAGGCCTGTACTTTCCAGATTATCTTGGATGATTTGCAGATGTTTTCTACCTTGATAACTATTATAAAAATTTGAGTATTTAGGTTTCTGTTATAACTTCATGATGTACTTAGTGGGGCAGTTATAAATAAATGTGAACAACATGCCTATATTTGATAGTTCTTTAACTTAAATGAAAAAATTAAAATCGGAATGTTGCTTGTCAGATGATTAAGACTTATCTTAGCCCTGAGCTTTGTCTTTTTTCATTACGAAGTACACCATTATACACTAAGAAATACATAAATCATGTATGCATAGTTTAAAGAAGTTATTTAGCAAATAACCATGTCATTTAGAAAGTAGAACATTGCCAGTTCCTTAGGTTATGGTCTGCCATTCCTCAGTCCCATCGCTTTGTTTCTTAGAGATAGCATAATTCTGACTTTGGCTTTAATTTATTTTCAGACAATTTATGGAGAACTCATATCTTTGGAAGATAACAGTGATGTCACAGGGTTGGCTATGTTTATTCTGAATCGCTTACTTTGGAATCCCGATATAGCAGCTGAGTATAGACACCCCACTGTTCCTCATCTGTATAGAGATGGTAAATATCTCTGCCTCTCCTACATTCTCTCCACACTATATGTAAATGGTTTATTGTCATTCTTTCTGTTTCTGTTTACATTTTCCTTTCTCAAAGAAACCAATCTAAATAAGTCTCTGTTTCTAGTACTCTCCCTTCATCTACCCTCATTCCCCATCAATTCCTCCATCACCATTTATAATTCTATTTGTTGTCTCTACCCATCCTCTTCCCCCAGTAGGTTATAAGTCCTATGAGGGTCATATTTGTTGTAGTTTGGTGCTATATATCTAACACATGATGGTGCCTGCATGTAGTAGGTGTTCATTAAATATTTGTTGAGTAAGACCAACTAAATCTCTTGATGCCTCTGTGCCTGTTTCCTCATCTGTGAATTGAAAATATTAAGTGGTGCATACCTGTCCCATAGAGTTATTGGGAGGATTAAATGGATTTATACACATAAAGCACTAAAAAAGGCACATAGTGTTTTAGTTGTGCTTGCTACCCCCCACTTTTTGTTTTACTAACACATTATTATTATGATCATCATATTTTAAGATGAAATCTACTTTGCATAGATGAACTTGCTATGCTTTTTTGTACTTTCTTTAAGGTCATGAAGGAGCTTTGTCCAAGTTTACATTGAAAAAGTTATTGTTGTTGATCTGTTTTCTTGATTATGCTAAAATTTCCAAACTCATTGATCATGATCCTTGTCTCTTCTGTAAAGATGCCGAATTCAAGGTATGCTTTTCATTTTATGCTTTATATTTTATATTTCCCATTTACGACTTTTGCTTGCTTTTATGGTGTATTTTCTCTTTAGAAAAAAATTAGTTTTCCAAAGAATAATACTCAGGGGAGTAAAATAGGAATGCCTGTCTAGTGAGTCCCATCAGTAATTCTAACCATCCCTGATTTTTATTGGTTTACCTTTCACCAGCACATCATCATTACTCTTAATTTTGACTTGAAAAGGGATTAAACTATGCTTCTGAAGATTTAATTTCTGAGAAAATTTCTTTCCTAATTTTGATGTAGTATATTATCACATTAATGCTAGTTTTTATAGTGTATTATTATGAGCAACTTTTAGAAAGATCTTAAGTTGGAAATATATGAAATTTGCATTATTAATGTATAATATGAAACTATTTTTATACCATTTTATTTTTATATGTACAGAATGATTTGGAGGATTTGTTTTTATTATAAGCAAAATTATCATATTGGAATATAATATCTGGAACTTACTTCTTTATAGGCTAGTAAAGAAATCCTTTTGGCTTTTTCACGAGATTTCCTAAGTGGTGAAGGTGACCTTTCCCGTCACCTTGGCTTATTGGGATTACCTGTTAACCATGTTCAGACACCATTTGATGAATTTGATTTTGCCATTACAAATCTTGCTGTAGACTTGCAGTGTGGAGTGCGCCTTGTGTAAGTATAAGAAATAGAATTATTTTGCTTAAAGGAATAGACTAATATTTTCTGGAAAACACTTTGTGTAATTATTCAATGTTGCTCTTTCATTTAGTACAATAAATTTAGTATTAAGAAATGGAGATTTCTTTTTCAGGGAAATGGTATATCAATATTATGTCCAGAAACCTTGTCTCCTAGCCACACATTTTTTCCTGGTGGCATGTGACTAGGGCTCATGGATAATAATTACTGATGTCTCAGAATAGGAGTTGGGAAGACCTTTAAACTAATTCAAATATCAAACATTGAAATAACACTTTTTTGTTTTTTTTGTGACGGAATCTCACTCTGTCACCCAGGCTGGAGGGCAGTGGCGCGGTCTTGGCTCACTGCAAGCTCCACCTCTTCGGTTCACGCCATTCTCCTGCCTCAGCCTCCCGAGTAGCTGGGACTATAGGCGACCGCCACCATGCCCAGCTAATTTTTTGTTTTTTTTTTTTTTAGTAGAGACAGGGTTTCACCGTGTTAGCCAGGGTGGTTTCAATCTCCTGACCTCGTGATCCGCCCACCTCGGCCTCCCAAAGTGCTGGGATTACAGGTGTGAGCCACAGCGCCTGGCCAAAATGACACTTTTTATTGACAGTGGTTTCATGAGTTTTATATCATTTGAGATCACTTTTAGTAGTATGAACCTTGTTTTACATACGAGGAAAAAAAGATGAAGTGGTAGAATAGATTGCCCAAGTTTTCCACAGTGGAATTGGGACATAAACTCATGAAATCCAACTTCAAATTACACAATATTTCCTCAATAACAAACTGGAATGCTCAAAATTGGCTTTGATATGTGTAATGGATAGCCAATTTTGCTTAGAAGGAATGGCTATTAGCTTTTTGCTATAATTGGCCTCTTTAGGGTATCCGGATTGGAGATACTCATTTTATTTCTAAGGAACTCTCCAAAATATGTTACATCCTTATCGAGGAAGCACTTTTGGGGTCAAGGCAAGAGATTTCTTTAAAGCAATGAAAGTATTTTCTCTGTGTGTTTAGGAAGTTCTTATGCCTCAAAACAGCTAGTTAAATGTTAATGTGTGGGAAACACAGATTTAATGGTCTTTATAAAATATCTCTTCTACAATAAAACTTACCAAACTCTTTAGCTGACCCTGGTACATTTTTGTGAGATTTTAAATTGCTTATATTGTAGCTAAAATTAATTGCAGGCGGTCTTCATGTTAAAATTCATATTGTCTAAAAACTCAACTGAATAGGAAAGTAGCTATTTGGATATACTTTTTAATTTCTTTGTTTTGACTAGAGATAACTTTAGAGTATAAACTAAAAAACCTTATATCCATGTTTCATGGAGACCAATGGAAAGAACCGTGAATATTCAGAGAAATAGAACAGAAGAGAAAACTCTGGGACATAAATGTTTTCAGATATTTGAAGAAAGGTCTTATACTAAAAGGTGATTAAATTGTTTATTACCAAGCCAAATAACTCTGCATGAACAATGAAAGTTTCAGGAAGATGAGTGTGGGTTTGGTATAAAAACTTTCCAATATTCAGACATGTCTTTAGCAAAAAACCAGTTCACAGTGTTGGAAGGTTCAAGCAGAGGTCAGAGGACCACTTGGCCAGAATGGAGGAATTCTTTGACATTTATGAGGACGAGATTCTAGATTTTTATGAATCCTCGGTTTTTGAAAAACAATTTACATGTCCCTTGCCTTCTTTTAGGCTAAATTTCCATGAACATTCTTTTCTTTTTGATCAGTATTCTCACAAGTTAATAGTCTTTACTGCAGCTTTGTCTCACTTTAGCTGTTCCACATGAGCTAAGGTCATTTTGCTTAAAATATTTCACATATTTTTTTTTAGTTGGCTAATTTATATATCTAATAAATTCAAGCCACCACATCAATATTCTGGCCAATAGGAATTATTTTTACACTTTTTCCACTTTCTACGAGGAACAAGGATTGGTTTAATGTTCAGTGCTATTTTTCCACAAAGAAAGCCCCCCTCCTTTTTTTTTTTTTTTTTTTTGAAAGAGTCTTGCTCTGTCACTCAGGCTGGTGTGCAGTGGCACGATTTTGGCTCACTGCAGCCTCTGCCTCCATGTTCAAGCAATTCTCCTGCCTCAGCCCTGCGAATAGCTGGGACTGTAGGTGTGCACAACCATGCCTATTTAATTTTTGTATTTTTAGTAGAGACAGAGTTTCACCATGTTTGCCGGGCTGGTCTTGAACTCCTGACCTTAGGTGATCCACCCACCTCGGCCCCCCAAAGTGCTGGGAGTAAATGCATGAGCCACTGTGACTGGCCAGAAAGCCCATTTTTATGCTTTTATAGGAGTTACTGAGGATTTAGCACTGTTGGATGTTGATGTTGTTTAGTCGGTTAGGAATTCTAAGTAGTTAAGAAATTGATCTTGAGTAACCAAATTTCTATTTTGTTAAGTGTCAGAAAAATGGCTGTTTATAGATCTTTGAAGTCACTTGAGAATGCTTTGGGATGGTTACTCTATTAATGCCATGGGTGATGGGTTGGTCTACAATTGATTGAATGGTTGGCCTAGAATTATCTTAAGTCTCTTTCTAGCCTTTAGAGACTTTGGTTGTGTAAGTAATTCAACCAGCTTTTTGTTGCAGACAGAAATCAGTTGGGGCTTGCTTTTTCTGTCTTTGTTAGGTAGATACTCAAATATTTGTAGGGGTGTGTGTGTGTGTGTGTGTGTGTGTGTATACATAAACACACACATATAATATATATCTATATATACATATATATACACATATAATATATATACAGATACAATATATGTGTATATATGAAGGAATTACTGTGGAAACTAGTAAAATGGGATTTTAGTCCTCATCTTAGTTTTGCCATTGCCAGCTCTATGACCATCGGCAATTCATTTAAGCTCTATGGGCCTTAGTTTCTTCATCTAACAATAACTAATTGTGGGCTTTACCATGATAACTAAAATAAGAAAATAAAGCACTTGCTTGACATGTAGAATATAGTACATCCCAATAAATGTGCTTCCTCTCTGCTCTACATCCCTCTCCTCTCTTTCCTTTCCTTTCTTCTTTCTCGTCTCTGTAGAGCCCTATTATTTTGTTCATGTGTGCATTTATCTGTGTATGTCTTATTTTCTTATCATCTGTTCACACACTTCAATCCCAAACTTAAAATAAGAACCTACTTGCCAACTATGGGGCAACAGAGTTTTGAGATAGTATTTTGAAGTCTTTCTGGTCATAAAGCCCCTGTAACTGTTGGGGTTTATGTGGGAAATAACTATATTTCAATGAATGATTTTTTCATATATGTTTTTATAATAATTTCATCTGAATATTTTATTACTGCCAGGCGAACCATGGAACTTCTCACACAGAACTGGAATCTCTCAAAGAAACTCAGGATTCCGGCAATAAGTCGTCTTCAAAAGATGCACAATGTTGACATTGTTCTTCAAGTTCTTAAATCACGAGGAATTGAATTAAGTGATGAGCATGGTAAAAACTGAGTAGAGTTAAAACTTATTCTTCTCGCTGAATATTGATATGTGCGTACATTGTGCTAATGGACAACCTTTTCTTTTATAGGAAATACAATTCTATCTAAGGATATTGTGGATAGGCACAGAGAAAAAACTCTCAGGTTGCTTTGGAAAATAGCATTTGCTTTTCAGGTATTATACATTTAGTACATCTTGTACTTCTTATCAATTTTTGATTACTGATTTGTAAAAACAATTTGAATCTAATAAAGAATAACAACAACCATCATTTAATAAGGTTTATTTTGCCCCAGTAACTGATAAACGCTATATATATATATATATTTCAATCTAATCTTCACCACACCTGCAAAGTAGGTGTTATGTCTACCTCTCCGGTGAGGAAACTGAAACTACAGTTTACATCATTGATAAATCCCATGTGGCCCCAAATCCCATGTTCTTAACCACTGAACTTGTTATCACTTCAGTGTAGATGGTGTTTGCCTTTAGGGGAAAAAAAAGGGACTGTTTTGTACTAAAATATCCATTTCAGCCACTTTATTTTCTTTGATTTTTTTTAACTTTCTGGTTTAAACAATCTTCTACAGTTTCTCTAAGTAGAAGACAATTACTTTGATTTCTGTGGGTTAAAAATAATATATGGAAAATATGACAGTATTTATCTTTTTTTATGTTTGTTTTAGGTGGATATTTCCCTTAACTTAGATCAATTAAAGGAAGAAATTGCCTTTCTAAAACACACAAAGAGTATAAAGAAAACAATATCTCTACTATCCTGCCATTCTGATGCTCTTATTAATAAGAAAAAAGGCAAAAGGGATAGTGGTTCTTTTGAACAATATAGTGAAAACATAAAGTTATTGATGGATTGGGTAAATGCTGTTTGTGCCTTCTATAATAAAAAGGTAAGTTTCTTTGTTTTTGTTTTAACCCAATATATTTTAATAAATTTTGATGAAAGTCACTTAAACTTAATTCATAAAGTCTTTTCTTGACTTTCTTAATTCATCTGTGTAAGCAAACTCTCCCTCAAATGAGTGAATGTATTATCATATACCTTATTTCATCGTATTTCATCTAATCTGTCACCTATTGTATGATATATGATAATTTTATCACTAAGAAAAGAAAAATACGCCCTAGATGGAAGTCTTAGTAGAAGATGCTTGTGTAGAACTGGCACATAAAAGGATCGTATCATTATTATAAAGGTCAATTCAAATAAGCCCACATGCAGAAAGGGACAACTAAGAACTTACCACTAGATAGAAGAAGAAGAACAAAATTTGAGTCTCTCTATAATCATGTGTTAGGTTGACACTATATTTCTGTATGAAGTATACTTCTTAGTGTAAATATATAAAAAAAAATTCCCCTAAACACATGGATAAACTATCTGGTAACAAACATAAGACAGGAACAGTGATACAGGATATGTGTAACTCAATATGGTAAACCTTGCAATATGGTTATACCAAGAAGTTATTAGTAGAAAAATTGTTAAACATATGGATAATCTTCTATGTTTTAACTGAATACTAGAGAGACAAAGCTGATCATCAATATTAATTCCATATTTGGAATTTGCATACTAGCTAAAATTTCTTTTTAATGCCAAAATTAGTAGTTGCAGTATTTTGTGGTCATTCATTGACATGTGTGAATGCCTAGTCACTCGTTGCTAGCTGATGTCAAACAAGGTGGTGCTCTTTTTGTTTCAGCTCTTATACTGTAAAAAAGCATCTTTTCAGGACCTATTTAGCATTGTGCTTTTTTGCATTTTTGTGCTTTTTGTTGGTGAGTTCCCTGTTTAAAATGGCCTTCAACTGTAGTAATGACGCCCTGTCTAGTGTTCTTAGGAGAAGACTGTGATGTGCCATATACAGAAAATATATGCGTTAACTAATTTTAATGCAGGCATGAATTATAATGCTGTTGGCCATGAGTTAGTGTTATTGGATCAGAAACACATGTAAAACAAGGTTGTGTGTGGATTGGTTGATAAACTTTATAACCAGAGGCTCACAAGACACTAACCTTATATTTCTCCTCTGTGCAATGGTTCAGTATTCACAATTTAGTTTTCACAAATAATGAGAATTCACTCTCATTGCTTGTTGTTGTAGTTTCCTAAGACTACCATAGCAAATTACTAGAAACTAGGTGGCTTAAGGTAGAAATTTACTCTCTCACAGTTCCAGAGGTTAGAAGTCTGAAATCAACGTGTTGGATGTGCCATGATCTCACATAAGGTTCTAGGGGAGACTCTGTTTTATTCCTTTCTTTTAAACTTTAGAGGTTAACAGTCAACCTTGCCATTATGTGCCATGTAGGTTTGTCACTCCAGTCCCTGCCTCTACCATTCACAGGTATTCTGCAAACCATTGTGTCTATATTACTTTCTAAATGCAGTTAATTGTTTTTCTGGCATTTTCAATCAGGTGGAGAATTTTACAGTGTCTTTCTCAGACGGCCGTGTGTTATGTTACCTGATCCACCATTACCATCCTTGCTATGTGCCATTTGATGCTATATGTCAGCGTACTACTCAAACTGTGGAATGTATGCAAACTGGTTCAGTGGCATTAAATTCATCATGTGAATCTGATGACAGTTCTCTGGATATGTCTCTTAAAGCATTTGATCATGGTTAGTCCCTTTTTGTTACTTTTCCAATTCTTTGCCATGTCTGATTTGAAGCTACAACTGTCTAATTTCTCCTTTCCTCCTGCATAATAGAAAATACTTCAGAACTATACAAAGAGCTCCTAGAAAATGAAAAGAAAAATTTTCAATTGATTAGGTCTGCAGTTAGAGACCTTGGTGGAATACCTGCTATGATTAATCATTCAGATATGTCAAATACAATTCCAGATGAAAAGGTAAGTAAAAGAAGAGTTTCTTAATTATTAATTCAATAATAAAAGTCTCAGAAGATGATAGTAAGTACTGTATTCTCTGTTGATATTCTGTTTTTATCTTCTGTGGGTTTTTTTTAGGTGGTTATTACCTATTTGTCATTTCTTTGTGCAAGGCTTTTGGATCTTCGTAAAGAAATAAGAGCTGCTCGACTCATACAAACAACGTGGAGAAAATATAAACTAAAAACAGATCTCAAACGCCATCAGGTACTCCTAGAATATGAAACCACTGTAGTGTGAATTCTACTTTTTAAGATATCAGTTGATTGATTTTTCATATGATTTTACATTTTACTGATGTATGGCATTATTATGATAAATTTAATGAATTGTGTATATGTATTTTGGGTTGGGAAGGTATGAGTATTTCTCCCTAATTGCTAATGTTCTCTTCATTTGATGTATCTTCCAGTCTCTGTCCACCCCTTTACTTAGTCTATTCCAAGAAGGGAAGAGGAATAACTTAATCTGCTTTTTAAATTTGTGAGGAATACATAGGGATGCTTGACTCAGTTCTTCCTTTCCTCCTATTGGAATCTAACCTGCCTCTAGAGAGCAGGAGCTTTCCATTAATTTTTTAATTGGTGCCGTGTGAAGCTTGACCTCAACTAGTGCTGCCTGGGCCTGAGCATCAAGTGTCTGATTTTGTGATTTAACTAGTAAGCTTAGTTTGTTTGCCATGAAGCCATCTCCTACTTTATCCTTTATTAGTTTTAAAACTGGTATTTTGGTTTCTGCTATTAATTTTTCAAAATGTTAGGTTCTGGGCATGAAAATAGAGGTGTTATTTGTTGTTTCCCTTTGTGACCCCAATAGTACAAAAATTTCATTAATGTAAAACATTTTTTTCGTAAGTTCTGAGAAAATTGTTATTTTTAATAATCTAAAAAATGGTCTCCTTGATCAAGTTGAACAAACTATTTCAATCTTTTCATCTCCCTATTCCATCTACTAACTAATATTATATTTATTTATTTGGAAAACCAAAAAAAAAAAACAAGTATCCATGCCTAGTAACATTTATCATAAATATTTCAGAAATACATTCCACCCAGTATTCCTTCTCAACTTTGAAATATAATGCATCTATGATAAAGTTCTTGGTAGCTGTGTAAAACAGCTAAATTTTGACAACTTTTAAACACAATATATGTTTTTTCATATCACACCAGACTTGGAAATAAGACTAATTGAAATAATTTTCTTTTCCCCTACTCAAACTCTTCACAGTAAAGTTTGGGAAATAGGCGGGGTCTTAATACTCACAAATGGTCTTTTCTGCTACTATACATGCTCTGTGCCCTATAGTGCCCCTAAACTCAAGATCTGCCTCTCTGCCTACATATCACTTGGAGAATAACTTCCTGAAAACTTTCCTAAAGCAATTCCCCTAGAAGCTTCCAATACTTCCACAGGTATTGGAAGAGTTCAGGAAAGTGTCTCCCCTGACCAGTCCTCAAGCTATTTGATTCATCCATTGTATATTGCATTAAATGAGAGTTTTAGAATTACATGAGATAGATATATATGTATTCTGCTTTTATTTTCTGCTTAAGATAGCCTTATATTAATCAGATTTTTTTTTCTTTTGGAGACAAGGTCTCACTCTGTCACCCAGGCAGGAGTGCAATAGTGCGATCTTGCTCACTTCAGATTTTGCCTCTTGGGTTCAAGCCATTCTTGTGCCACAGCCTCCTGAGTAGTTGGGATTATAGGTGCATGCCACCATGCCCGGCTAATTTTTGTATTTTTTGTAGAGACAGGATTTCACCGCATTGCCTAGGTAGTCTCAAACTCCTGGCCTCAAGTGATCTGCCTGACTCTGTCTCTCACGGTGCTGGGATTACATGCATGAGCCACTGCACCTAGTCTTAGTCTGATATTAACTGTAGAATTTTCTTAACTTTTTGCTGGTGAGAACCCTTTTCTTGATTTATTTCCTTAATGCAAATAGTAGAAGTTTCCATTTTTTGAAGGACTAAATTAAGAGAAATTCCTATACTTAATGGTTAACCTTCTTGTACCCAGTCAGACCACTGCTTCTCTCCTTTCTCTTGGTGACCATACTCCCTCTTTCATACAATTACCTCACATCCAATTATATCTTTCCATTTTCTATTTAGAACATTAAGCAGCAGGCTCCCTATGTTATTACAAGCTACTAAACATATTAACTTGAGATAGCTATTTTTCAGGTTTTATATTTTGCTTTTATGTTATAATTCATATGAATCTATTAATAATGGAGTGGCTGAAACTTTTACAGTGACAAAGAAACTTTGACAAGTAACTAAAATTACCTGATGAATTATTGAAGCATCCCCTGGTACATTACAGCTCTCAGTTCTTCCTGTCAACAAATAGCCATAAACTCCAAAGCAAAAGAAGTCCTAGAATTTGGCCCTATATATATAAGGCAAGATGAAAGAAATAAGCTGGTACCTGGCTGACTCAACAACAGTCTGATTAAAAAGGGTCAATGACGACAGGCATGGAAACTTTTATCAACAGTATATGTAATTTTCAAATACTTGCTAAATTTGGTAATATATTTGCCTCTTCTAATTTATTTATTTTCCGTCTTTAACTTCTCTAATGGCATGTAAGGTTGTACTTTAGTTCTATAGAGATGATCTAAAAACTGAGATAAGTTACAATTTACTTTAGCTTTTTTGTCCATGAATGCCCTGACTCTTACAACTTTTGACTCAAATGCAATATACTTCTGAACTGCAACATTTGAAAATTTTACTGATTTATGTATTTATTTATTTACTCTAATAGGGGTGTGCTTTTAACTTGAGCCTCTACATCCCTAAAGGCCATAGGTTTCAAAAGGGCATTGACAATGGTGTTAGATGACTTAATCAACTTGTTAAACACATAATTCCCTTAGCCTGATTTTAGAATTGTCTACTCTTTCTCCTCAGAGGAATGATCCAATATATAGCCCTTACCATTCCTTAGTATTTATGTTTCAATCTATTGGTCACCTTTTTATATGTAAAAATAACAATTTGATTATTTCCATAGTTGTTTCCCCTATTGTATAATTTTCATGCACAGATACCATCCACTGATTGTTATCAATTAATAATTGGAATTATAGCTCATCTCTGTGTAGAGCCTACCCTTGCATGGTGGACTGTCCCAGACAGCAACACAAATAGCTGCCAAACATCTCTGCCATAAGTTATTCCTTCCCACCAGAGGAAATAGTTCATTTTCTAGTCTCCGATTCCAGTGAAGTAAATTGAGAAATCTAGTGTTGAACAGTATAGCAAAGTTACTTTAAAGCCAAACTGCCTGGTTCATATCCTGGCTATAATGCCAATAAACTAACAAGCTACTTAACCTCATTGCCTCAGTTTTCTACTGATCATAAGAGTAGTATTTGCTCATTTTTTCTTAGGGTGGTGGTTGTGAGATTTAAATGGATTATTTGTGAAGTGTTCAGAATGGTAATGGACATAGAATATGTTATTATTTACAGCAATTTATTATCAGAAGTAACAAATGAGATATGGGGGGTATTGTTCTCTAACATAACTAGGGAGCTGGCTCCTCTTTGACCACGAGTGTTGGGCATCTCAGATACCACTTTTCATAACCCAAACTATACTCTTTTTCTTGAGCTTGTGTGGCCTAAGACCACAATATATTCTATGCTAAAGGTGGAGGTATTTTGTTTCTCCCCTTTAGTGTTTTGCTTTGTTGAAATTGTTACAATTCTCTAACACATTATTTTTTTCATACAATCCACCCCTTTCCTAAAAGTCAGTCCTGAATCTAGTGGACCCAAATCTGAGAAACATACCACATTACACTTCAAATAGCCTTTATCTTGATTACTGAGGATCTGTGATAGATTAAACATGTCTGATCTTTATCTTAGACTATTTCTTAGGAATCTTTGTTTCGTCATACAAACCTATCTGCAAGCCCACCTATCAGCCCTTTCGACATGCCTGGAATTATCAGTACTCCAAAGATGAACACAAGAAGCGTGGGGGTGTTGTATTTCCAGGATCAATTTAATTGGTGTTTAACATATGATTATCTTACAAAGAATAATTTAAGGTCTTAAGCGAGTGTTTAATTTACATTTGCTGACTTTTTATTTTAGGAGAGAGATAAAGCTGCAAGAATTATTCAATCAGCTGTAATCAATTTTCTAGCAAAACAAAGATTGAGAAAAAGAATTAATGCGGCACTCATCATTCAGAAATACTGGCGAAGAGTCTTAGCACAGAGAAAATTATTAATATTAAAAAAGGAAAAGCTGGAAAAAGTTCAAAATAAAGCAGCATCACTTATTCAGGTACAGTATCCTGGACTAATTTTTGAATTTAAAAACTTTTCATGATTTTTTTAAGTAAGAAGGCAAAATGTGATGAAGTTTTCAATGATTATATTTTAGAATTCTTTATCTAATACTTAATTTAACAAATATTTACTACCCAAAAGCTCGTTATGGTGCTCAGCAGAAGGCTGAAACATAATTGAAATACATTTGCTCTGAAAAAGCAAACATTCTAATTCCGTACCTCTTGCTGTCTTCTTTGTTGCATCTTCTACTCTATAGGACATGCTGGCATACTCAACCATTCTACTTTGTATATCCACATAACCAACCAGGTCCTTTTTTATCTTTGCTATGAGTCCTGGAAACTTCTCTTTGGAACAACTGTACACATTTTTCTCTCTAATCCACTTAGTTGGCATGTAACGGAAATAGTGCTTATAATTATTCTGTAGAATACCTATATTATTTTTCTTTTTAGGAAAAAATATTTAATATTGAGTTTAGATAATATGGTCTTCACATCTATGTAAATTAGTTTTTTTTATATTAAATTATATTTTAGTAACATGAGAGATGTGCATTATTTAAATTTACTATTTACAAATGCCATTGAAGCTTCACCCCATCAATGTATCTGATTTATAAATTTGAAAGTTTTTGTGTCTGGCTACCATTATTGATAAATGAGGGGTTCTCCGACTTAAATAGTTGTCTTTTTAAACCTTTTTTTAAAATGTGAAATATTACACATAGAAAATTACCCCAAATAAAAATATAGAGCCTAATGATTTTTCACAAAATGTATACCAATGTAAAACCACCTAGATCAAGAAATGGAATATTGCCAGTGTAGCAAAAGGCATTTTTCAATTAACTCTCCCATCCCAGCTCAAGCTAACCATTATGCTAATCATACCATTTTCCTAAGTGTTTTCTTTAAACATAATAATTTAGTTTTGCTTACTTTTTGAATTGTTACAGATGAGTTCAAACCATATAAATTCTTTGATGTGATATTATCACATTTTTTGAGATTTATCAGCGTTGTTGAGTATAGCCATGGTTTAATTTTTTTATTTCGTATTCTGCACTACACTTAATCTGCTCTATTTTTGATGAACATTTGGCTTTTCAGTTTTGAGTGATTATGATTAAAGGTATTATGAACATGTCTTTTGGTGTGAAATGTGTTCAGTCTCTTCAATTGTACTAGGAGTACAACTGTTCTTAAGGCATATAGGCATACCTTGTTTTATTGCTCTTTGCATTATTGTGCTTTGCAGCTATTGAGTGTTTTATGGATTGAAGGTTTGTGGCAACCCTGTATTAAGTAAGTCTGTCAACATTTTTTCCAACAGGATATGCTCACTTTATGTTTGTGTCGTATTTTGGTAATTCTCACAATATTTCCAACTTTTTCATTAGTACTACATGTATTATGGTAATCTGAGATTAATGATCTTTGATAGGAAGTGTGAGTGGTCTAGATAGAAGATGAAACCAACCACAACATTCCCATAAGCCAAAGCCTAATCCAGAGAAGGCCCAAACTCTATTCAGTTCTACAAAGGCTGACAGAAGTAAGGAACCTGCAAAAATTTTGAAGTTAGCAGAGAATGGTTCATGAGGTTTAAGGAAATAAGCTGTTCCCATAACAAAAAGTGCAAGGTAAAGCAGCAAGTGCTGATGTAGAAGCTGCAGCAAGTTATTCAGAGGATCAAGCTAAGATCATTAATAAGAGTGGCTACACTAAACAAAAGTTTTCAGAAGACAAAACAGACTTCTATTAAAAGAAGATGCCATCTAAGACTTTTGTATCTAGAAAGGGGAAATCAATTTCTAGCTTCAAAGATTCAAAGGAGAAATTTACTCTCTTGTTAGGGGCTAATGCAACTGGTGGCTTTAAGTTGAAGCCAATGCTTATTTATCCTTCTGAAAATCCTAGGATCATTAAGAATTATGCTAAATATACTCTGACTGTACACTATAAATGGAACAACAAAGTCTGGATGACGTACATTTGTTTATAGCAGGGTTTACTGAATATTCTAAGTCCATTGTTGAGACCTACTACACAGAAAAGAAGATTCCTTTTAAAATATTACTGTTCATTGACAGTGCCCCTGGTCATGGACATGGACAAGAAGAGGAATGTTGTTTTCATGCCCGCTAACACAGCATCTATTCTGCAGTCCATGGATAAAAATTAATTTGAGTTTTAAGTCGTATTATTTAAGAAACACATTTTTCTAAGGCTATGGCTGCATTGTATAGTGATTCCTTTGATGGATCTGGGTAAAGTTAATTGAAAACCTTCTGGAAAGGCTTCATCATTTTAGGTGCCATCAAAAACATTCATGATTCATAGGAGGAGGTCAAAATATCAACATTAACAGGAGTTTGGAACAAGTTGATTCCAACCAACTTTCGTGGGTGACTTTGATTGGTTAAAGGTTTCATTGGAGGAAGTAATTGTGGATGTGGTAGAAATAGCAAGAGAACTAGAATTAGAAGTGGTGACTGAAGGTGTGCTGAATTGCAGCAATCTCATGATATAAGTTGAACAGATGAGGAGTTGCTTCTTACAGATGAGCAAACAAAGTGGTTTCTTGAAATGGGATCTACTCCTGGTAGCCAAATGTGGTAGCTCATTCCTATAATCTCAACAACTTGGGAGGCTAAGGTGGGAGGATGGCTTGAGGCTAAGAGTTCGAGATCAGCCTGGGCAACAAAGTGAGACCCCATTTAAAAATAAAAATAAGCTGGGCATGATGGCTCATGCCTGTAATCCCAAGCACTTTGGCTGAGACAGACAGATCATGTGAGGTAAGGAGTTTGAGACCAGCCTGGCCAACATGGAGAAACCCCATCTCCACTAAAAATACAGAAATTAGCCAGGCATGGGGGTGCATGCCTGTAATCCCAGCTACTTGGGAGGCTGAGACAGGAGAATCACTTGAACCTGAGAGGCAGGGGTTGCAATGAGTCAAGATCACATCATTGTACTTCAGCCTGGGAGACAGAGTGAGACTCCGTCTCAAAAAATAAAAAAAATAAATAAAATAACTAGCCAAGTGTGGCGGCACACACCCATAGTCCCAGCTACTCACTCAGGAGGCTGAGGTGGGAGGATCCCTTGAGCCTGGAAGTTCAAGGCAGCAGTGAGCCATAATTGCACCACTGCACTCCAGCCTGGGTGACACAGTGAGACCCTAACCGTTAACAAAAAAAAAAAAAAAAAATCTACTTTTTGTAAAACTTAAAACAGTATATAAATTTAGTTGATAAAGCAGCAGCAGGCTTTGGGAGGATTGACCCCAATTTTAAAAGAATCTCTACTCTGGGTAAAATGCTAATAAGTGGCATTGCATACTATGGAGCTGTCTTTTCTGAATAAGGAGTCAATCAATGCAGCAAACTTCATTGTTGTCTTATTTTTAAAAAAATTGCCAAAGCCATCTTCAACAACTACCATTCTGATCAGTCAGCAACCATCAACATTAAGGTAAGACCCTCCACTAGCAAAAAGATTACAATTTGCTGAAGGCTCACATGGTTCTTAGCATTTTTTAGCAATTTAGTATTTTAAAATTTAGATATGTACATTGTAGTTTTTTAGACATAATGCTTTTGCACACTTAATAGACTGCAGTATAGTGTAAAGATGACTTCAATATGTATTGGGAAACCAAAAAATTTGTGTGACTCACTTTATTGTAATATTTGCTTTATTGTGGTGGTCTGGAACTGCACCTGCTATATCTTTGAGATATGCCTATAGGTATTTCAACTTTAGTGGACACTGCCCAAGAGTTGTTTAAAGTACTTGCAAAGATTTAAAACCCACCAGATGTTTATGACCATTCACATGACTCCATGTCTACATGAACATTTGGAAATTGTCTTTTTAATTTTAGCCATTCTGGTGATTATGTAGTAGTATTCAGAGTAGTTTTAATTTGATTTTTCTTCATTAATGATGTTGAACAACTTTTCCATTTTGGAAATCTTTTGTGAAGTATTATTATGAGCATCTTTTAAAACTGTTTTAGTTTGTTTGCCTTCTTGTGAATTTATAAAAGGGCTTTATACTATGATCGTTATTAGGCCTCTATTTCATATGTGTGTTGTATCTTCTCCCAAGCTATAACTTACTGTTTTATATCTTACTAATGAAATTTCTTGTTTTTCGTTTATGGTTAGTGTTTTTTGTGTACTATTTAAGGAGTGTTTCTTGATCTTCTTTATCTTAAGGCCTTGTAGATGTATGCCTACGTTATACTCTATAAGCATGAATGTTTTGTTTTCCTCATTTTGATCTCACCTAAAATTAATTTTTAGATGATTTGTTTTAGAAGACATTTAAAAAATATATGGATATCCAGTTGTTTCAACATGTTTTACGGAAATTACCATCCTTGCCCTGTTGCCATGGTACCTTCAGTATACATTATGTATTCTTTTTTTGTTTCTTCTACTTCTATTTTAGATTCTGAGGATATGTGAGCAGAGAGGTTACATGGGTAAATTGTGTGTCACTAAGCCTTAGTGTGCAAATGATCCTGTCACCCAGGTATTCAACATAGTACCTGATAGTCTTTCAACCCATACTTCCGTCTGACTCGCCTTCATCAAGCAGTCCCAGTGTCTGTTTTTCCCATCTTTGTGTCCATGTGTATTCAGTGTTTAGCTCCCACTTATAAGTGAGAATATGTGATATTTGGTTTTCTGTTCCTGTGTTACTTCACTTAGGATAATGGCCTCCAGCTGCATGCACATTACTGCAAAGGACATAATTTTTTTTTTTAATTTTTTTTTATGGCTGCATAGTATTCCATGGTGCTTATGTGCTACATTTCCTTTTTTTGAAAATTACCATTTATTTTAGGTTTAGGGGTACATGTACAGGTTTGTTATATGAACCCCAAAATTTGAGTCAGATTTCAGCTAATTTAGAAAGTTTATTTTGCCAAAGTTGAGGATGTACACCCATTGCACTGCATCAGGAAGTCCTGACATGTGCCCAAGGTGGTCAGGGCACAGCGTGGTTTTACACATTTTAGGGAGACATGAGACATCAATCAATATATGTAAGCAGTACATTGGTTTAGTCTGGAAAGTCAGGATAACTTGAAACAAATGCAGGAAGATCCGAAGCAGGGAGAGGGCTTCCAGGTCAGATAGGTGAGAGACAAACAGATGTATTCTTTCGAATTTCTGATTAGCCTTTCTAAAGGAGGCATGAGATATGCATTTACCTCAGTGAGCACAGGGATAGCTGAATAGAATGGGAGACAGGTTTGCCTTAAACAGTTTCCAGCTTGAGTTTTTCTTTAAGCTTAGTGATTTGGGGGGTCCAATTTATTTTTTTTTCACAGTTATATAGGTAGACTTGTGTCATGGGGGTTTGTTGTACAGATTATTTTGTCACCCAAGTATTAAGCCTAGTACCCATTCATTATTTTTCCTGATCCTTTCCCTCCTCCCACCCTTCATCCTCCAATAGGCCCCAGTGTGTGTTTCCCTCTATGTGTCCATGTTTTTTCATTGTTTACCTCCCACTTACAAGTGAGAACTTGCAGTATTTGGTTTTCTGTTCCCATGTTAGTTTGCTAAGGATAATGACCTCCAGCTCCATCCATGTCCCTGCAAAGGGCATGATTTCATTCTTTCTTATGGCTGCATAGTATTCCATGGTTGTGTATGTACCACATTTTCTTTATCCAGTCTGTCATTGATGGACAGTTAGGTTGATTCCATGTCTTTGCTATTGTGAATATTGCTGCAGTGAACATCATGCATGCTTCTTTATGATTGAACAATTTATATTCCTTTGGGTAAATACCCATTAATGGGATTGCTGGGTTGAATAGTATTTCTGTTTTTAGGGCTTTGAGGAATCACCACACTGTCTTCCACAATGGCTGAGCTAATTTACACTCCCACCAACAGTGTATAAGCATTCCTTTTTCTCTACAACCTCGCCAGCATCTGACTTTTTCACTTTTTAGTAATAGCCATTATGATTGGTGTGAGATAGTACCTTATTGTGGTTTTGATTTGCATTTCTCTAATCATCAGTGATGTTGACCTTTTTTCATATGATTTTTGGCCGCATGTATGTCTCCATAGTGTGTATGTACCACATTTTCTTTATCCAGTCCACTGTTGATGGGCATCTTGGTTGATTCCATGTCTTTGCTATTGTGAATAGCTCTACGATGAACATATGGATCCATGTATCTTTTTGGTAGAATGATTTCTTTTCCTTTGGGTATATACCCAGTAGTGGGTTTGCTGGATCAAATGGAAGTTCTCTTTTAAATTCTTTGAGAAATCTCCAAATTGATTTTCACAGTAGCTGAACTAATTTCCGTTTCCGCTAGCAGTATATAAGTGTTCTCTTTTCTCTGTAACCTTGCCAGCATCTGTTTTTTGACTTTTTAATAACAGCCGTCTTGATGGGTGAGATGGTATCTCTCTGTGGTTCTGATTTGCATTTTCCTGATGTTTAGTGATGATAGGCATTTTTTCATAGATTTGTTGGCCGTATGTGTGTCTTCCTTTGAGAAGGGTCCATGTCCTTTGCCCACTTTTTAGTGGGATTATTTGTTTTTTGAATTAAGTTCCTTATAGATGCTGAATATTAGACCTTTGTTAGATACATTGTTCACAAATATTTTCTCCCATTCTGTAGGTTGTCTGTTTATTCTGTTGATAGTTTATTTTGCTGTGCAGAAGCTCTTTAATTAGGTCCCATTTGTCAATTACTGTTTTTGTTGCAATTGCTTTTGGGGACTTTGTTATAAATTCTTTCCCAAGGCTGATATCCAGAGTGGCATTTCCTAGGTTTTCTTCTAGGGTTTTTATTGGTTTGGGTCTTACATTTAAGTCCTTAATCCATCTTCAGTTAATTTTTTGTATGTGGTGAAAGGAAAGGGTCCAACTTTAATCTTCTGCACTGACAGTTTATTGAATAGCATATCCTTTCCCCATTGTTTGTAATTGTCAACTATGTCAAAGGTCAGGTGGTTTTAGATATGTGGCTTTATTTCTGGGTTCTCTACCCTGTTCTATTTGTGTAGTAGACATCAACTATTCTTATATGTGTGATTCTGTTTCTAGTATTTCTTTCTATTCAGTCGGTCCATTTGTCTATCTTTGAGCCTCGCACTGTGGCAGTAGGTGAAATCTGGATATCTCGTAGGTAAATCCTCCTTCTTTGTTAGTGATTTGCACATGATTTCTCCCAATCTGCAGTTTGTCTTTTTATTCTCGTAACAGGGATTTTTGTTCAGCAGAAGTATTTCATTTTGATGGAATTCAATTATCACTTTTCTTCTTTTATGGATTATGCTTTTAGCATAGTACTCTAAAAGTTTTATAATTTTTCATTCTAAATTTTGACCTATGATGTATTTTGAGTTAGTTCTCATCTAAGGTAAGGGTTAGGTCAATGTTCACTTTTTTTATATATACATGTCCAATTATTCCGACACTATTTGTCGTAAAAAACTCTTCTTTCCACATTGAAATGTCTTTGTACCTTTGTCATAAATCAGTTGGTCACATGTGTGTTGATTGTCTGGACTGTATTCTGTTTCATTAATACATGTGTCTATACCTTCACTAATACCACAGTTTCTTGATTACTGCAGCTTTATAGTAAGCCTTAATGGATATTGTGATTCTTCCAATTTTATTCTTTTTTCAAAATGAGTTGGAATTTTCTAGTTGCTTTGTCTTTCCATTTAAGTTTTAGGTTAGTTTTTCTGTCCTCAAAAAATATTGTCAAATTTTGATTGAAATTGCATCACATGTACAGATATTTTGAGGTGCCCTGATAACTTTACTATGTTGATTATTCTGATTCATAAAGGTGACATATATCTCCATTATTTAGATCTTTGAGTTGTTCATGATCAGATTTTTGTTAGATTCATACTTCAGTATCTTATTTATTTTGAAGCTATTATAAATAATATTGCTTTTTAATTTCAGTTCTCATTTCTGTTTTATAAACATTCATCTTTGTGTGTTAAGCCTTTAACATATAACAGGGTTAACTATTAATCCTGTTAAAAAAAAAACTCACTTATTTCTATAAAGTTTTTATGTTTGTTTTTGTTTTAGATTATTTGAGATTTTCTACATGGACAGTCATGTTGTCTGCCTTTCTTTCCAATCTAAATACTCTTTTTATTTTTTATTTTCGCCACTTATTTTATTGGCTAAGAATTCCACTATGATGCTAAATAGGTGTGGTAAGATTCAATATCTTTGCCTTGTTCACACATTAAGTATGATATAGGCTGTAGTTTTCTTGTAGATGCCCTTTATCAGGTTGAAGGAGGCTCTGTTTCTTAGCTTACTGAGAGTTTTATCACATATAGATTTGGGTTTCATTAAATATTTTTCTACTTCAATGTATATATTAACATTTATTGGGTTTCTAATCTTACAGTGAACTTATATTCTAAAGATAAAATTCAAATATTAGTGATGTATTTTTTTATATGCATTGATATTTTATTAATTCCACTTGCTAGTATTTTATTGAAGAGTTTTGCATCTGTGTAATGAGTTGGGAAGTTTCAGGGTTCTTTTATGTTTTCTGGAAGAGATTGTTGACATTTGGTATTATTTTGTCTTTAATCATTTTAAAAAACTTACTAGTGATACTATCTTAGAGTGGAAATTTCTATTTTATTTTTTTTTCCTCTTTTTACTTGACATAATTGTGCATATTCATAAAGCACATAGTGATATTTTGATACAAATACTGTATAGTGATCACATTAGGACAATTAGCATATTCATCATCTCAAACATTATTCTTCTCTGGATTTTCTTTTCTTTTTCTTTTTCTTTTTTTTTTTTTTTTTTTGAGACAGGGTCTTACTCTGTCGCCCAGGCCAGAGCGCAGTGGTGCAAACATGGCTCACTGCAGCCTCAATCTCCTATACTCAAGCCATCATCCCACCTCAGCCTCCCAAGTAGCTGAGACTACAGGCATGTACCACCACACTCAACTAATTTTTATATTTTTTGTGGAGATAGGGTCTCACTAAATTGCCCAGACTGGTCTCGAACTCCTGGGCTCAAGTGATCCTCCCGCCTTGGCCTCCTAAAGTGCTAAGAGTACAGGTGTGAACTACTACACCTGGCCAGATTCTGTTTTTTAAATTTGTATAGAACTATTTATCTTTGATGAGTTTTGGCAGTTTCTAATTTTCAAAGAATTGATCCATTTCATCCAAGTTGTTGAATTTACCATATGTATATACAAAGTATGTGTTTAATATCCTTTTGATGCCTGGGTAGCCTGAAGTGATATTCCCTTTTTTAGTCCTGATATTGATAATTTGTATCTTTTCTTTTCTTCTTTGTCAGTCTTGCTAGAGTTTTAACTCTCTTGATCTTTTCAGTGGACAACCCTTTGGCTTCATTGGTCTCTGCTCAGTCTTTATGATTTCTTGTTTTGATTAATTTTGCTTTTCCTTCTACAGTTTCTTTAAGTATAACCTTGAGTAACTGATTTGAGTCCTTCCACTTTTAATGTAACCCACTAATGGTATAAATTTTCTTCTAAGTACAGGTTTAGCCACATACTACAAATTTTGATATCATATTTTTTTTTCATTCAGTTCAAATAGTTTTTAATTTCTCTTGAGTCTTTTTCTATGATTAAAAGTTTCAGAATATGTTATTTACTTTCTAAATGTTTGGAGATTTTCCTATTATTTTTCTGTTAGTGACTTTTCGTTCAATTCCCTTATGACCAGAGCACATACTGTGATTTCAATTCTTTCCTATTTGATAATGTTTCATTTGTGACCTGCAATATGGTCTATCATGGTCAGAGGTTGACATATCATGGTCAGAGGCTGACATGGTCAGAGCCAAATTTGGCCTACCATGTGTTTTTATAAATAGAATTTTTTAGAATATGGCTACAACTATTTTTTTATGTGTTATTTGGGAGCTGCTTTTGTACTATAATAGCAGAATTGACTTGTTGCAACAGAATTGACCCATATAGCTGAGATATTTGCCATCTTGGCTGTCATCTCCATTCTGCTATTGTACCATACCAGTGTATTTTCGTTTTGGTTAGTGTGCTTTTCAGTTTTACTATTCTCACTTGGTTCTTACTCATATTTTTGATGTGTTTACTGCGACTTTCTATGTTTCCATTAGTTTCAACTTGTAGCATTTTTACTTTATCTGCTCTAAAGTCGTTGTCAGTTAATTCCAATTCCAGTATCTTTGTCATCTCATCACTGGCGTCTATTGATTGTCTTTTCCTGTGCGAGTTGAAATTTTTCTGCTGTATGTCAAATAATTTTTAATTGAATTCTGTATGTTATGAGACTCTATGTTTTGTTTAAATACTATGGAGAATGTTGATATTTTAGTTTTAGCAGCTAGTTCACTCGATTGGGTTCAGGCCATATGTTCTCATCAGCCTTCCATGGCATAGCTTCAATGACAGTTCCTTTTTGAAAACCTTTACAGTGATGTTTGTATCATATCAGTTTCATTATGTAACACCCAGAAGCCAGTCTGAGATCTAGATTGTGATCTGTATCTTATTCAGTTCTTAAAGACTATAGCCTACTGTGGTTGAGATCCACATTGTGCACAGCTTGGTGGTGAACCTAGAAATTCATAAACAACATTATCAGATTGCTTTCCTGAGCTCCCCAGTCTCTGCCATCTCCCTAGTACCCTCTAGTTCCTCAGGGCTGCCTTGTTTCCTCCTCTGACCAGAAAACTGGAGATTGAGTTACACTGCTCTACTGCATTATTTCCATGACTGTGCCCATATCTGAAGCAGAGAAACTCTTTTGTAAGTGGAAAAACAAAGTATGGCTCAGGTTATAGTTACTGGGAGAGATGAAGAATTCGGCTGTTAATGCAATCAACCTACGACAGATATCCGTGGTAGAGTAGAAAGAACACTTGATTTTGGTGTAATAATCTAGGTCCTAATATCAATTATTTTTATTTGCTGTGGGACTTCACAAAAAGTTTTGTAACATTAGTGTTTCTTTCCTTAAGTGAAGAAAGAATGCCAACTTACTGTATTTTTGTGAGAATTAAGTGAGAAAATTGTTTGTAATGTGCTCCTTAGTAAAAGCTATTTATTTTTAAGAGCTGTATGACAATGGTGAAAAAATTGTTATTTTAATAAGCAAAACTGTTAGGAGAGGAGATGATCTTCCATGTTATATATCAACATTGATTAACATTTCAGTAATGGAGTGGTAATAGTAATTTAGAAAAAGTGATTATTGAAGTATAAAACAATCAGTACACACTCATTCTTCAATTTCTTAGTTTGAGGATTTTACATAGAAATATCTGTTGGGGGTAGGTGCTCAAAAGAAAAATAATATCTGCATTTCTGAGTACTATTATTGCTTTACTTTGCCCTAATTTAAAACTACTTTATGTAGAGTTTATTGTTTTCAAAATACTTTTGTACAAATAAGTTTGACTGCTGTTGGATAAATATTTTAATTAGTTGTGCATCTCTTCTTGGTAAGAGAAGCAATATGTATACAATCATTTCCTGTCAGGTTGAAGAGTACAAACAAAACCTCTGGTAATGTTTAGTAGAGAAAGAAGGCAATAAAATATATAGGAAAAGGGTCAGGAAAAGGGATGTGCATGTTCTCCTTAAGTCTCCTCACCCATGGATAGGTGTGCTTAGGCTAGTCATAGCTGCAAGTAAACTCGATACTGCTATAGGAGAATGAGGTACCCAGTCCCTATATTACTCTCCTTATATGTGAGAAAAAGTAAGATGTAGTAGAGAACAACCTTTCCATGCCACCCCCAATCTTAGCAGTGTTTGGAGTATTTGTACAAAGGAATGGTCTTATTGCTAAAACATCTAGAACTTGACTGCCATTAGCTTGGGACCATTTTAGATACCAGCAACTGGAATTAGCTTGAGAGTTTGTAGCACTTTTTGTTGAGCCAACACATTGTTGAGTTAACCATTGTAACCATGGCTTTTCAAAAGACAAAAGTTTTGTCATTTCTCGAGTCTTGCTAGAATTCTACTTTTAAGCCATGTATTTATAGTTCTAAATTTGGGAAAAGGAAGTAATTTTATTCTTAATGAAAATAATGACTCTAAGAGTGATCTGGTTCATTTATTCCTAAACTTCTATATTTATATTATCAGGCCTGTAATGTGATGATGAAGGATCCTTCACATAAAGAGTTTCTAGTCATCATAAGGTAGCTTAGAAACATTGAAATAAGGGGACCATATAAGGCCCAGAAATAAACTCATAGGAAATTACTTAGAATCAATAGATAGCAAAGAATATTTCTATAGTTTTATTTTGACTCTTTTGCTTCTAATATAACATAAACTTGCTTATGTTTCTTATGACTCTGGAATACAAATGCAGTATATAAATATGAGGATTTGGATAGATTTCTGAATTGGCTACAGCTATTTCAATGTAAAAACTAAACTAAAAACAAAGGGGACAAATATCTCTCAAAAAATAATTAGTTTTCTAATTCAGTGTGTTTATTTTTAAGCAGAATGTTAGAAAAATTAGTATTTTCAAAAGTGTTAAATATAGGAAGCTATGCCTATTTAACTTTGTGTCCTTTCTTACCTTTTCCAGGGTTATTGGAGAAGATATTCCACTAGAAAAAGATTTCTGAAATTGAAATATTATTCAATCATCCTGCAATCTAGGATAAGAATGATAATTGCTGTTACATCTTATAAACGATATCTTTGGGCTACAGTTACAATTCAGAGGCATTGGCGTGCTTATTTAAGAAGAAAACAAGATCAACAAAGATATGAAATGCTAAAATCATCATCTCTTATAATCCAATCTATGTTCAGAAAATGGAAGCGACGTAAAATGCAATCACAAGTAAAAGCTACAGTAATATTGCAAAGAGCTTTTAGAGAATGGCATTTAAGGAAACGAGCTAAAGAAGAAAATTCCGCTATTGTCATACAATCATGGTATAGAATGCATAAAGAATTACGGAAATATATTTATATTAGATCTTGTGTTATTGTCATTCAGAAAAGACTTCGGTGCTTCCAAGCCCAAAAGTTATATAAAAGAAAAAAAGAGTCCATACTAACTATCCAGAAGTACTACAAAGCATATCTGAAAGGAAAGATTGAGCGCACCAACTATTTGCAGAAACGAGCTGCAGCCATTCAATTGCAAGCTGCTTTTAGGAGACTGAAAGCTCATAATTTATGTAGACAAATTAGAGCTGCTTGTGTTATTCAGTCATACTGGAGAATGAGACAAGACAGAGTTCGATTTTTAAACCTTAAGAAGACTATTATCAAATTGCAAGCACACATAAGAAAACATCAACAGTTACAGAAATATAAGAAGATGAAGAAAGCAGCTGTTATAATTCAGACTCATTTCCGAGCTTACATTTTTACCAGGAAAGTTCTAGCATCTTACCAGAAAACACGCTCTGCTGTCATTGTGCTACAGTCTGCATATAGAGGGATGCAAGCCAGGAAAATGTATATTCACATCCTCACATCTGTTATAAAGATTCAATCATATTATCGTGCTTATGTTTCTAAAAAGGAATTTTTGAGTCTAAAAAATACTACAATAAAATTGCAGTCAATTGTTAAGATGAAACAAACACGTAAACAATATTTGCATTTAAGAGCAGCTGCACTATTTATCCAGCAATGTTACCGTTCCAAAAAAATAGCTACACAAAAGAGAGAAGAGTATATGCAGATGCGGGAATCTTGTATCAAGCTGCAAGCTTTTGTTAGAGGATACCTGGTCCGAAAGCAGATGAGGTTACAAAGAAAAGCTGTTATTTCACTGCAGTCTTATTTCAGAATGAGAAAGGCTCGGCAGTACTACCTGAAAATGTGTAAAGCAATTATTGTCATTCAGAATTACTATCATGCATACAAAGCACAGGTCAATCAGAGGAAGAACTTCTTGCGAGTCAAAAAAGCAGCTACTTGCTTACAAGCAGCTTACAGAGGTTACAAAGTACGTCAGCTAATCAAACAACAATCTATAGCTGCTCTTAAAATTCAGTCTGCTTTTAGAGGCTATAATAAAAGGGTAAAATATCAATCTGTGCTTCAATCTATTATAAAGATTCAGAGATGGTACAGGGCATACAAGACTCTTCATGATACAAGAACACATTTTTTGAAGACAAAGGCAGCTGTGGTTTCCCTCCAGTCTGCTTATCGTGGCTGGAAGGTTCGGAAACAGATTAGAAGAGAACATCAAGCTGCCTTGAAGATTCAGTCTGCTTTTAGAATGACCAAGGCCCAGAAGCAGTTTAGATTGTTTAAAACAGCAGCATTAGTCATCCAGCAAAATTTCAGAGCATGGACTGCAGGAAGGAAGCAACGTATGGAGTATATTGAACTCCGTCATGCGGTACTAATACTTCAATCAATGTGGAAGGGAAAAACACTGAGAAGACAACTTCAAAGGCAACATAAATGTGCTATCATCATACAGTCATACTATAGAATGCATGTGCAACAAAAGAAGTGGAAAATCATGAAAAAAGCTGCTCTTCTGATTCAAAAGTATTATAAGGCTTATAGTATTGGAAGAGAACAGCATCACTTATATCTGAAAACAAAAGCAGCTGTAGTAACTTTACAGTCAGCTTATCGTGGTATGAAAGTGAGAAAAAGAATAAAGGATTGCAACAAAGCAGCAGTCACTATACAGTCTAAATACAGAGCTTACAAAACCAAAAAGAAATATGCAACCTATAGAGCTTCAGCTATTATAATTCAGAGATGGTATCGAGGTATTAAAATTACACACCATCAGCATCAGGAGTATCTTAATTTGAAGAAGACAGCAATTAAAATCCAGTCTGTTTATAGAGGTATTAGAGTTAGAAGACACATTCAACACATGCACAGGGCAGCCACTTTTATTAAAGCCATGTTTAAAATGCATCAGTCAAGAATAAGTTACCATACAATGAGAAAAGCAGCTATTGTTATTCAAGTAAGATTTAGAGCATATTATCAAGGTAAAATGCAGCGTGAAAAGTACCTGACAATTTTGAAAGCTGTTAAAATCCTTCAGGCAAGTTTTAGAGGAGTAAGAGTTAGATGGACTCTTAGAAAGATGCAGATTGCAGCAACACTCATTCAGTCAAACTACAGAAGATACAAACGGCAAACATATTTTAATAAGTTAAAGAAAATAACAAAAACAATACAGCAAAGATACCGGGCAGTGAAGGAAAGAAACATACAATTTAAAAGGTATAACAAACTGAGGCATTCTGTAATATATATTCAGGCTATTTTTAGGGGAAAGAAAGCTAGAAGACATTTAAAAATGATGCATGTAGCCGCAACCCTCATTCAGAGGAGATTTAGAACTCTAATGATGAGAAGAAGATTCCTGTCTCTTAAGAAAACTGCTGTTTGGATTCAGAGAAAATATCGGGCACATCTTTGTACAAAGCATCACTTACAGTTCCTTCAGGTACAAAACGCAGTTATTAAAATCCAGTCATCATACAGAAGATGGATGATAAGGAAAAAGATGCGAGAGATGCACAGGGCTGCTACTTTCATCCAGGCTACTTTCAGAATGCACAGAGTACATATGAGATATCAGGCTTTGAAACAGGCCTCTGTTGTGATCCAACAGCAATACCAAGCAAACAGAGCTGCAAAACTGCAGAGGCAGCATTATCTCAGACAAAGATGTTCTGCTGTGATCCTTCAGGCTGCATTCAGGGGTGTGAAAACTAGAAGACATCTGAAGAGTATGCATTCCTCTGCAACCCTTATTCAGAGTAGGTTTAGATCATTACTGGTGAGGAGAAGATTCATTTCCCTCAAAAAAGCTACTATTTTTGTTCAGAGGAAATATCGAGCCACCATTTGTGCCAAACATAAATTGCACCAATTCTTGCAGTTACGAAAGGCAGCCATTACAATACAGTCATCTTACAGAAGACTGATGGTAAAGAAGAAGTTGCAAGAAATGCAAAGGGCTGCAGTTCTCATTCAGGCTACTTTCAGGATGCACAGAACATATGTTACATTTCAGACTTGGAAACAGGCTTCAATTCTAATTCAGCAACATTATCAAACATATAGAGCTGCAAAATTGCAAAAAGAAAATTATATCAGACAATGGCATTCTGCTGTGGTTATTCAGGCTGCATATAAAGGAATGAAAGCAAGACAACATTTAAGGGAAAAACACAAAGCTGCTATCATAATACAAAGCACATACAGAATGTATAGGCAGTATTGTTTCTACCAAAAGCTTCAGTGGGCTACAAAAATCATACAAGAAAAATATAGAGCAAATAAAAAGAAACAGAAAGCACTTCAACACAATGAACTTAAGAAAGAAACTTGTGTTCAGGCAAGTTTTCAGGACATGAACATACAAAAACAGATTCAGGAACAGCATCAGGCTGCCATTATTATTCAGAAGCATTGTAAAGCTTTTAAAATAAGGAAGCATTATCTCCACCTTAGAGCAACAGTAGTTTCTATTCAAAGAAGATACAGAAAACTAACTGCAGTGCGTACCCAAGCAGTTATTTGTATACAGTCTTACTACAGAGGCTTTAAAGTACGAAGGGATATCCAAAATATGCACCGGGCTGCCACACTCATTCAGTCATTCTATCGAATGCACAGGGCCAAAGTTGATTATCAAACAAAGAAAACTGCAATTGTGGTTATACAGAATTATTATAGGTTGTATGTTAGAGTAAAAACAGAAAGAAAAAGCTTTTTAGCAGTTCAGAAATCTGTACGAACTATACAGGCTGCTTTTAGAGGCATGAAAGTTAGACAAAAATTGAAAATCGTATCAGAGGAAAAGATGGCAGCCATTGTTAACCAATCTGCACTCTGCTGTTACAGAAATAAAACTCAGTATGAAGCTGTTCAAAGTGAAGGTGTTATGATTCAAGAGTGGTACAAAGCTTCTGGCCTTGCTTGTTCACAGGAAGCAGAGTATCATTCTCAAAGTAGGGCTGCAGTAACAATTCAAAATGCTTTTCGTAGAATGGTCACAAGAAAACTGGAAACACAGAAATGTGCTGCCCTACGAATTCAGTTCTTCCTTCAGATGGCTGTGTATCGGAGAAGATTTGTTCAACAGAAAAGAGCTGCTATCACTTTACAGCATTATTTTAGGACGTGGCAAACCAGAAAACAGTTTTTACTATATAGAAAAGCAGCAGTGGTTTTACAAAATCACTACAGAGCATTTCTGTCTGCAAAACATCAAAGACAAGTTTATTTACAGATCAGAAGCAGTGTTATCATTATTCAAGCTAGAAGTAAAGGATTTATACAGAAACGGAAGTTTCAGGAAATTAAAAATAGCACCATAAAAATTCAGGTATTTCTATATTTAATTTAAATATAAAAATGTGAGTCTTTGTTTTGACCAATATTTGTTAGAATGTATAAAATGAACTTAAGCCGGTCATAAAGAAAAATACTTAGTTGAGGTGACCATTTATCTTCCAAAGTGGAACATTTTTGAAAGTGGGAAAGGGAACTAGTAAGTCAGCCAAGACAGCACAGAACTGGGATTGTTCTGGCCATGGTCACCCTGTGGTACATTTCAGTGTGGGTTAATTGTAGCACTCTTAGAAGAATTTTGAGAAAATGAGAGCCCTCTTTGGCAAAGTTATTTCTTTAAGTAGAAAATGTAAGCTAAGATGAAATATTATTTGGCATAATATAGGCAAAATAGAGTAACTTTGTTCTTCTGGTAATCTATTAACCAGAGCTGCTTGCTGCTTAGCCTATTAGACATACTTTATTCTGAGTGTTTAGTACTTTGGCTTCCAAATCACTTTTGTATTATTTTGTTTCATCTGTTTGCCTAATGTATGAGGAATGTACAGTAGTATCTCTTTTAAAATATGAAGGAAGTGATAAAGGTTAAGTAATTTGGCCAATGTTGCACAGAGAGAGGCAGATCCAGGAACTGAATCTAAGTACGGCAGCTATTTCTCTTCACCTGCAATAACCCGGGGCTTAACCCAGATGTAATATGTTCATATCTTGCTGGATTACCGTGAAGTTTAGAAGTAATGTTTTAATTCAAGAAATTCAAGTGTTAGAAATATGCCAAATGCTGTAGTGGGTGTTATAAATAGACAATGAGTAAGATATACTTAGTTGCTGTCCTCAAGGAACTTAATTGAACAAGAAAGTATAATTATAATACAACATGAGAAGTGTATGTTTCAGGAAACACAGAATGGGAAATCAAGCTAGTCTCCATGATCAGAGACTTCCCAGAGTGAGTAACATTTAAGTTGAAATGTTACACTGAAGCATGAATTGGAAATAGCCAAGTAAAATGTATAGAAGAATATTCCAATTGCAAGAAATAAAAAAAACTAGAAACAATAAAAAGTGATATGGGACCAGGTTGGCAATAGAGGGAGTAAGATTGTTGATAGATTTTTAAGACAGAAAAAATTTAGTCTTTATGCTCCAGACAAAATAAATTCTAGAGGAGTTTAAGCAGGAGAAGACGACAGTCATTTTTATTAAAAAAAAAAAACAAAACTTACTCCAGCAGGAATATGGAAGATGGACTGGAAAAGGAGCAAGATTAGAAGTAGATAGACCAAATGAAAGATAGGCAGTAAGCCAGGTGAGAGTTACAGTTCAGTGTAGGTTTGTGACAATGGGATTGTTAAATTGGCATTGTATACAGCATAAACAAGGAGACAAGCCATGTTGATGGCTTAAGTAACTGCAGAGTTACTCCCTCACACCTTGACATAGATAATAAAGAGGGAAGAGCAGGTTTTGAGATTGACAATGAATTCAGCTTGGAGTACATAAGGTCTGAAGTACCTAGCAGGTAACCACCTTGAAATATCTAGTAAGAGAGTTGACTATGTTTGTCTGGAGTTCAAGAGAGCAGTGTGAGTTTTAGAATTTGATTTGTACAGTATTGGCATATGCTGATAATTAAAGTTCTGGAAATAATGAGATCACCAAGGAGCAATACATAAAATGAGTGAACAAAGAGGGCCTGGGACTTGAGTCCTGAAGAACATCAAAATTCACAGACATTGACAAGAGAAGACAACAAGGTGTTAAGAGGGAAAGAAGAAAGCTAAGAGATTATGGTATCAAGAAACCAAGGGTTGAAAGAGGAAAGGAGTGCTCGAATTCCAAACACTACCGATAAGTTCACAATTGAAAGGTGTTCACTGGATGTGTTAGTTATGGTTTTATTCACTTGAAATGATTAAATAGCCAAAATAACAATCTTATAAAAATTTATTTTTTCTCTTATATAATTACATAATAAAATTGTTTTTTACACATGTAATTTTTAGCATATGCCAGTGGTCTAAAACTTTACTGCACATTGGAATAACCTGGAGTTTTAAAAAATACTCCTACCTTTAGATATTCTAATTGGTATGGGAAACAACACAAGCGTGGGATTTTTTCAGAGCTCCCGGGTGACTAATGAACAGCGAAGTTTGGGAGCCAGTGGGATATAGTATACATTACTAAATACTTACATATATATGTAAATATCTATGTAAAATATATATATGAACTTCTCTGTAGCATTTGGAATTTGAGCACACTTTGTTTCCTCTCTCAACCCTTGGTTTCTTGATAATCTCTTAGCTGTCTTCTTTTCTTCTGAACGCCAAGTTGGCTTCTCTAGTCAATGTCCATAAATTTTAATGTTCTTCAGGTGTGATGTGTGTGTTTAAATATATGTGTGTGTGTGTGTGTGTATATTTATAAGTAAGTATGCATATTTATAAATATATATGCTTATATATATACACACACATATCTATACGTATATATAATTTTCTCATTAAAACTTTGTTTTAATGAGTCTCAAAATTCTGTGACAGATTTTTGGTCAAGTTGTTTTCATTGAAAAGTACTGATTTTAAAAACTAGTAAATTAAAACTGCCACAAGCAAAACAAAAACAACAAAGTGATCCACAAAACATTCTCCTTTCCTCCTGAAGGTTTTATGATGCAGTGTTACCATTAACCAGTCTTTTACTGTTACAGTTAAATAACCAACTTAAACAAACAATTCTGAGACCATTCTTCTACCACTGATTAAGACTAGGGTGGCAGGTATTGGGGATATACATAAATAATGTATTCAGGTTTACATAAAAACCATATACAATATACTCTGATTGAGTTAAGGACATCTCAGAGTAATTTTGACCATATATAATTATTGCATTATCAACTGAATTTAGAACCTAATCTAAATATAAGTTGTGCCTGTAGTATTTGTTGTAGTGCTGCAGGATAATTAAGGAATCAGAGAGACCAAGGGGTTGAGGAGGAATTGTTTAATTATTTAGGTGCACCGACCCAGTCGGATTAACATTCAAAGGACTGAGCCCCGAACAGAGTCAAGCTACCTTTAAGCATTTCATGGGGCGTGGGGAGATCTGTGCAGGGGGAAGCGTATTACAGAAGTGAGAAACAAAGACAATTATTCATTTAAGATATGTATTACATTATTTCTTACTTTTTAAGGAACATGTTTTATGACTTGAGATTATCTGTCTAGTGACCTTGCAGCTGCACAGCTAGAGAAACAGAGTCTTCAAAATGCCTGGGAAAGGGAGAGATAAGGCTCACTATCCACAGAGAGAAAAACAGGCAGTTAATTTTAAAGGACTCCAGCCCTTTGTCTTCTGCTAGGGGAATTGGGTTTTCTTACATACAACTGAGTTTTTGCTTACACAGTCTTTAATTTCTTTTAATTCCTGTTCCAGTAGGAATGTTGGAGTCAAATAGACTTGGGTTCAGATCTGGACTCTATCACTTAACAGCTGTGTGCTAACAAGTCCTTCTTAATTTCAATTTTGGGTTTTTTTCCTTTTTTGTAAAATAGAGATCTTAACCATTTTACAAGATATTTATAAATATCAAGTAAGACAACTCTGCCACTTATTAACCTGTGTGACATCAAGTTACTCAATTTCTCTAGGCCTTGATTTCCTCATCTCTAAATTAGAATTAATAGTATTATCTACCCATGTGATTATAAGGACTAATCTTCTTAGTACTTAGTTCAATAAGTTGTCGCTGTCATGTAAACCTTTAGTCTGCCAGAAGGTTGTCAAAATCAGAAAGTCTGACAGTCCTATCACAGGAGCTCTCAGGATTCTCCTGCAGGCTGAACACAGAACCCAAAGTGAATATGGATTGGGAAGAATTCCTCTTTCTCCCCAGAACCTGCAGTAGGTCAATGTGTTCATTTTCTTTTCGTTCTTCCAAATGGATTGAGGTGATGAGGATAATTCACATCATCTGGCTTTTCAGACATGTGTGTCTTACAATTTATAAATACTGGTTAGCGTTTTGTTAGGCTGGGCTGGCAGCCAGCCATAAGGTATGTGTGATAAAGCACATAATAGGTGTTCACTGTAGTAAGCACCACTGTTCTCAGAGGACTCACTACGTGTCAGAGTCTAATGGAGTCATGATATGACTATGCAATTTATTTTTGTCTGCACTAACCTTATTTTAACTGTCTTTGTACTGATATGTCTTACAAAAAAAAAAAAAAAAGGCAACTCATTGCATACTTGTTATATTTATGTATTTAATAGGCTATGTGGAGGAGATATAGAGCCAAGAAATATTTATGTAAAGTGAAAGCTGCCTGCAAGATTCAAGCCTGGTATAGGTGTTGGAGAGCACACAAAGAATATCTAGCTATATTAAAAGCTGTTAAAATTATTCAAGGTTGCTTCTATACCAAACTAGAGAGAACATGGTAATGTATCATAGTTCTGTGGAAAATGTAATAGTATTTGTGTGTGATAGAGCTAAGTCCTTACATAAAAGTACACTGCCTATTGATTTTTATTTTAAATATTTGTTATGTTTAATGTATATGGTTGGTTTTGTTGATATTTTCTTTATTAAGGAAACAATATATCTTGTACTGTCTTGCTTTTTTGAGATAGAGCATAGCCTTTAATTAATATAATCTACTAAAAATATTTACATATACTTGATTAATTCAGGTTCATAAGGATTAGAGTAAGGACAGAGAGGTGGAAGTTAATAAAACCATTTAGTTAAGACTCGGTTTTCTTATTAGTGCTTTGGTCCATTTTGTTGGGTGACTTAACTACTGGCAAAATTTGTTTTCTTACTCATTCTTTTTTCTTTGAACTTTGTATTATTCCTCATACTCTTTGTCATTAATGATGAAGACCCTAATTACCAACCTGTCTTATGCTAATTGTATTTCCCTATTCCTAGCTCATTTCTTACACACACATTTTCACAAGCTGTTACCAAATCATCTTTTTTTGAGTTCATAGTATAAGAATTTTTCTTCTGCTCCCAGAATTATTGAATCAATGATGGTTTTAAAGATGGTTTAGGAAAGCACACGAGTGTGAGAGGAATGTTTGGATCAAGCCCATGGGTAGAAGCAGGGCTTAACATATAAAATTGATCGCATGAAGACAGAAGTAGAATGTTGGTTACCTGAAGCTAGGATAGGGAGAAAGCAGGGGTGGATAAAGACAGGCTGGTTAATGGATATAAAAATACACTGAGAAGGAATAAGATTTACTGTTTAGTAGCACAATAGGGCAACTATAGTTAACAATAATTTATTGTATATTTCAAAATAACTAGAGGAATAGAATTAGAAGTTTCCTAATACCAGGAAATGATAAATGTTTGAGGTGATAGATATCCCAGTTACCCTGATTTGATCATTACTCGCTATGTGCTTGAATCAAAATATCACATGTACCCCGTAAATATTTACAACTATTATATAGCCATAAAAATTAAAATTAAAAGGCATATAAAGATACAGTTGCTACTATCAGCTATTAAGGACCAGTATCTAATTTTCCTGTAACAGATGCTGAATTTTACTCAATGGCATTTGGTCTTATTTTCTAACAAACATGGCAAAAAACAAGCTAGTCATTCTACTTTTTCCACAATATCAAGAACAGAGTAGAAAACCTGTCCATTCTCACATTTTGTCTCTTAGCATTATGTTGATCTGTTAAATTTAATCTCTAGCGCTCAGATTTTTAAAAATTTTTCTCCAGTTCTGTTTACAAAATATCTCTACTTAGATATTTTGATGATACTTATCTTTCCTTTCAAATGAAAGGAAGTACCTGATGCTGCTTGTAAATCACATTCTCTTCTTAACCACCTCCCATCTGCTCAAAGACTCACTTGCAATGCAGACTCAAATCTTATATTTTATCATTATTTCTACCATTCCCCCTTTATCTAGTTTTTTGCTAGATCTGGGTAACTATACTTTCTTTTGATCCAGTTCAAAATTCTGTGCCGTATTAGAATCGTAGAACTTCATATTTCTTACCCACTGGAATATTGCCAATTGTAAAACTTCTTTTGTGTACGTGTGTAAATTCTGATTGTTTGAACTTAACTATGAATTATACTTGCCCACTTTTTTTATTCTGTCATTGCCTTTCTTATATTTTATTCTCTTCTAATAGTTTAAAGGGGGGAGGCAATAAATACTCATTGAATAAGTTAAAGTAATTTGAAATTGCTTTCCAATAACTAATTTTTAGGTTTTTGAATGTGAGAGCATCAGCAATTATCATTCAGAGAAAATGGAGAGCTATACTTTCTGCAAAAATAGCTCATGAACACTTCTTAATGATAAAAGTAGGTATTACAAATTAATTCACTTGCAAATAACTACTTTAGGAAATAGAAAACAATGTTTTGTATTTTTTAATTTTTAAAAATAAATCTTTCACTGGGGAAAAAAAAGTGTTTTTAAGGCCTAAGTATGCATTTATTTCACACACATCTATTTCAGTCAATTGAAAATTATATTATCCCATAAAAATACTATTTGCTAGTTTTTAAAAATGTATGAGGTATAGGCATACCTTGTTTTATTGTACTTCGCCTTATGGTGCTTTGCAGATATTGCATTTTTTTATAAATTGAAGGTTTGTGTCAACCCTGTGTTGAGCAAGTCTCTTGGTGCCATATTTCCAACATCATGTGCTCACTTTGTGGCTCTGTATCTCATTTTGGTAATTCTCACAGGGTGTTATGTAATTGAGGAATCTAAGGTGTGCTATGTTTTGTCAAACTACAGACATTTTCTGTCATAGCTATTTATGATCACTGTGCTCTTTCTATTGTAGCTAGCATTTTTATTAAATGTGTTTGAGCTGTAATGTTAGTCCTTTTTCCTCTTACAATGAAAAGTATCAAGAGGATGAGAGGGGAAGAGCACCAAGTATCTCTTGACCCTTGACCCTTGGCTTACACCTTCATTTTGGCTCTAGACCTATGTAAGTTTAGAAATAATGCTTCATCACCGTTTCATATCTATGAAACATGACATTCTTAAACTATAAATCATAATTATGCCATCTCATTGAGAAATTAAAGAACTTCTAGTGGGTTAGAAATCCTTTTATTTCTACCTATTAATGTTACTTGTAAATTTTTCCTCATAGAGACATCGAGCTGCTTGTTTGATCCAAGCACATTATAGAGGATATAAAGAAAGGCAGGTCTTTCTTCGGCAGAAATCTGCTGCTTTGATCATACAAAAATATATACGAGCCAGGGAGGCTGGAAAGCGTGAAAGGATAAAATACATTGAATTTAAAAAGTCTACAGTTATCCTACAAGCACTGGTGCGTGGTTGGCTAGTACGAAAAAGAGTAAGTATTTTCAAGTAGCATATCTCAGTCTTATAAAATGAAAGCACTTGATGTTAAATAGTGTTAAGAAACTTTGGATTTTAGAGAATAATTTCAGAACTAATATGACCATTAACTTGAATTCATTCAGCTGCTAGAAAGGTAAGTGACAAGAGCACTGACCGTCAGATTTTTTTTTCTGTGATCCTAGTCATACTGTTTCTCACAGGTGTTCACCACCAAAGTCGCAAAATAAAATTTCTCCTTTGTAATGAATCTTAACAAAGGAACTGAAAATATGAGAGAGAGGCTCCACATGCGAAAGAGGTTAAATGTTATTCTAGTAGCTTTTTGCCACCACCAAGCAACTTTTGAGGTGTCGCAACCAGAATTCCTGTGACAGCTTCCACATCTTCAGCAAGAGAGAATTCTTTTTAGGGAGGTCATAACATTTAAGCTTACAGTATGTGAAGTACTGGCATAGACAAAATAATTTGATTTGAAGTTAAATAGGAGGAATGTTTGTATCTTGTTCATTAAACATCAAGTGGAAGTCTGAAGCCCAACAGCAACTGTAGAAAGCTCCTTCTGCAGAGTCTTATGCTAGAGTTGCACCGTACTATTTAATAGCAGAGATATTAATTCACATAAGTTTTTCTGATTTAATATCACCATTTCCAAGAGTTCTGCTTGGAATTCTGTAACCTTTTTTTGAGTTTAATATTTTTACCCTTCTCTAATTAAAAGTACATTGCAAACCTTAACTCACTGTTGTAGGGCAGTCTAGTTGAATTAGATTCTATGGTTATTTAGTAAAGTACCCAAAATATAATTTTGCTTTCTACACTCTGAATTATGATTTACACTATTGGAAATATTGTATAGTAAAATATTGTAATGACTTTGATTTACAATATAAGTAATTGTAATGATTAAAAATTAGTTTATTCTTGCTAGTTTATATAATTTGATGTTGAGGTTATACAAAAAATAAACACTGATTGATTAACTTAGGAAGCAGATACTTGAATATGCTTTGTTTTTTCACCTTTAGATTTTAGAACAGAAAACGAAAATTCGACTTCTTCACTTCGCTGCAGCTGCATATTATCACCTGAATGCTCTCAGAATTCAAAGAGCCTATAAACTTTACCTGGCTGTGAAGAATGCTAACAAGCAGGTTAATTCAGTCATCTGTATTCAGGTTTGCTTCTTCTTTGCAGTAAAACTATAGGACATAATTTTTCTGTTAGAAATTTTTGATACGTAATAAACAATTTCCAAATGCTTTATGCTAAGGTCGTACAACATTTAGCCTTTCACCATATAGCTGTTAGAATGATTTGAGGGTTAGAAATAGATTGATGTTTTATGGCACAGTAATACAGTTGTGAATTATTGTCTGATGTAATTGTACTCATTTACATTCCTGCCAGCAAAGTCTTGAGGGTACCCTGTTTCTCTACACGCTTGCCAACATGAAGTATCGGAAGACTTTCTGATTTTTGGCATTCTAATGAATGGGAAACAGCATCTCATTTGTTTTTTTTTTGGATTTACTTGATGGCTAGAGATTCTAAAATTATATTCTATATGTTGGTTATTCAAGTTCTTATCTGTGTACTTTTTTTAACATCTTTTTTCATACACTTAGCCCATTTTTCCATTGGATGTTCTTTTTTATTGTGATTTATAGGAGTTCTTTACATATTTTGAAGAAGAATTCTAGTTTATATACATTAACATATATTTACATATAAAATATTCAGTGAAAAAATTGCAGAATGATACATGCAGTTTGGTAGAATTTATATAAATTGTAAAATGAAGACAATGTTGTCCGGGATTAACTATACTCCTGTGCATGTGCGTGCACAGACACATGTTGTCCAGGATTAACTATACTCCTGTGTGTGTGCGTACACAGACACATGTTGTCCAGGATTAACTGTACTCCTGTGCGTGTGCATGCACAGACACGTGTTGTCCAGTGTTAACTGTACTCCTGTGCGTGTGCATGCACAGACACGTTTTGTCCAGGGTTAGCTATACTCCTGTGCCTGTGCGTGCACAGACACGTGTTGTCCAGGATTAACTATACTCCTGTGCATATGCGTGTGCACACACACACAAGCACCCAACATGGACTGGAAAGGTTTTTACACCAAGTGGAGTGGGGAAGTAATGCCTCTGGGGAAAGCTGAAAGATTTCTTGATACACTGTTCTATTTCTTTCATTTATATATGAATGTATATTTGTATTTTTTTAAAAAAAAACCTGAAATAGAAATGAAAAACAAAAGTCTGTGTTTTAAACAGAGATGGTTTCGAGCAAGATTACAACAAAAGAAATTTATTCAGAAATATAGCATCAAAAAGATTGAGCATGAAGGTCAAGAATGTCTGAGCCAGCAAAATAGGGCTGCATCAGTAATACAGAAAGCAGTGCGCCATTTTGTCCTCCGTAAAAAGCAAGAAAAATTCACTAGTGGAATCATTAAAATTCAGGTAATTGAAATTTGTATAGTTTTAGTTCAAAACTTTAATTTGCAAATCATCTACATGATATCTAATGCTATAAATACATAGTCACCATTTTAAAAAGCTAATACATTAGCCAGTAGAATAACTCATAAGCTCTATACTACCATAATTTCATTGCTAAACTCTTTATTTTCAAATACTCTAGGGGAGGTTTATAATCAATAAGTAAAAAAGTATTTTAACATTTTGAATAGATTTAGACATCTTTGGTCAATAAAGGCTACCCAGTTTACATACAGGAATATTCTCTGTATTTCTGTTTTTGAAAATTGATTTTGCTGTTTATTTGAACTTGAAATTTTAATTGAAATGCATGTGATCATGTCAAATAAATTTACTGAAAATGTTTACATTGTGAAAACAGATGTAGATGTAAATAGAAAACATTGGCTATAATCTTAAAATCACTCGGTTTTATCTCTTTAAGGCATTATGGAGAGGCTATTCTTGGAGGAAGAAAAATGATTGTACAAAAATTAAAGCTATTCGACTAAGTCTTCAAGTTGTTAATAGGGAGATGCGAGAAGAAAACAAACTCTACAAAAGAACTGCACTTGCCCTTCATTACCTTTTGACATATAAGCACCTTTCTGCCATTCTTGAGGCCTTAAAACACCTAGGTTAGTTTATGTTCACATGTTTAAAAAATGTTGTAATATTAGCTAAAAATTCATTTCGTTGCTGTAAATTTACCTGTATGTTATTTTTTTTTTCTTTCAGAGGTAGTTACTAGATTGTCTCCACTTTGTTGTGAGAACATGGCCCAGAGTGGAGCAATTTCTAAAATATTTGTTTTGATCCGAAGTTGTAATCGTAGTGTTCCTTGTATGGAAGTCATCAGATATGCTGTGCAAGTCTTGCTTAATGTATCTAAGGTAGTTTTTCATTTTATTAATGAGATATTCATGGGTCAACAAATAAGGCCCTGCAAATTAAGTTTGTGTTTACTCATCACTAGGGCTTAAATCTCTAAGTTAAAATTAATTTATGTGCAAGAGTCTTAGGGTGAAAAAAATGTTTATTAACATAAATGTAGATTTAAATAACAATTTTTGTGTTATTTTATTTCCTCAGTCTTTATATTAAAAATGATTAAAAGTTATTAAGTACTTACTACGTGCTAGTATTTTTCATGCATTGTTTAATCCTCATAATCATCCTCTACAATAGTTCATATTATTATTCCCATTTTATAGAGAAGAAATAGTAATAATTATAGAAGTAATAATTATAGAAGTAAGGTTCCTCCCCTAAGAACCTTAGTGTGATAAGTGGTAGAATTGAATTTGGATTCTTTTCTGTCTGCCTTTAGAGGTAGTGGTGTTATCTACTGCATTATATCAAAATAGTATTACCACATTATAATCATATCTAGCAAAGCGTGAGAAAGAAAATTATTGCTATAACTTAGTTACTCTGTAACTGTTGATCTGTGTATCAGAATTTGTCTTTTGGCCTTGAACTATTCCAAACTATATTGTATGCAACCAAAGGTTGAAAGATTTATCTTTCCTACTTAACCTTTCAGTGACAACTTAAAGCACTTTACCTAATATTTTTATTGAGAGGTAGTGGTTAAGAACACCAATCTGAGGCCAAACTGTTTGAGTTTGAATCCCAGCCCAATAGCTTATTATAGGTTACTTAGCTTCTCTGTACTTTACTTTCCCCAACTATAAAATGAGTATAGTAACAGTACTCAAAACGTTATTGTGATGATTGAGTTAATACACATTAATACATAAACTTGCCACACAAAGTGTCAGCTATGTTGTTTTGTTATTTTTATCTTAGTATCATTATTTGTTACCATGTAAATTTCACTATGAATCTAATAATACAATTAGAAAAACAAGACATGGAAAATATATCCTAGACTTATTAGTATCAAATTTATCTTGTTTCATTTTCGAGCAAGCTCTTCTTCCTCTCAAGGAGCATGTAATAGAGTAACTAATTAGATCCTGCCTTTATCATTATCTTACCTCTGATTAATAATATCACAGATAAGTTATCTTTTTCCTTAGAGATTCTTACTAAAGTGGTCTTATCTTTAAAAGTTTGCTTTTATTGACTTCAAGATGTTTGTTTTCACAGGTTTTAAATTTGATTTTTTTAAATGTGAAACTTTAGAATTAGGGGGAAAAGATTAAGATTAAAATGTGAATACACATATATGATAGATCTATAAATGATGATATCAGAGCTATTTCACAAAGTCCTTTGCACTTACTGCAGGCGGTCCAAAAGTTTGGCTATAGGTATGGACTTTTGTATTTTGTTTTTTGGTTGGATTGTTTGTAAATGTATGTGTTTATTACAACTTTTAATTTCATTCTGTTCTCTTCAAGTATGAGAAAACTACTTCAGCAGTTTATGATGTAGAAAATTGTATAGATACACTATTGGAGCTTTTGCAGATATACCGAGAAAAGCCTGGTAATAAAGTTGCCGACAAAGGCGGAAGCATTTTTACAAAAACTTGTTGTTTGTTGGCTGTTTTACTGAAGACAACAAATAGAGCCTCTGTAAGTATTAATCAGTTGCCTTCCTTTAAGATTATTTTTCTGTGATCTTACATCTATGACTTTTATGGTTTTCCTTTAGTAATTATCACTCTAAAATAGGGTTTTATGTGTGTTCAAACCTGGCTTTTTGCACTGATAAAATGAGTTTAGGATATATCTATGAGTTGTTTCTTTCTGACGTATTAAACTGAATTCTGAAAATAAATTTATTACAGCCATATAAGTAACAATTTCCCATTTACTAGAGAGAAAACTATCCTAGCAAGATAGAAAACCAGATATGTATAACTTCTTATCCTCCTGTTGTAACCATAATTGTATTTCAAGGTCTTCTACGATGAGACCTCTGAGTCATTCTTTTTAAATGTCACAATTAACATAGGTGAAACCATAGGCCATGATTGGACTGTGGCCTTTATCCCGATAAGTGGGAACCACTGCAGGGTAAAGCAAGGGAATTATATTTTCCAATTTAAATTTTAACAACACTCTGGCTTCTGATGGAAGAATGAATTTGGGAGAGCATATGTGGATATTGGGAGACTATTAAGGAAGGTGGCAAGTGTTGATATATAGTGATCTAGGCAAGAGATTGTGCTTGTCTTAGGATTGTGTCGCTGAGAGATAAGTAGAAGACTTTGGAAACTGCAGAGGTAAACTTTTCAAGACTTGGTAACTGGATATGATAGGTATGTTGACTGTAATAATTCCTATGTTGACTATAATAATTCCTTCTTGTATTCAGTGTGGAGTTAACTATGCAACTTTTGAATATTTATCTTCTTTATAATTGCCTTACAAATTAGCTCGTAATTTAATCAATCTACCTGCCAAACTTGGTGAGGTTTCTTTGATTATTCAAAGCTTAAAAGTTTACTGCAGGCTAGGCGCTGTGGCTCACGCCTGTAATCCCAGCACTTTGGGTGGCCAAGGCAGGCGGATCACAAGGTCAGGAGATTGAGACCATCCTGGCTAACACAGTGAAACCCCATCTCTACTAAAAATACAAAAAAAAATTAGCTGGGTGTAGTAGCGGGCGCCTGTAGTCCCAGCTACTCAGGAGGCTGAGGCAGGAGAATGGCATGAACCCGGGAGGCAGAGGTTGCAGTGAGCCAAGATCGTGCCACTGTACCCCAGCCTGGGTGACAGACAAGACTCTGTCTCAAAAAAAAAAAAAAAAAGGTTTACTGCCTCGTTTTTATTTGTTATATTTGATTTTGCTAGTCTTAAAGGGATAAAATTTTAATTCTTACTACTTTTTAGTAATTGTGCATTTTATTTTGTAGGATGTACGAAGTAGATCCAAAGTTGTTGACCGTATTTACAGTCTCTACAAACTTACAGCTCATAAACATAAAATGAATACTGAAAGAATACTTCACAAGCAAAAGAAGAATTCTTCTATAAGCATTCCTTTTATCCCAGAAACACCTGTAAGGACCAGAATAGTTTCAAGGTAAGCAGTTAAATAGTCTATAAATTTGTGTCACAGTTCATTCATTCATTTAGCAAATATTTATTGAGCACTTACCACAAACAAGATGTGCTTTTCAATAGAGAAACAACATGTGAATAAGAATGGAATGTTTGGCAAATTTAAAAGAGGCAATCTTGGTAAATAATGAAATAACATTATAGTGTAGCTTTGGATATTTAGTAGTTATTCAACAAACTTCTTCTATTAAATAGTTAAGAACTAAGGCTAAGAAGCTTGTTATAAGTTTTGTTATTTATTTAATTTAATTTTATTTATTTTATTTTGCATGAAGGACAAGCTACACTGTTTAAGAAGTGCCAAAAGTCCTTCTTAGCCAAAATATCAGCCTCCAGTCCTCCCATAATCACCCTGATTCTTGAAATTTCTCCTTCTGGAAATTTAGATTGACATTTTCTGATTTTATTGGCAAAAAGATTTAGTTTATTTTGGTGAACTGTCATGGCATTTAATTAGTTTTTTTTTCCTCCCTTCCTTCTTTCTACCTCCTCCTTTTTTTCTTCCCCCTTCTCCTTCTCTCCCTCCCTTCCTTCCTTCCTTCCTTCCTTCTTGAGATTTAGCAATTTTCTATACTAGGTACAAATCCTACGTTGTTGACAACACACTATTTCTTGACCTGAGTGGTTACACAGCCGTTAGCTTTATAATTATACTCGTAATTATAAATTGTATAATATAGTTATAAATTGGTTTTGTGCATGCATATTTCACAGCATAACATAAGAAGTTCATTTGCTTGAAAGATATTAATGGGACCATTTCTACATGTTTTTTAAGGACTTGGTAGAATTTAATATTCATTATATTTTAAAAACTCATTCTAACATATGAATAGATTATCTTAAAATTTTGATGTAGGTCAGGCTTTTTGAGGTAAAATTTACTGACAGTATAAATGTATCCTTTAAATGTATGCAATTCAATTGGTTTTGTATACAGTTAGGAAACTACCACCACTGAGATACAAAATAATTCTGTAACACAAAGTTTCCTTATGCCCCTTATCAGTTCTCTTTCTTTATTCCCTGGATTTTGGGAACTACTGATCTGGTTTTTGTACCTTTAGTTTTGCCATTTCTATGCTGTCACATATATGGAATCATATAGTAGATAGCTTTTTGTGACTGGATTCTTTTACTTAGCATAATGCTTTTGAAATGTGTTCATGTTTATGCATGGATTTGAATTTCATTCCTTTTTATCACTTAGTACTATTCCATTGTATGGTCATACCACACTTTTTTCACTCACCAATTGATACATCTTTGGATTTTTAACAGGACAGAATAAGATGATGGAAATGCATATAGTAGGGAATTATGTGAGAAGATGCATGAACTCCCCTCTGTTTGATACTATTTTCTCAATAAGTTTGAGATTATAAACTTAACAACTCAGAAGCAGCTCAGGGGGGATGGAGCGGAAGTTTGAAAAGGAGAAAGGACCAAGGTAGTCATCTTGGAGAGAAAGAGAGCATGCTGGCAATTTCAAATGCTCATTTTAGATTTGCAATTATTGGCAAAAAATAAAGCCAACTTGGTTGTGTAAACTTTTTTAGTAATATGCAGCTGTATAGGAACGGAGAAGGCAGATATTTTGACTCAATTTGAAATCCAAGTAGAATTTTTCAGACTAGTTTGGTAGGAGAGAGAGACAACTGTTAATGACATTTGCAGAGGTTTTGATAATACTGATGCACCTGAGCTAGATACACAGGAAAGTAAGAACAGCATTCTGGTGGAAGTTGGGTATGTGTTGAGGCCAAATAAAGTGGAGATCTCAGTGGGGTAGAAGAACTAGTTCAGTGACTGTGTTAGAGCAGATGACATGGATGAATCAGAAATGGTGGATGTAGAACAGAAGTCTCAAATTAAGATTTCCGTGGTCACACACTTTCTGATGATGACAGTCTAGTATGTGATCACATTAAAAAGGATTGGTTGAGGTAGAATGCAAGGAAAGCGGGGCAAAAACGGACTAGGTTGTTGGTCATATAGGTGTTGCTGTTGCTGAGAACGGTGACAGGAGTTAAGAGGAGACCAAAAACCAGGTTTACAAGGAATAAGGCACTGAGAGTTTGGCCGATGACCAAAAGGCAGTGGGCAAGCTAAATAGCATAAGCATCAAAGAAACCAGCATTATGTTTTTAGAAAGGATGGAGAGAAATAGTCTGGAAATAATGATGGACAATAATATGAAGTTCTCCCACCTCTTTGAGCAGGTTGTAAGGGAAATGATGTGTTCAGGAGTAGCTACAATTTAGCTAAGACGAAAAAGGTGAAGGTAACTCATAAGAGAAGAACTTTATTAATGCCAGAATTTTTTTTTTTTAATAGGCTTAAGCCAGATTGGGTTTTGAGAAGAGATAACATGGAAGAAATCACAAATCCCCTGCAAGCCATTCAAATGGTGATGGATATACTTGGCATTCCTTATTAGTAAATGTAAACATTTTCAGTATGTACAGTGTAAAAAAATATTAAAGCCAATCATGAGTATGTAAAGTGATTTTTGCTCTCTGTTCAACTTTTGAAATCTGACTTTGTATTTAAAAAAGCATAACCTGTTCATTACCTTCTTCATTTTTTAATTATTTATAGCTTTATGCATGTAACAAACTAATGTCATAAGATGATTATATTATTCCTATTATCTTAAAGTATTATTAGTAGTTAGAATGGAATCATATTCCTAAAAAGAAATAATAGCTGGTTACACCTTTTTTATAGGCAAGTTGAGGAATTTTTATAAAACAAATGTTAGAAATGGAAGATCTGTCTACTCACTAAGAAGTGAGACTAGGATAAAATAATCTCACAAATTCATATCAACGGCATCCTTATCCATATCCTTGACTGGCTAAAGCATCCAGATAAGCAAGTGAGTCCTTCTAGGCTCACAAAAAGAATACACCTACCACTGTATTTACTAAAAATTCTTACCATTGAACTGATGGGGGTTATAATTTGAAGTGGAAAGAACATGCTATTGCTCATAATAGAATCTTGTTGTGTAGTTATATACCACAGACCTGAAAATGATTCAGTATTGAAGTGTAATTTTTTTTCTACAGCTTTGAGTCACTGTTACTAGTATCTGCGGTTTCAGGGCCACAGATGTCTAATTCTTATGGCTGAAATCTGATAGAATCTCAAAGTCTGCCCATGTATGAATGCCATGAAAGTGTTTAACTGTTCAAAATAAATCAGGAGTAGCTAGAAATTGAGAGACTATTTAACTACTTAATGTATAACTTGATTAGAACAATTTAAGAATTAAACCTAATTTGTGTGACATTATGTGCTTATGATTTGGTTAGGATAGATCTAAATATATTGGTGCATTAAAGAGTATATGGAAATTAACTCTGGAGAATTTTTTTTCTTTTTTTTCTCTTTTTGTTCCAATAAAGTGTTTTGGGAGCTTTTGGGACTCTGTATTTTCCAAATATTGTTTTGTTTTGTTTTTTGACTGACTTGCTGACTTTTTTATTGTTTTATTTTTCTTTTTCACTTAACAGAATTTTAGCACTAATAAGTAATTTTCACTTTGGTAAATTATACTGGTAGGACATAATTGACCAGCGTAAAAATGTTATTGGCACCAATTTCCTCTAAGATAGATATAATTAATTAATAGTTGCACAAGAAATATTTAGATGAAGTTACATATGTAAGAAGATGGCTTCCAGATATTAAAACAATTTTTCTATTGTTGAATCTCAGGCCAATAATTTCTAATGGACTTTTAATTCACACCCTAACTCCCTTGTTTCAGCTGTACTACTAACTACTCTTACAGCAGACAGTAACATCGGTCTTACCAGGGCTTCCCCTTTGCCCATTCCCAGGGAAGTGTGTTAGATTTGGCAGATAAAGAATTACAGGGCTATTCTCACTGCTTATAGTGGGACTGCATCCACAGCTCAAATTTGACTATAAGGGATGAAGTTATAATCTGCTGTGAAATTCCTTTAAAAATATACACTGTCAAATTTAATGATACGCATACTACATCTTGTGCATTGATAACATCCTCACTAGTACATTGAACTGCAGTTTCACTCCTAGGACAGGCAAGATAAAAGAAATGTTACAAAATGTGAAAAATAAAAAGTGGTATAACTCTCAGTCCCCACTTTCATTTTCACTTCCCAATCCTAGTTGCCTTTTTAGTAGATCCTTACTCTGGATTGCATAATTACATATCAGTTTATTTAATAAACTTAGCTTCTGATCATTTTTCCTGCCTATTTTATTTGTGCCTTCTATATATAGATGAGTAACGTTATCTTATAGTGGTTTTAATTTGCATTCTCCTAATGCTAATTATGTTGAGCATCTGTTATTTTTTTATTTTTTGTTTATTTATTGCTATCTACATGTCCTCCTTGGTGAAGTGTTTATTCAAGTCTTCTCCATTTTAAAAATTAAGTTGTTTTCTTATTAAGTTTTGAGAGTTTAGAAAATATTCCAGATATGAGTTCTTTATTAGATGTGTAGTTTACAAATAGTTCTAGTCTGTTACTTTTCATTCTTTTAATAGTGCCTTTTGAACAACAGAAGTTTTAAATTTTGATGAAATCCAGCTTATGTTTTCTTTTTCTTTTATCGATTATACTTTTGATGTATTGTATCTAAAACCTCTTTGCTTAATTCAAGGTCATAAAGATTTTCTACTATGTTTTCTATTAGAAGTCGTATCACTTTAGTTGTGTAGTTTATTAATCAATTTAAAGTTGATTTTTGTATATAGTGTAAGGTGTGAACCAAAGTTTAGTTTTTTACATATCGATAGCCAGTTGCTCTAGCACCATTTATTGAAAAAACTATCCTTTCTCCATGGAATGGCATTTACACATTTGTCAAAAAACAGTGGACCATATATATATTTGTCTATTTCTGGCCTCTCTTTTCCATTGATGTCTTTGTTTATTTTTATGCAAATATAATGCTGTCTTGATTATCATAGGTTTACAATAAGGCTTAAGATCAGTTAGTGTAAATCATCCAAAGGTGATGTAAATCATCTAAGTTGCTTTGACTGTTCTAGGTCCTTTGCATTTTCATATGACATTTAGAATAAATTATTCATTTGTTCTGCTTACTTGGTGTGTCATTTGCTCTTCGTTTTCTAAATCTTGAAGTGGAAGCTGTTATTATTGATTTGAGATCTTTTTCTTTTCTAATACAGGCAGTCAGTGCTATAGATTTAAGTACTGTTTTGCTGCATTCGATAAATGATGATATGGGTTGGTACTATGGGTCCAACATTGTCTCATATGCTGCTGTTGGAAAAAGAATTATTGGCATAATAGGCATAATTTCATTAGAAAAATAATACACTATCTGTATTACAAATGCACATTTCACTTCTGGGGATTTATCATATATAGTCACATATGCAAAATAGCATGTGCAGTATTGACATTGCAGAAACATGGGCAATAATAAAATATTGGAAACAATTTATTACCCAACAACAACTAATACATATTTTGGTATCAGGAATGGTTCTAGAGGAACAGAATTTTAAGGAAGGATTCTTTAGTTGGTTTCTGGGTTTCTGAACTTAGCTACTTAATATGATTAGACCCAAAAAACTGCTAAGGACTCTACTTCTAATAGTATGGAGAACACTGATAATCCTTGGTGTGAACTGCTGAGAGAGTTATGCAAAATAAATGCATTTGATATTCCTGATCACCGCTCATGAGAGGCAAGGGGTTTAGTCTCTATACATAGTACCTTTGACCGTATGTGGAGAACCAAGGGATATCTGTATTAGTCAGGGTTCTCCAGAGGGACAGAACTAAAGAGTATATGTATATGTGAAAGGGAATTTATTAAATAGAGGAAGAATTGGCTCATACGATCACAAGGTGAAGTTCCACGATAGGCCATCTACAAGCTGGGAAGAAAGAAGCCAATAGTGGCTCAGTCTGAGTCCAAAACCCTCAACAGCAGGAAAGCCAACTGTATTCATTTTTTCTCACATTGCTATAAATAACTAAGACTGGATAATTTACGAATAAAGGAGGTTTGATTGTGACAGTTTGATTCACAGACTGTACAGAAAGCATGGCTGGGAGGCCTCAGGAAACTTACAGTCATGCCAGAAGACCAAGAGGAAGCCAATACCTTCAGATGTCAGAGTGGGAGAAAGAGGAAAGGGGGAAGTGCTGCACATCAGATCTCATGATAACTCACTGTCATGAGAACAGCAAGGAGGAAATCCGCCCCCATGATCTAATCACCTCCCACCAGGTCCCTCCCCCAACATTGGGAATTACAATTCGACATGAGATTTTAGTGGGGACACAGAACCAAACTATATCACTGACAGTGCAGCCTTCAGTCTGTGGCTGAAGGCCTGAGAGCCCCCAGCAAACCACTGGAATAAGCCCAAGGGTCCAAAGGCTGATGAACCCGGAGTCTGATGTCGAAGGGCAGGATGAACAAAAGGAAGCATCCAGCACGGGAGAATGATGAAAGCCAGAAGACTCAGCAAGCCAGCTTATCCCACCTGCCTTCTTTGTTCTAGCTATGCTGGCAGCCAATTGGATGGTATCTGCCCACATTGAGGGGGTTCTTCCTCTCCCACTTCACTGACTCAAATGTCAGTCTACTCTGGCAACACCCTCACAGTCACACGCCAGAAACAATACCAGCTATCTAGGCATCCTTCAATTCAATTAAGTTGACACCTAATATTAACCATCACCCCTTGTCAACTTGGCACCCATATACATCTCCTAAAATCATACTTAATCTCAAAATAAAGATAATAATAAGGTCATCGTTATGCCACAATACAGCTATTCTTTGTACAACTGGAAGGACACTAATCCTTAACCTAAATGCCATTACATAAAGCTAACAACACTTAAATGCTGATATGAAGTCAATAAATCTTATACTACATGATAAAAGGAAATAAAACAAAGATATTTTCTTAGTACAGGTATATATGTGCACAAACATATTCTTAACAAAATAAGGAGGAAATAAATACTCATGACAATGACAGTCTTCATTTCTGCAACTGGTCACATGGTAGTAGCTGGTATTGATAACTACCATCTTCTACTACTCATTTTGTATTCCCTTTGCTTTCAGCAAGCACCTTGGCTGGTTGTGATTGTTTACCTGGTAAAGTGACCCAAACCTTTATTCTTGAAGAGTCTGGGCCATTTATAGTCCTGCCTGGATTGGGTTGTTATAGTTTCCCATTGACCTTAATCACAGGTCATGGTAATACTAAGAGATGCACTAAGGTATCGCCTGTATTTGAGACATACTCCTTCTTACCTCCACTGTGAAGCAGTAGTCTGATTTCATCTTGATAGTCCAGGTCAGTCACCCCAGCCAACACTGTAACTCCCTTCATAGCCTGTTGACTTAGAGGCAGAAGGAGCCCAAAGTGGCCAGGTGGCAATCATCACTTCCAGTTTAATGGAATCGTTGTTTCTTCTGGTGGCAGCATTCCGGACCCTGATTCAGAGCATACACAACCTTCTAGAGAACTTTGCCCAAGCACTACAAAGTATTATCACCGAGTTGGTAGTGTAATTATGACTTCAAAAGGCCATTCCACCATTCCATCAATCCAGCTGCTTCAAGATGATGAGTAACACAGTAAGGTCAGTGAATTCTGAGCATGAGCCCACTGTCATACTTTTTTGGCTGTGAATTGAGTGCTGTTGTCAGAGGCAATGCTATGAAGAACACCATAACGGTGGATAAGGCATTCTGTGAGTCCACAGATGGTATTGTGTTCAGGATGGAGTGAGTGTCTATTCCAGTGAGGACAAACACCTACCCTTTCCATGACTGAAGAGGTCCAACATAATCAACCTCCCACCAAGTAGCTGGCTGATCACCCAAGGAATGGTATCATATTGAGGGCTCAGTATTGGTCTCTGCTGCTGGCAGATTTGGCACTCAGCCATGGCCTTAGCCAGGTCAGCCTTGGTGAGTGGAAGTCCATGTTGCTCAACCCATTTGTAACCTCCATCCCTGCCACCATAGCCACTTTGTTTATGAGCCCATTGGGTAGTGACATGGATGGAGAAAGAGCCTGATTGGTATCCACAGAACAGGTCATCCTATTCACTCAATTATTATAATCCTCCTCTGCTGAGGTCACTCTTTGGAGAGCATTCACATGGAACACAAATATCTTCACAGTTTTTGACCATCAGAAAGGTCCATACACCTATCCCTTCCCCAAATTTCTTTAATCACTAATTTTCCAATTATATTCCTTCCAAGTTCGTGACCATCCAGCCAAACCATTGGCTGTAGGCCTTGAATCAGTATATAATCACACATCTAACCATTTCTTCTTCCAAGCAAAGTGCACAACCAGGTGCACTGCTCAAACTTTTGCCCATTGGGAAGATTTCCCTTCACCACTGTCCTTCAGGGATGTATTAGAAAGGGGCTATAGTGCTGCAGTTGTCCACTTCCAGGTGATGCCTGTATATTGTACAGAACCATCTACAATCCAGGCTCTAGTCTTCTCCTCCTCTGTCAACTGATCATAGGGAACTCCCCATGTGGTCATCAGTGCAGGCTGGGAGAGAGAGGACAAGGCGAGAGGAGTAGGGACCACGGGCATTTGAGCCACTTCCTCATGTAACTTATGCCTTCAGGACCTGCTCAAGCCCAATCACATATACCACTTCCATTTAATGATGCAGTGCTGCTGTGCATACCCAATCTTATAATTAAATGGCTCAGAAAGCACCCAGTTTATGATAGGCATTTCAGGTCACATGGTAACTTGGTGACCCATAGTCAAATGTTCAGTTTCTACCAAGGCCCAGTAAAAGGCCAGGAGCTGTCCCTCAAAAGGAGAGTAGTTATCTGAAGAAGATGGTAGGGCCTTGCTCCAAAATCCTAGAGGCCTCCACTGTGATTCACCTGTGGGGACCTGCCAAAGGCTCCAAACAGTGTCCCTATCTGCCACTGACACCTCAAGCACCATTGGATCAGCTGGGTCATATGACCCAAGTGGCAAAGAAGCTTGAACAGCATCATGGACCTATTGTAGAGCCTTCTTCTGTTCTGGATCCCACTCATAACTGTCAGCCTTTTGGGTCACTTGATAAACGGGCCAGAGTAACACACCCAAGTGAGGAATGTGTTGCCTCCAAAATCCAAGTAGGTCCACTAGGCGTTGAGCCTCTTTCTTGGTTGTAGGAGGGACCAAAGGCAACAACTTATCCTTCGCTTTAGAAGGAATACCTCAACAGGTCCGCACCACTGGATCCTTAGAAATTTCACTGAGGTAGAAGTTCCCTGAATTTTAGTCAGATTTATTTCCCATTCCCTGGTATGCAAATACCTCACCAATAAGTTCGGTGTAAGTAGCAACCAATAAGTTGCTACTTCTCACTCACTGGGTGCAATCATCATAACGTCATCAATGAAATGGACTAGTCTTGTGGAAAGGACAAGTGATCAAGGTCTCTGCAAACAAGATTATGACACAAAGCTGGACAGTTGATATACCCCTGAGGTAGGACAGTGAAGGTATATAGTTGGCCTTGCTAGATGAAGGCAAATTGCTTCTGGTGGGCCTTATGGGTAGGAATAAACAAAAAAGCATTTGCCAAATCAATGGCTGCTTACCAGGCACCAGGAGATGTGTTAATTTGTTCAAGCAATGAAACTACATCTGGTAAGGCAGTTGCAAATTGGAGTCACCACGTGGTTAAGCTTATGATAATCTGCTGTCATTCTCCAAGACCCATCTGAGTTCTGCACAGACAAATAGGAAAGTTGAACAGGGATGTGTTGGGAATCACCTCCCCTATGTTGTGTCTTTCAAGTCCTTGATGGTGTCACTAATCTCAGCAATCCCTCCAGAGATAAAATATTGTTTGTGATTTGCTATTTTTCTAGGTGGAGGCAACTGTAATGGCTTCCATTTTGCCTTTCCCACCATAATATCCCTCACCCTACCAGTTAGGGAGCCAGTGTGGGGGTTCTGCCAGCTGCTAAGTATGTCTATTTCAATTATGCATTCTGCAACTGGAGAAATAACCACAGGAAGAGTCTGGGAACCCACTGGACTTGCTATAAGTCAGATCTGAGTTAAAACTCCATTAATTACCTGACTTCTATAAGCCCCTACTGTAACTGGAGGGCTGCAATGATGTTTTTGGTCCCCTAAAATCAATGTCAGCTCAGAGCCAGTGTCCAGTGGTTCCTTAAAGGTCTAATCATTCCCCTTTACCCAATGCACAGTCACCCTGGTAATAATCCAGAGGTCTCCTTGAGGGGGGATGGGAAAAAGATTAACAGCATAAATTGTTGGCAGTGTAGTGGAGTCTTTCCTCAAGGGGACCTGGCTTCCCCTTCATTCAAGGGTTTCTGCGTCTGTAAACTGGCTCAAGTCTGCAAAATGATGGAGGGGCTGTGATTCTCTATTTTTGTGATTCAAATTAGTCTTTTGTCCACTTGACCTAGAAATTTTCTGCTTATGCAAATTAAGAATGTAGCAGGCTTCTTCTCAATTTCACTTCTAAGAACACCATGATTAATTAGCCAATGCCAGAGCTCTACTTGAGTAGACTGTCTGATTACTGCTTTGCCTCTGCCGTCCATTATGGCGACTATATCCACCTTGATGTGATGGTTGAATGCCACCACTTGGGCCCTGCCACCTTGGGATCCAATTATTCCCATCACATTTAAGTTTTCCATTTGAGTGACTACAGTTCTCACAGTAAGATCTAGCATACAGAGAGCAGTAATCACAGAGCGAGCTCTACAAGGATGCTGATGCTTCCCTCACAATCTATTTCACAAGGTTTTGGTGAAGGGTATGTCTTCTGAACCCTCCTAGTTGGTGTGAGTAGGTCTAAAGTGACAAATCTACTTTAGCATTCCAATCTTCTAAGCCTTTGGATCTCTTCCTCTACATTAAGCCTTTGGATCTCTTCCTCTACATTAACCCTCTACAAGGGAGATAGGGCATTTCCAGCTAGCTCACAGTGGGCCATCTTTTGATCCATGTTTCAGGTAAACAAGCAAATAAACTATTAGAACTCCTTTTAACTCCTTGAGCTGTGACATCAAATGCAGAATTTCTGTTTAGTGGGCCTGTATCAACAAATTCAGCCTGATCCAACTTTATGGTGTTTTCACCATTATCCCACACCTTTAATATTCATTCCCATACCTGTTTTCTGGATTTCTGCTTATATAAATGAGAAAACTCAAACAGTTTTTTTGGAGTGTAGTGCACCTCCTTGTGGGTAACACTCTGAACCTTACCTCTAGGGGCCTTCAAAAACTTTAGTCTTGTTACAACTCTAGATGCAAAGAGGGGTAGTGGGGGTGGGTCCTGAGAAGAATTAGCATTGTCTTGCCTAGCAACTGCCTCTGGAGAGGCCTTTGCTGTTGCCTCAGGCATCACAGGATGTATCTACTCAGACAAAGGTGGAGAGGCTGATGGCAGCATGAGTCAGGGAGGGAATGTTGCCACCACTGGGGATGGGGAGACTGTTTCCTCTGGTGAAAAAGGTTCATTAGCATTTAGGAGCTTAGTGCCCTCAGCTTCATCAGGGTCATCCCACAGATCCCCTTTCCAAGTTACAGGGTCCCATTCTTTCCTGATCAATGCCCTCACTTTAACAGTAGACACCTGGTGGCGCTGAGCATGCGTCTTTCATTGCAGGTTAGTCACTCACATGATAAGAGTTTGTGTCTGATTTGTGGATACGAATGTGGAGATAAGGCCCTCACCCAGAGCAATCTTAGAAAAATTGAGGCTAAGTATGCACCCCTGGAGCTGGGAGTTAGAATCCCCGAGCTCATCTTTTTCTTTCATCACTTTGTTCAGCGAACTTAGGAGTACTCAACTAACTTCATCATATTCCTTGGTTCTCCACATATGGTCAAAGGTATTATTTATAGAGACACTAAACTCCTTGCTTCTCAGGAGCAATTAATAAGGAATACCAAATACATTTATTTTGAATCTAAACAATTCACATCAAAAACTATCAGTGTTCTCCATACTATCAGAAATAGAGTCCTTAGCATTTTTGGATCTAATCAGATTTAACAGCCATCTCCAGAAACTCCAAAACCAACTAAAGAAATCCATCCTTAAAACTCTGTTCCTCTAGAACCACTCCTGCTACCAAAATCTGTATTAGGGTCCTCCAGAGGGACAGAACTAATAGTATATATGTATACATGACAAGAAATTAATTAGGGAGAATTGGCTCACATGATCAAATGGAGATGTCCTAGGATAAGCTTCCTGCAAGCTGGGGAAGAAAGAAGCCAGTAGTGGCTCAATTCGAATCCAAAAGTCTCAAAAGCAAGGAAGCCAACAGTTCAGCCTTGAGCCTGTAACCAAAGGCCTGAGAGCTCCCAGCAAACCACAGGTGTAATTCCAAGAGTCCAGAGGCCAAAGAACCTGGAGTCTAATGTCCAAAGGCAGGAGGTACAGAAGAAAGCATTCAGCACGGGAGACAGATGGAAGCCAGAAGACTCAGCCAACCAGTTTTTCCCACCTTCTTTCACCTGTTTTGTTCTAGTTGTGCTGGCAGCTGATTGGATGGTGCCCACCCACATTAAGGATGGATCTCCCTCTCCCACTCCACTGACTCAAATGTCAATCTCGGGTCTCTATCTCTCAGTCCACTAACTCAAATGTCAATCTCATCTGGCAACACCCTCACAGACACATCAAGAAACAATACTTTACCAGTTATCCAGGCATCCTTAAATGCAATCAAGTTGATATCTAATGTATTAGTCCATTTTCACACTGCTGATAAAGACATACCCAAGACTAGTTAATTTATACAGGAAAAAGGGTTTAATGGACTTACAGTTACATGTGGCTGGGGAAGTCTCACAATCATGGCAAAAGGCAAGGAGGAGCAAGTCACATCTTATGTGGCTGGAAGCAGACAAAAAGAGCTTGTGCAGAGAAATTCTACCTTATGAAGCCATGAGATCTTGTGAGACTTATTTAATATCACGAGAACAGCACAGGGAAAACCTACCTCCATGATTCAGTTACCTCTTACTGGGTCCCTCCCATAACACGTGGAAATTCAAGATAACATTTGGGTGAGAAACAGCCAAAACATATCATTCTGTCTCTGGACCACACCAAATGTCATGTCCTCATATTTCTAAACCAATCATACCTTCCCAACCATTCCCTAAGGCTTAACCCATTTTAGCATTAACTCAAAAGTTCACAGTCAAAAGTCTCATCCAAGACAAGGCAAATTTCTTTCATCTATAAGCTTGGAAAATCAAAAGCAGGCTAGTTACTTCCTAGATGCAGTGGGGATATAGGCATTAGGTAAATACAGCCATTCCAAATGGGAGAAATGGACCAAAACAAAGAGCTACAGGCCTCATGCAAGTCTGAAATCCAGCAAGGCAGTCAAATCTTAAAGCTCTAAAATGGTCTCCTTTGAATCCATGTCTCACATCAGGTCATGCTGATGCAAGAGGTAGGTTCCCATGGTCTTGGGCAGCTCTTCCCCTGTGGCTTTTCAGGGAATAGCCTCTCTTCCAGTTGCTTTCATGGGCTAGGATTGAATGTCTACAGCTTTTCCAAATGCACGGTGTAAGCTGACGGTGGGTCTACCATTCTGTGCTGTGGAGGTTGGTGGCCCTCTTCTCACAGCTCCACTAGGTAGTACCCCAGTAAGGACTCTGTGTGGGGGCTCTGACCCCACATTTCCCTTCTGCATTGCCCTAGCAGGGGTTCACCACGAGGGCCCTGCCCCTCCAGCAAACTTCTGCCTGGGCATCCAGGCATTCCCACACATCCTCCAAAATCTATGTAGAGGTTCCCAAACCCCAATTCTTGACTTCTGTGCACTGGCAGGCTCAACACCACATGGAAGTTGCCAAGGCTTCAGGTTTGCAACCTCTGAAGCCATGGTCCGAGCTCTATGTTGACCCCTTTCAGCCTTGGCTTGAGCAGCTGGGATGCAGGTCAGCAAGTTCCTAGGTTGCACACAGCATGAGGATCCTGGACCCAACTCATGAAACCACTTTTTCCTTCTGATCCTCTAGGCCTGTGATGGGAGGGGCTACTGTGAAGACCTCTAACATGTCCTGGAGACATTTTCCCCATTGTTTTGGAGATTAACATTTGGTTCCTCATTACTTATGCAAATTTCTGCAGCTGGCTTAAATTTCTCCTCAGAAAATGGGATTTTCCTTTTTATTGCATTGTCAGGCTGCAAATTTTCCTAACTTTTGTGCTGTGCTTCCCTCACAAAACTGAATGCCTTTAACAGCACTCAACTCACCTCTTGAATGCCTTGCTGCTTAGAAATTTCTTCCACCAGATACCCTAAATCATCTCTCTCAAGTTCAAAGTTCCACAAATATCTGGGGTAAAGACAAAATGCCACCAGTCTCTTTGCTAGAACATAACAGGGGTCGCCTTTACTCCAGTTACCAACAAGTTCCTCATCTCCATCTGAGACCACCTCATCCTGGATTTCATTGTCCATATCACTATCAGCATTTTGGGCAAAGCCATTCAACAAGTCTCTAGGAAGTTCCATACTTTCTCACATTTTTCTGTCTTCTGAGCCCTCCAGACTGTTCCAACATCTGCCTCTTACCCAGTTCCAAAGTTACTTCTACATTTTCAGGTATTTTTTCAGCAGTACCCCACTCCTGGTATCAACTTACTGTATTATTCGATTTTCAGGCTGCTGATAAAGGCATATTGAAGACTGGGCAATTTATACAGGAAAAGGGACTTAATGGACTTACAGTTCCACGTGGCTGGGGAAGCCTCACGATCATGGCAGAAGGCAAGGAGGAGCAAGTCACGTCTCACAAGGATAACAGGGAAAAAGAGAGAGCTTGTTCAGTGAAACTGCCTTTTAAAGCCATCAGATCTCATGAGGCTTATTCAATATCACAAGAACAGCACAGGAAATACCTGCCCCCATGATTCAATCACCTCCCACTAGGTCCCTCCCATGACATGTGGGAATTCAAGATGAGATTTGAGTGGGGAAACAGCAAAACCATATCATCTAATATTAACCATCAAGGGGGCCAAACTCATCCTTTTATTAGGGACTCACACCCACAATAACTAACCTACTCCCCTTGAAAACAGCATTAATCCTTCCATGAGGGTAGAGATCTCATGACCTAATTATATCTTAAATGTCCCACTTTCCAACACATTTATGTTGGAGATTACATTTCCAACATATGAACTTTGGGGAACACATGCAAATCATTAATATCCAAAATATATAAGTAATTCCTATAACTTAATAGGAAAATAAATTACCTGATTATAAAATGGGCAAAGAAGACATACAAATTGCCAACAGGTATATGAAAATGTGTTCAACATCACTAATCATTAGGGAAATGCAAATCAAAACTACAATGAGATGTCACCTCAGACCTGTTATTGGTGAGGAAGTGGAGAAAAGGAAACCTTTATACATGGTTAGTGGAAGTGTAAAAAGGTGCAGCTACTATAGAAAACAACGTGGAGGTTTCTAAAAAAAATTAAAAATAAAATTACCATTTGATCGAGAAATCTCACTTCTGAATATATGTCTAAAGGAATTAAACTCAGTATCTCAAAGAGGTGTCTGTACTCCAATGTTCATTGCAGGATTATTTACAATAGTCAAGATATGGAAACAACTTAAGTGTTCACTGATAGATGAATGAATTTTCAAAAGCATTACAGTTGACTCTTTAATAACATGGGTTTGAACCGTTGAAGTGCACTCCTATGTAAATTTTTTTTCAATATGTGTGTTGGAAAACTTTTTGGAAATTTGTGACATTTGAAAAAACATGCAGGTAAACTGTGTAACATAGAAACATTAAAAACATTAAGAAAAAGTTAGATATACCATGCATGCATAAATATATGTAGATAATAGTCTTTTATTATATGCTACCATAAAATATACACAAATCTATTGTAAAAAGTCAAAATATATTAAAATTTACACACACAAACACTTGCAGACCATACATGAGACCGTTCACAGTCGAGATAAATGTAAATAAGCAAAAGTATGCAGTATTAAATCATAACCACATAAAATTAATTGTAGTATATACTGTACTTCTGCAATAATTTCATAGCCACCTCCTGTTATTATGTAGTGAGCTCCAGTGTTGTATCTGCTTAAAATGTCATGTGATGCTAATCATTTCCATGTGAGCAGTTCATCACTCTAGTAAATTGTGTATTGCGGTAAAAAAGGATCTCTCGTGGTTTTTGTGTATTCTTCTTTATATTTAGTGCAATACTGTAAACCTTGAATAGCAACAGGGAACACATACCAAGTGCTACCAGTGATACTGCAAGGGCTCCCCAGAAGCAAATAAAAGTCATAACATTAAAAGAAAGGTTGAATTGCTTGATATGTACTGCAGATTGAGGTCTGCAGATGAAATTGCCCACAATTTCAAGGTAAATTATTCTAGGATAAGGAACATTGTAAAGAAAGAAAAGGAAATTTGGATAGCCATCACCGCATCTATGCCAACAGTCACAAAAAACTTGCACTTTTTGCAAAATATCTTTCTGTCTTGAGAATGTAGCTTTTATGTAGGTGCACGATTGCTAAACAAAAGTCACCCTTATAGGCTATAATTTAATTTGTAAAAAAAAAAGTTGTTATATGACAACTTACAGCCAAAGGGAAGTAAAGGATTTAAAGCTGAAAAATATTTAACTACAGCAAAAGATAATTTGATAATTTTAGAAAAAGTTTTGGTTTTAAAAATGTCAAGAGAACAGAAATAGCTTCTGCCAAGCTAGAAGCAGCAGATGAATTCCCAGGTGCCATTAAGAAAATCATTGAGAAGAAAGGATATCTACCTGAACGCATTTTAAATGCAGACAAAAATGGTCTAAATAGAAAAAACTGATACAAAGGGCATTTATTAGTAAGGAAGACAAGGAAGTACCAAGATTTAAGGCACGAAGGGGTATGCTAACTCTACCAGTTAGTGTAAATGCAGTCGGGTTTATGATCAGGACTGCCCTTATCTATAAAGTTGGTACCTCCTGAACCTTGAAAGGAAAAGAGAAACTGACCTGTTGCCAGTCTCTTGGTTGTACAACAAGAGAACCGTGGTTGAACAATGAGAACCCTTTTTCTGGATTGCCTCCATGGATGCTTTGTCCCTGAAGCTAGGAAGTACCTTGCCAGTAAGGAACTGACTATTAATGTTCTTTTGATATTGAACAATGCCCCTAGCCATGCAAAACCCCATGAGTTCAATAATGAAGAGGTAGAATTCGTCTTCTTTCCCCAAATACAACTCTAATTTGGCCTCTAGATCAGGGGGTAATAAGGACTTTTAAGGCTCATTACCCACATTACCATATGGAAAAGATTGTCAATGCTCTGGAAGAGCATGCAGATAGAGAACCCCGAAAGAAAGAGCATCATAAAAATATGGAAGAATTACACTACTGAAGATGTCATTGTTGTTATATAATCCGCTCTGAATGCCATCGATCATAAAACAATAAACTCCTGCTGCAGGGAACTGTCTACATGTGCATGCCTTCACAGGATTTACAATGGAGCCAATCAAGGAACAGTGTGGATATGGCAAAAGAAAAAAAACAAAAGGTAAGGGGTGAAAGGTTTAAATATATGAATTTTGTAGAAACTCAAGAGGTAATGGACACCACAACAGAGAAATTAATAGAAGACTTGATGGAGAAGAGTGCTTCTGAACCAGTGCCAATCATGGGGAAGAAGATATAAAAGAAGCAGTGCCAGAAACCAAATTTACATTAGACAATCTGACAGAAGTGTTCTGATTATTTAAGACTACTTTTGTCTCTTTTATGACATGAACCCTTCTATGATATGGGCAGAGAAACTAAAGCAAATGGTGAAAGAAAGATTGGTACTGTGTAGAAACGTTTTTAGAGAAATGATAAAACAAAACATATGAGATTATAATGCATTTCCATAAAGTTACACAAAGTTTGCCTGCCTCTCCTGCTTGCACTTCCATTTCTTCCACCTCTTTTGCCTCTGCCACTCCTGAGACACCAAGAACAACCCCTCCTTTTTTCAACATGAGGATGACAAGGATAAGGCCTTTACGATGATCCACTTTCACTTAGTAAATATATTTCTTCTTTTTATGATTTTATTAGTTACATTTTCTTTCCTCCAGCTTACTCTGTTGTAAGAATATGGTCTGTAACACATATAACAAAAAATGTGTTTTAATCATCTAATTATGTTATTGGTAAGGCTTTCAGTTCACAACATGGTATTAGTAGTTAAGTTTTGGGGGAGTCAAATGTTACATGGAGAATTTTGACTGTGCCCAGAGTCAGCAGTCCTAACCCCCACATTGTTTAAGGGTCAACTTTATATGCATACAATGACATATTATACAGCCTTGAAAAAAGAAGAAAATCCTGCTATTGACAGCAACAAGGATGGACGTGGAGGGCATATGTGGAGTGAAATAACCAGACACAGAAAGACAAATACTCCATACTCTCATTTATATGTGGAATTTAAAACAGTCAAACAAGTGGAAACAGAGAGTAAAATGGTGGTTGCTAGGGGACTGAAGGCTAGAGAAAATAAAGAAGTTTTGGTTAAAGGCTACAAAGTTTCAGTTATGCAAAATGAATACATTCTGGAGACCTATTGTTTAAAAATTAGGTTAATTGAAGCATTTAAAAATTAATAAGAAGGCCGGGCGCGGTGGCTCAAGCCTGTAATCCCAGCACTTTGGGAGGCCGAGGCGGGCGGATCACAAGTTCAGGAGATCTAGACCATCCTGGCTAACACCGTGAAACCCCGTCTCTACTAAAAAAACACAAAAAACTAGCGGGGCGTGGTGGCGGGCGCCTGTAGTCCCAGCTACTTGGGAGATTGGCGTGAACCCGGGGGCGGAGCTTGCAGTGAGCCGAGATCGCGCCACTGCACTCCAGCCTGGGGCACAGAGCAAGAGTCCGTCTCAAAAAATAATAATAATAATAATAAGAAGAAGAAGACAAAGACGAAGACGAAGAAGAAGAAAGTAAAATGTTAATGATAGCATCTAGGTAGAGGTTCTGTGTGAAAAAAAATTTGAAAATAAGCAGATGTCAATGATTTTTATAAATTGTAAGTAACACAAATTTACATAAATAGTTGAATGGATAATTTATGGCATATTTACAGAATGTAATACTATTTAGAAAAGGTACTATCTACTATACCCTCAAATATGGATGAATCTCAGAACCAAAATGTTAAACAACAGGAACCAGACATAAAAGTATACATATATTTCCCATATGATTCCATTTATATAGTATAAAACTACTGATTGATCTATGCTGTTAGAAGTCAAGATATTGTTTAACACTGGAGTAGATGTAGGCAGTAACTTGGGAGGGGGATTTTGCAGTGCTGGTATATTCCTTCTTTGTTCTGGGTTCTGGATTCATGAATGTTTTAAATTTGTGAGAATTTTAAACATATGTACACTTTTCTGTTAATATATTTTAATACAAATTACAAAATTGAAATAATAATAGCTTCTGCCTTGCAGAATTATTTTGTACTCTATTTTATTTTATTTTTATTTCCATAGGTTATTGGGGAACAGGTATTTGGTTACATGAGTAAGTTCTTTAGCAGTAATCTGTGAGATTTTGGTGCACCCATCACCCAACCAGTATACATTGAACCCAATTTGTAGTCTTTTATCTCTCAGCCCTGTTCCATCTTTCCCCAGAATCCCCAAAACCCATTGTATCATTCTTATGCCTTTGCATCCTCGTAGCTTAGCTCTCAATTATGAGTGAGAACATATGATATTTGACTTTCCATTTCTGAGTTACTTCACTTAGAATAATAGCCTCCAGTTCTATTCATGTTACTGTGAATGCCATTAACTCATTTTATGGCTGAGTAGTATTCCATCCTGTATATATACCACAACTTTTTTTATCCACTCATTGATTGATGTTGATGGACATTTGGGCTGGTTCCATATTTTTGCAATTGTGAATTGTGATGCTATTAACATGCTTGTGCAAGTATCTTTTTTGTATAAAGACTTATTTTCTTCTGGGTAGATACCCAGTAATGGGATTGCTGGATCAAATGGTAGTTCTACTTTTAGTTCTTTAAGGACTCTCCACACTGTTTTCCACAGTGGTTGTACTAGTTTACACCATCAGTAGTGTAGAAGTGTTCCCTTTTCACTGAATCCACACCAACATCTATTATTGATTTTTTGATTATGACCATTGAAGGAGTAAGGTGGTATCGCATTGTGGTTTTGATTTGGATTTCCTGATCATGAGTGATGTCGAGCATTTTTTAACACATTTATTGGCCATTTGTATATTTTCTTTTGAGAAGCGTCTATTTATGTCCTTAGCCTAGTTTTTGATGGGACTGTTTTTTTTTTATTGCTAATTTGTTTAAGTTCTTTGTAGTCTAGATATTAGTCCTTTGTCAAATGCATAGATTGTGAAGATTTTCTCCCATTTGAGGACTGTCTGTTTATTCTGCTGACTGTTCCTTTTGCCATGCAGAAGCTCTTTAGTTTAATTAAATCCCATCTGTTTACCTTTGTTTTTGTTGCATTTGCTTTTGGGTTCTTGGCCATGAAGTCTTTGCCTAAGCCAATGTCTAGAAGGGTTTTTCCAATGTTATCTTCTAGAATTTTTATAGTTTCAGGTCTTAGATTTAAGTCCTTGATCCATCTTGAATTGATTTTTTTTTTTTTTGTATAAGGTGAGAGATGAATATCCAGTTTCATTCTCCTACATATGGTTTGACAATTATCCCAGCACCATTTGTTGAATAGGGTGTCCTTTCCCCACTTTATGTTTTTGTTTGCCTTGTTGAAGATCAGTTGGCTGTAACTATTTGGGTTTATTTCTGAGTTCTCCATTCTGTTCCATTGTTCTATGTGCCTATTTTTATACTAGTACCATGCTGTTTTGGTGCCTATGACCTTATAGTATAGTTTGAAGTTGGGTAATGTGATGCCTCCAAATTTGTTCTTTTTGCTTAGTCTTGCTTTGGGTATGCAGGCTCTCTTTTTGGTTTCATATACATTTTAGGATTGCTTTTTCTAGTTCTGTGAAGAATGATGATGGTATTTTGATGGGAATTGCATTGAATTTGTGAATTGCTTTTGGCAGTATGGTCATTTTCACAATATTGATTTTACCCATCCATGAGCATGGGATGTGTTTCCATTTGTGTCATCTATGATTTCTTTCAGCTGTGTTTTGTAGTTTTTCTTGTAGAGGCCTTTCACCTTTTTGGTTAGGTATATTCCTAATTTTTTTTTTTTTTTTTTTTTGCAGCTATTGTGAAAGGAGTTGAGTTCTTGATTTGATCCTCAGCTTGGTTGCTGTTGGTGTATAGAAGAGCTACTGATTTGTGTACTTTAATTTTGTATCCACAAGCATTGCTGAATTCTTTCATCAGTTCCAGGAGCTTTCTGGAGGAGTCTTTAGGGTTTTCTAGGTATACAATTATATCATCAGCAAACAGTGACAGTTTGACTTCCTCTTTACAGATTTGGTTGCCCTTTATTTCTTTCTCTTGTCTGATTTTTCTAGCTAGGACTTCCAGCACTATGTTCAAGAAAAGTGGTGAGAGTGGGCATTCTTATCTTGTTCCAGTTTTCAGAGGGAATGCTTTTGACATTTCCCCATTCAGTATTATGTTGGTTGTGAGTTTATCATATATGGCTTTTATTACATTGAGATATGCCCCTTGCATGCCAATTTCACTAAGCATTTTAATCATAAAGGGATGCTTGATTTTGTCAAATACTTTTACTGTATTTACTGAGATGATCATGTGATTTTGTTTTTAATTCTGTTTATGTGGTATATCACATTTACTGACTTGGGTATGTTAAACAATCCCTGCATCCCTGGTATGAAACCCATTTGATAATGGTGGATTATCTTTTTGATATGTTGTTGGATTCAGTTAGCTAGTATTTTATTAAGGATTTTTATTTCTGTGTTCACCAGGGATATTGGTCGGTACTTTTCTTTTTTGGTTATGTCCTTTCCTGGTTTTGGTGATAGGGTGATACCGGCTTCATAGAATGAATTAGAGAGGATTCCCTTTTTCTCTGTCTTGTGAAATGGTGTCAATAGGATTGGCACCAATTTTTCTTTGAGTGTCTCGTAGAATTCTGTTGTGAATCCATCTGGCCCTGGACTTTTTTTGTTGGTAATTTTTTTTATTATCACTTCAATCTCACTGCTTATTATTGGTCTGTTCAGGATATCTAATACTTTCTAATTTAAGCTGGGAGGGTTGTATTTTTCCAGGAATTTATTCACCTCTTCTAGGTTGTCTAGTTTATGCATGTAATGGTGTTCATAGTAGCTTTGAATGATCTTTTGTATTTCTGTGGTGTCAGTTGTAATATCTCCTGTTTCATTTCTAATTGAGCTTATTTGGATTTTATTCCTTCTTTTCTTGGTTATTCTTGGTTAATCTAATGGTCTATCGATTTTATTTATCTTTTCAAAGAACCAGCTTCTTGTTTCATTCATATTTAAAACAATTTTTTTTGTTTCAATTTCATTTAGTTCTGCTCTGATCTTGGTTATTTCCTTTCTTCTGCTGGGCTTAGGTTTGGTTTGTTCTTATTTCTCTAGTTCCTTGAGGTGCGACCTTAAATTATCTGTTGGTGCTCTTTCAGAGTTTTTGATGTAGGCCTTTAGGACAACAGACTTTCCTCTTGACACCACATTTACTGTATCCCAGAGGTTTTGATAGGTTATGTCACTATTGTTATCCAGTCCAAATAATTTTTTAATTTCCGTCTTTCATTGTTGGCCTAGTTATCATTCAGGAACAGGTTATTTAGTTTCCATGTATTAGCATGGTTTTTAAGATTCCTTTTGGAGTTAGTTTTCACTTTATTCCACTGTGGTCTGAGACAGTGTTTGATATATATATTTTTTAAATTTATTGAGGTTTGTTTTATTGCCTATCATACGGTCTATCTTATAGAAAGTTCCATGTGCTGATGAATACAATGTATATTCTGTGGTTGTTGGGTAGAATCTTCTGTATATATCTGTTAAGTCCATTTGTCCCAGGGTATAGTTTAAATCCATTTTGTTGTTGTTGCTGTTGTTGACTTTCTGTCTTGGTGGCATATCTAGTGGAGTATTGAAGTCCCCCACTAGTATGGTGTTGCTGTCTGTCTCATTTCTTAGGTCTAGTAGTAATTGTTTTATAAATTCGGGAGCTCCAGTGTTAGGTGCATGTATAATTAGGATTTTGATATTTTCCTGTTGGACAAGGCCTTTTGTCATTATATAATGTCCTTCTTTGTCTTTCTTAACTGCAATTGCTTTGAAGTTTGCTTTGTCTGATATAAGAATAGCTACTTCTGCTCACTTTTGGTGTCCATTTGCATGGAGTATCTTTTTTCACCCCTTTACCTTAAGTTTATGTAAGTCCTTATGTGTTAGGTGACTCTCTTAAAGGCGGCCGACAGTTGGTTGGTGAATTCTTATCCATTCTGCAATTCTGTATCTTTTAAGTGGAACATTTACCATTTACATTCAACATTAGTATTGAGATGTGAGGTACCATTCCACTCATCATGCTATTTGTTGCCTGAATACATTGAAATTATTTATTTATTTATTTATTTATTTACTGTATTTTTGTTTTATAGGTCCTGTGAGATTCATGCCTTAATGAAATTCTGTTTTGTTGTGTTTCCAGGATTTGTTTCAAGATTTAGAGCTTCTTTTAGCAGTTCTTGTATTGCTGGCTTGGTAGTGGCAAATTCTCTCAACATCTGTTTGTCTAAAAAAGGCTGTATCTTTCCTTCACTTATGAAGCTTAGCTTTTCTGGATACAAAATTCTTAGCTGATAATTATTTTTTAAAGGAGGCTGAAGATAGGTCCCCAATCCCTTCTAATTTATAGGATTTCTGCTTAGAAATCTGCTGTGAATCTGATAGGTTTTCTTTTACTTGTTACCCGGTGCTTTAGCCACTGTTCTTAAGATCCTTTTCTCTTGACTTCAGATAACCTGATGACTATGTGCCTAGGTGATGATCTTTTTTTTTTTTTCTTTTTCTTTTTTTTTTTTTTTTTTGAGATGGTGTCTCACTCTGTTGCCAGGCTGGAGTGCAGTGGCACGATCTCAGCTCACTGCAACCTCCACCTCCTGGGTTCAAGTGACTCTCCTGCCTCAGCCTCCCAAGTAGCTAGGACTACAGATACAGCACCATGTCCAGCTAATTTTTGTATTTTTAGTAAAGACAGGGTTTCATCATGTTGGCCAGGATGGTCTTGATCTCTTGACCTCATGATCTGCCCACCTCAGCCTCCCAGCGTGTTGGGATTACAGGCGTGAGCGACCACATTCTGCTATAATCTTTTATATATTATAGTGCAGTGGCACGACCTCCACAACCGCCCGGAGTTCAAGCAATTCCCCTGCGTCAGCCTCCCAAGTAGCTGGGATTACAGGCATACGCCACCATCCTCAGCTATTTTTTTTTTTTTGTATTTTAGTTGAGACAGTGTTTCACCATATTGGCCAAGATGGTCTTGATCTTCCGACCTCGTGATCCACCTGCCTCAGCCTCCCAAAGTGCTGGGATTACAGGAGTGAGCCACTGTGCCCGGCGGCAATGATCTTTTTATGATGAATTTCCCAAGTGTTCTTTGAGCTTCTTGTATACAGATGGCTAGATATCTAGCAAGGCCAGGGAAGTTTTTGTTTGTTTGTTTGTTTTTTTTTTTTAGTTATTTCCCTAAATATGTTTTCTAAATTTTAGATTTTTCTTCTTCCTCAGGAACACCAATTATTCTTAGGTTTAGTCATTTAACATAATCCCAAACTTCTTGGAGGTTTTGTTCACTTAATTTTTTTTTTCTCTGTCTTTTTTGGATTGGGTTACTTCGAAAACCTTGTCTTCAAGCTCTGAAGTTCTTTCTTCTGGTTGTTTTATTATATTGCTGAGACTTTCCAGTACAGTTTGCATTTCTCTAAGTGTGCTCTTTATTTCTTGAAGTTGTGATTGTTTTTTATTTATGCTATCTATTTCACTGAAGATTTCTCTGCTCATGTCTTGTATCATTTTTTTGATATCCTTAAGTTGGATTTCACCTTTCTCTGGTGCCTCCTTGATTAACTTAATAATTGAACTCCTGAATTCTTTTTCTGGCAGTTCAGGAATTTCTTCTTGGTTTGGATCCATTGCTGATGAGCTAGTGTGATTTTTGGGAGGTGATACAGAACCTTGTTTTGTCATAATACCAAAATTGTCTTTCTGGTTTATTTTCTTTTGGGTAGGCTATGTCAGAGGGAAGATCTGAGGCTCAAGGCTGCTGTTGAGATTCTTTTGTCCCACGGGGTGCTCCCTTGATGTAGTATTCTCCCCCTTTTCCTAGGCATGTGACATCCTGAGAGCCTAACTGTAGTGATTGTTATTACTTTTCTGGATCTAGCCACCAGAAGGGCTACCAGGCTCTGGGCTAGTACTGGGAGTTGTCTGCATAGAGTCTTGTGATGTAAACTGTCTTCGGGTCTCTCAGTCATGGATACTAGCACCTGTTCCAGTAGAGGTGGCAGGGGAATGAAATGAACCCTGTGAGGGTCCTTAGTTGTAGTTGTTTAATGCACTAGTTTCCTGCTAGGTGGCCTCCTGCCGGGAGGTAGTGCTTTCAAGAGAGCATCAGCTGTGGTAGTATAAGGGAGGGAGGATGAGGTGGTGGGTGGGACACTAGAACTTCCAAGAGAATATGACCGTTGTCTTCAGCTACCAGGGTGAGTAGGGAAGGACCATCAAGTGGGGGCAGGGTTAGGCATGTCTGAGCTCAGACTCGCGTTGGGTGGGGCTTGCTGTGGCTCTGTGGGAAATGGGGGTGTGATTCCCAGGTCAATGGAGTTATCTTCCCAGGAGGATGATGGCTGCTTCTGCTGTGTCATGCAGGTTGTCAGGAAAGTGGGGGAAAGCTGGCAGTTACAGACCTCACCCCACCCAGCTCCCACACAAACCAACAAACAAATCTCACTTCTACTGCGCTCCTCCCAAAAGCACCGAGTTTGTTTCCAGGCAGTGGGGGAACAGGAGTGAGAACTTGCCCCAGGCTATCAGCCTCCCAGCTGAGAATGCAAGCCAGACTTTTGTGCCTCCCTACCTGTTGAGTCTGCACACCCACACCAGATTCACGCTTTTTCTTTTTTTTTTTTTTTTTTTTTTTTTTGTGAGATGGAGTCTCGCTCTGTCGCCCAGGCTGGAGTGCGGTGGCGCGATCTCGGCTCACTTCAAGCTCCGCCTCCCGGGTTTACGCCATTCTCCTGCCTCAGCCTCCGGAGTAGCTGGGACTACAGGCGCCCGCCAACTCGCCCGGCTAGTTTTTTGTATTTTTTTTTTTAGTAGAGACGGGGTTTCACCGCGTTAGCCAGGATGGTCTCGATCTCCTGACCTCGTGATCCGCCCGTCTCGGCCTCCCAAAGTGCTGGGATTACAGGCTTGAGCCACCGCGCCCCGCCGAGTTCTGGCCAGGAAACTCTGTGTTCGGTTGGAATTGTTACAAAGTTCAGCTGGAGGTTTCCTTCTCCCTGTGGTCTTTTCCCAGTTCCTCTGGCAGCCCCTGTGAGTCAAGTCAGAAATGGTTTTCTGGGGACTCACAGAGACCATGGGGTGTTACTCCCTGCTTCCTCTACCCCTGTATTTCACTCAGCTCTCTAAATTGTCTCGGCTCCAGGTAAGGTCAAATCCTTCTTCCGTGATCTAGACCTTCAGGCTCCCCAAGGGTATGTGTTCAGGGGTGGACAATACGCCTTTCACACTTTTCACAGTTTGGGCATTCACAGTATGTGGGCTGTCTTCTGTTTCATGCGGGAGCAACCTACTTCCTTCAGAGGGTCTGTGGAATCTCTTGGCTTTCCTGGTATATCCCTGCAGTAGTTCTTGGAGCAAAAGTTCATGATGCGAGTCTCCACATCCTGCTCTGTCCATCCAAGTGGGAGTTGCAAGTTAGTCCTGCCTCCTAGCCACCATTTTTTCCTATTTTGTATTTTAAATTAAAACTCATTAGTATGTAAACTCCATGAGGACAATAATTTTAATCCCGTTTTTTCACTGCTAAATACCTCAAAACTGTTACATGTCCCGCTATATCATAGACATTTTAACATTTCTCATGAATGAATGTTGATGTAGCATAGTGCTGATCTCACCACTTACCACAAAGTAGAAACTCTCTAAATGTCAAATACTACTATTATAAGTAATACTATTTTATCATTGAGACAATATGGTTCTATATCTCTTTAAGGAGTGCAATCTAGGCAACAACGTATTTCAACATCAGGTATCCATTATCTCATGTTCCTAAGTTCATCTTTTTACCTGATCAATATTAGTAAAGATTCATGGCCTCAAGTGAACTTTATGAATTGACAATTGGGAACTTAGGTTGAAAATTTACCTAGTTTTTTTATGCAGCCTGTGTTAATTATTTATTCTGTTGCTATTGTTGCCCTAATCAGTTATAATACTCTTAATGGACTCTGGCATGATAAGTAATGTCAATTAATATAGTTGTGTTATTTTAACATTATTTCAAAATATTTTAAGTGAAATGTAAGACTTGTTACAAAAGGACTTAGAGAGAGGTTATAAATTATTAACTTTTTCCTCAAGAGAAGTATTGTGTACTTAATGACAAGTTCCTAGTGCTTTAGAATTGTTAAAATCTTTGTGAAGCACATCACTGAAGATGAGGTTGAAAAACCTGACTTTTATCATCATATTGATAATCTCAGGAGAACTCTATGCAGAAGGTAAAATTAATTCTTAATATTCTTTATTCTCTAAAACGTATAAATGGAGATTCTAATATTTGTACAACTCAAGTTTTAGTATACTCTTTCATTTTCATATATCAATTTTATAACATATTTTATAAATATAACTTTTTATAATATTTAGACCTTTTCCTTTGAGCAAAATTAGTGAAGTGTTCTTACAGTAGTATAAGTTAGAAAAACAAAAATCCTCGTATCTCTAGAGGGCATAGGAGACAACGATCTAAATACTTCGAAAAGGTTTTCAGGCTAACAATATGTCCATTTCAAAGTCACATGTTAACTTTAATTCTAAATTTATGCTAGAATCCACTCCTAATACTGAGAAAACTTGTACAATTTTAATTCTGTTCATAAGGTGAGAGTTTCATGTGGGAAATTTGAAAAGGAAACAGCCATAAATATTTTCTACTTTTGAGACTTTGATTTTTATCCCAATGAATTATTCATTGGTTTGGAGACATTAAGTAACGATTAGTAGGTGAACTATACAATTGCTTGTACAAACAGGAACACTTAGAGAGTAAAAGAGGGGCTCTATTAATAATTGTTTGGACAATACATGTAAATCAGGACTTTCCAAACAAACCAACACCTGTGGACTCCCTATTAGAAAGCTTTATAGTCAGATTGCCCAGTGTGTAAGATTAGTGTGAGAGTGGAAGGTAGGCAGTATACATGGGTATGTTGTTTAGGAACATTGTCAATATTATCAGGCCGTAGGATGAAGAATCCAGGGAGGTCACTTAGCATTAGCAAGAGTGAACATACAAAGAAGGAAGCTACAGCAATAAAGCTTTTCTAAAATAAACATCTAAGGGAATTCGTTGAAATTAAATATATAAGTTTTCATTGTGTTTTAGTTGAATAGTTTACTATACGTTTTCTACCCAAACATCTATAATTAAAATTATAAAAGTGAAAGACACAGAATTCATCTTATTTTATACTTTTAATCTATAATAGGATGATTTTTGCAAGAATTTCTTTTGATTTTATTTTTCTGTCTAAATCGGGAAATACCAGAAGATATAATTGACCGTTATCCATACCATAAAGCCATTGCAATATTCTAGTCAATTTTCTAATTATTATAAGGTTACAATGCGTTTTACACAGCAACAAAATGTAAGCAGCTTGAAGACAGAGACAATGATCTTATTTTTGCATGCTTCTCTCAACTCCCATTGTGCACTTCAGGGGCAAGAATTGGATTAACTGTATTTCTCATTTCATGGTTTGCAGTTATTATTGGCCTATGAAAGGTCTCACTCTTACTTTACTTACACATTTTATCCCCTTATTCCCAGTCTTGAAGTCTGTTTCCCCTGGGACCTACTACAGTGTTTTAACATGTTACTCTAGCTCTCTCAACCACAAATAGCTCTAGAATGAATATTATGATATAACCAACTTATCTTTCTGTGAGAATATCGTTAGTCTGTATTCACTCATAGGTAGGATTCTTGAGTCTATTCTTGTACTTGATTTCTGTGAGTAGTGAGAGATTACTTTTGCAGAATGGCAGTTTCGAAGTATATCATCTCTGAGAGAGGATGTAAATTGTTGCTTCTCATCATCCTCACCAACACCTCATATTGTCCATTTTTATACTGGTTGCTACACGGTTATTCATAACATCCATTTTTATTTATTTACCATTCTCTGATCAGTAGTGTGTCCATCTCTTCATATACTTTTTTTGTATGTTCAGATGTCTGTGATTTTCTGGTTTATATATGATTAGCATATTCCTCACATTTCTCATTAATTTTTTCTCAGGAGTTCATATTCTCCAAGGCATTCCAGCTACCTTAACAAGTAATGTGCCTATCCTCGTGGTGGAGGGCGATGTCCCAGGACAGAGTCTTTAAAGCCACAACCTAGGATTGTTGTGCAAAGAATATTTTGCTGCCCCTCCCTGACAAGCACCTGTGCCCCCCAGGGAAATTCCTTGTGTATTCACCATTGCACTGCTATTTTGAAAGACTCTTTTTATTGTAAATTCCTTTGGTGCTTGGGTGTGAAAAATGGTGAGAAGAATTCTCAGGGAATGGGGACCATCCTGCCCATGTTTTTCTGTCTGCTCCATCAGATGCTGGAAGTTTTGTTACTCATCATTCCACATCCATTTCCTTCAGACCTAGGCTAGCACTGCTACTCTTTTATGTCTCACAGTAGCATTAAGGTATACAGTGATCAACCAAGGCATTGAAGCCAGAGTAATCATACTGGATCCAGGCCTTCTTCCATCCATGACTGCCCATGTTTCTTCCCAACACAGCTCCTAGGATTGTTCAAGTATTTCTTTCTTTTAAGCGTTTTTATGATTTTAAGATTTTCTGCATGAAGATAAATTTTTAAAATGTATGTTTCATTTGGAGTATAATATATCCAGAAAAATGCAAAAGTCATAGGATACACTTATATATTTTTTTATAAAAGTTTACACCATCAGATCAAGATACAGAACAGTGACAGCACCCCAGAAACAAAAATGATCCCTCTAAGGCACTAAACCCCAAAGGTAACCATTCTGACTTCTATTATCATGGATTAGTTTGTCTTCTTTTAAAAAGTTATGCAAATGTATACATTAATTCATATGTGATTGGCTTGTTTCACTCAATATTATGTTTATGAGATTCACCATTTGTTCATTTCTGTTTTGGGTAATGTTCCATTGTATGCATAGTCTAAAACGTGTTTATCTTTTCTATTATTTATAGGCATTTAGATTGTTCCCAGTTTGGGACTATATGAATAGCGCTACTATAAGCATTCTTTTACATGTCTTTTGGTATAAAAATATATGCTTTTTCAATTGGGTAATACAGCTTGTACACGTTTTACCCCAAAATGTCTTGCAAAAGTATTCTCTCACAGGGTTTGGACTGATTTATACTTTCAGTTGTAGAAATATGCAAGTTCCAGTTTCTTCACTTCTTCACAATCATTGAGATAACTTGCCTTTTTCATTTCAGCAGTTCTGTTGGATATGCAGTACTATCTCATGGTGGTTTACATTTGCATTTCCCTGATGACTAGTAATGCTAAGTACTAGGTCTCTAACCATTTAAATATCCTATTTTGCAAAGTTCTTGCTCAAGTCTTGCTTTGTTTTAATTGGTTGTCTGTTTTTTTCTTTAAAAATGCGATTTATTTCAAAATTTTTTATGAGTTTGCACATGTTAAGGAGAAATTTTATCTATTCCTGAACTGTGCTGTCCAATACAGTGGCCATTAGCCACATATAGCTATTGGAGACAGTACTTAAAATGTCACTAGTCCAAGATCAGATGTTCTGTAAGTATAAATATATAGTGGATTTTAAAGAGTTAGTAAGAAAATAAAGAACGTAAAATATTGTAAAATATTTTCAATATATTAGGTTAAATAAACACCTATTATTAAAATTAACTTCAACTGTTCCTTAGTATTTTTATGAATGTGACTATTAGAAATTTTTAAATTACATATGTGACTTGCAATACATATCTATTAGGAAGTGCAGGCAGGGTGGAGTGGCTCAACTCTTGTAATCCTAGTGCTTTGGGAGGCCACAGCAGAAGGATCCTTTGAGTCCAGGAGTTTGAGACCAGTGTGAGCAACACAGGGAGACCCCTCATCTCTACAAAAAATAAAACAAAACTTAGCCAGATGTAGTGGCATGTACCTGCAGTCCTAGCTACAGGAGAGGAGGTTTGCTTAAGCCCAGGAGCTCCTGGTGGCAGTGAGCTATATTTCAGCACTGTACTGAAGCCTGAAAAACTGAGGCAGACTCTGTCTCTAGGAAGAAAAAAGAAAGTACTGTTCTACGAAGTTAGGCAAAGCTTCTCTGAAAAAGTGGTCTGCTAAGTTTTACCGTGACTGTTGGATGTTTAAAGTCATTTGCAGATCAATTATGATAAAAGGACTGCTCGAATTATCACAAAAGTACCTTGAAAATTTAAGTAAGAAAAATAAGTACTAGTTGAAGTGTCCCTAAAAACTTTTAGTTTGTGTTGTCACCTGATTACAAATTTATGTTTTTAGATTTCTTTTTCCATTTTCAGCTTGACATTTACTCATTTCAGAGAAACCCTGTGGTTTTCCTCATGTGGAAAATGGAAGAATTGCCCAATATTACTATATTTTTAAAAGCTATTACTTTCCAATGAGCATAGACCAAAAATTGTCATTTTTCTGCTTGGCTGGTTATACCACCGAAAGTGGAAGACAAGAAGAGCGAACCACGTGTACAACAGAAGGCTGGTCTCCAGAGCCAAGGTGCTTCAGTAAGTCAGCTGGATGTGTCTGTCACTCAACGTTGCATACTCAAAGAAATTCGTATATAAAAATAGGGGTCCAATAAAAACAGAAAGCAGTTAAACCGTTTAGTAGATAAGAACAAAATCACTAGTAATCTGTCTTTCTACAACATGAAGGCGTAATTTGAAATCCGATAAAGAACGCTTTTACATGAAAATGTTATTTTCTTTATCTGTTTTTAATAATACTCTGTTGAAGGGAATAGGGTAATAACTGAAATTGTTTATCACATTACAAGGCAAAGAGATGTAATTTACTTTAAGTAACAAGAAACTTATTTTGATAATTAAGCATAGGATGCCAGAAAAGTGCTTGAAATGCTGGCCTCTGGAAGCGCAAGATTGCTACTCTAATGCTTTATCATTTGTAAGACTCATCACTCCTTTGTGTGCCAACTTCTCTCATGATACCCATTGAAAAATGTGTTTTTCCATTTTGAATTGAAAGTTTGAGTTCAAATTTGTGAGAAGGTAATCTAATTGACTCATTTCATTATTTTATGTCAGGCTACACTATCATCGAACTATCAGTGATCTTCCGCTAGGGCAGGTGATCCAGAGTAAGGGGCTTTGGTTGAGCCAGTTTCATTTAAAAGAGGATGTTGAATATGGTTATTGCTGTTGATATATCTAGTAAATCTACCTAGAAGTAGATCTGGTAGGGGTAGAAATTACTATAAGAACTAAAAATACTAAATACAAAGAAAGTCAGTGTTAATTTTCAAAAATTATGCAGATTATTTCAAAAAAAATTTATGCAGATATTTCCAAAATGAAATTGCTAATAATAACATTATATTTTTGACTTAATTTTACAATTTAGTAAAAAACAAGCTTAGTTTCCTCATTAAGTTAAACAAATAATTTTTTTTTCCCATAGAAAAATGCACTAAGCCTGACCTGAGTAATGGTTACATCTCTGATGTAAAGTTATTGTATAAAATTCAAGAGAACATGCATTATGGTTGCGCTTCAGGGTACAAAACCACTGGAGGGAAGGATGAAGAAGTGGTTCAATGTCTCTCAGATGGATGGTCTTCTCAACCAACCTGTAGGAAAGAACATGGTATAAGAATCATTTCCTAAAACTGAAGATAAGAGCTTGTCAAGCTTATATTGAATATATTGAAGCTTATATTGATATCTATTATTTAATAGAATTTATTTTTCATTATGTCTGCAATGCAGGAAGTTGATATTACTTTTTTCAAGTACTAGGTGATTCCTTAATCCAAATGTTCTCAATCCCTACAACACACCTACACCAATAGTTCTTACTTTGCACCAATAAAAGGAATTGGAATGGAATAAAATAAAAGAAGCTTTTCCTTTATATGTCACTATTTCCTTTATTACAGAAGAATTTAAGATCATGTACATTATTTTATGTTGTGAACCAATGCCAGATATACTTAAAAATAGTTCAATAATTTAAATATACGTATACTTTGTTAGTAAGTTGTTTAAATTGTGAAAATACATAGACAGCACGTACTTCACAATTGCTACTGCACAAGCCTTCAGTTGAATTTTGGCTTTTGGTCAAGCACTTGTAGACCAGAATTTTAAGAACAGAAAGCTGGTAGGGTTAGGTCACAAGGTGTATGAAAAAAGAGAATAGAAGCAAAGAAAAATTGGGGCTATTTTTCAATTTTACTAAGAGTTGATTTTACCATATATTCTTAAGATCTGTTAAAACACATTTTGATATTTTTTTATATTCTAGGTTATTAAAAAGATTTATAAAATAAATAATTTTTATAATTTTAGAAACATGTTTGGCTCCTGAATTATATAATGGAAATTATTCCACAACACAGAAAACATTCAAAGTGAAGGACAAAGTACAATATGAATGTGCTACTGGCTACTACACAGCCGGAGGAAAGAAGACGGAGGAGGTAGAATGTCTCACATACGGATGGTCTCTCACACCAAAATGTACCAGTAGGTTCTCATTTGGAATAAAATCTACTCTCACTCTGAAAGCTTTTTCTCATAGAGAAGTGTATATAAGTTGTCATGCTAATTATATTTCATCTTTTCATACTTTTTTGCCTTTATTTTTAATTATGTTGATAGCAGTCTTTGATAATTGAAAGCTCCCAAGTAGAAAAAAATTCATTTTAGCTCATAGGATTAAATTAGAATAAGCTTAATGATGTTTAACAAATATATAAAATGAATTCATAAGCTTTTTGGCAAATTTAATTTTTATTCTAGATATGTCACGTAAATAGTGAATTTTGTTGTAGCAGAAAAAAAATTTGTTTGTAATTTTATTCATTCTTTTATTTGTAGAATTAAAGTGCTCTTCTTTAAGATTAATTGAAAATGGTTATTTTCATCCTGTAAAGCAAACCTATGAAGAAGGAGATGTCATTCAGTTTTTCTGTCATGAAAATTATTATCTAAGTGGATCTGATTTAATTCAATGCTATAACTTTGGTTGGTACCCAGAATCTCCTGTATGCGAAGGTAAATTTTTAAATTTAATACTCACAAAATGCCATGCCTTTATCAGCTTTACTCTCTATTAGCTCTGATAAAATTCCTGTGGTCATATCTAATTTTTTTCCTGAGTCCTATTTTTAAAATAAATACTGTCTTTTAAATCAGTGCTATTTTCAGCAATCTTTAATATATTCCACCTGAATAAATCTTGTTTTGTATTAGTTTGTAAATGACTATATCTTTTAAATTTATTATTTAAAAATATATATTATACATTTTAAATCCCTTATTACAATAAATAACTTTTCTTATTGGGAATTATTAGACCTAATTACCCCAATGTGGCAGCTTTGCAAGGATACTTTCTTTTTATTTGCCACATATTTCCAGATGTAAAAATTAATCTCTAAAATAGCGAGGTAGAAAGCAGAAAAAACAGAACACTAACACCCAGAAGTGAAAATGGGAAAAGAGGTCATCTAGTAGAAGCTGCCCAAAAATGTAATATCTATGGTCACATTTCTATTACTGGATGTGTCCAAACGGGTGATGCAATTACCTATCAGAAGACATCCATAGTTATTTAAACACACATACAATTTAATATGAGGACGGTCCTATCTAGTAGAAGATATGAAAAAAATAATTGCAGATATGAAAAAATAATTGCTATAATGTGACAAATGGTACAATCAACTCAGGTACAAAGTGCAGGAATAAACATTAGGGATTCTGATTGGTATGCTGTGGAATAGCATTCACAGAAGTGATGGCTAATATTTACATTGGGTCTTAAGAGATAAATAGGAGTTTGAGGATTGGGAGGATAGGGTGAGGCAAAGGGTTTAATAGTAGTTTTTTATTTTCTGTAATATGGGACATAATGTCTATTGACAGGCAGGTGAAAGACATGAAGGTACAACTTGGAAGAAAGTGGTGAAGATTTGGAATGGGTGCTGGGGGAAACAAATGAGGGCTCTGACCACGGGTATGCAGTGGGATTGCCAGAACTATCATAATTTCCTAAATGCACTGTACAGTAACTTTAAATATTTTATGATTTTTCATTCATGCTTGACATCCTTGGTATAGTAGTAGAGAAGAAGATTTTTTAAACAAATTTTTTAAAGCATAGTTTTCCTTTTTTTTTTTTTTTTTGAGATGGAGTCTTGCTGTGTCACCCAAGCTAGAGTGCAGTGGCACGATCTCAGCTCACTGCAACCTCCACCTCCCAGGTTCAAGTGATTCTCCTGCCTCAGCCTCCTGAGTAGCTGGGACTACAGGCGTCAGCCACCACACCCAGCTAATTTTTTTGTGTTTTTAGTAGAGACAGAGTTTTGCCATGTTGGTCAGGCTGGTCTCAGACTCCTGATCTCAGGTGATCAGCCTGCCTCCGCCTCCCACATTGCTATTTCAAAAATAAATGGCAGACCTATTAAGGCCTTTTATACCCCTTTCCTCTTCCAAATTAGCCAGCATGAAAACAAGCCTATTTTCTCCAGTAAATAGTCATTAGGCATACAATAGACAGTGTTGCGGGCTGAATTATATCTCTCTTCTCCCAAAATATAACCACATTCTAATACGGGGAACCACTAAATGTTACCTTACCTGGTAAAAGACACTTTGAGGTTAACAATCTTAAGGTAGGAATACTATCTGGAATTATCTATCCAGACTCTAAATATAATCAGAAATGCTTTTATAAAAGGGAGGCAGAGGGAGATTGACTACAGAAGAGGAAGCGGGAGATGTGATAAAGGAAGCCACAGGTTGAAATGTTTTGAGGAAGGGATTGTGAGCCAAGGAATACAGGTAATTTCAAGAAGTTAGAAAAGGCAAAGTAGCTGATTCTCCTCCAAAGCCTCCAGCAGGAATGTGGCTCTCCTGATATCTCGATTTTAGTCCAGTGAAACTGACTCTGGACTTCTGGCCTTCAGGACTGTAAGAGGATACATTTGTGCTGTTTTAAGCCACTAAATTGTAATTCATCACAGCAGCAATAGGAAAGTAGTGTGGTCAGTATTTTAGAGTAGGAGACTTTAATTTAGACAGACGTGGGTTCAAGAACAGATCTGCTGCATGCTATTAATTTATTTACTTCATAAGTTTTAGTTTGTCTACAACATGGGAGAAATAATAGTTCCTACTTAATAAAGTTATTTTAGGACTAAAGGAGGTAATGAATGTAAAATGCCTGCTACTTTAGTATTCTATTGGTGCGTAACAATGTCACCACAAACTCAGCACCTTAAAACAACACAAACATTATTTCCCATTGCTTGTAGGTTGGGAGTTTGGGTGTGGCTTAACCAGATCCCTGCATCCCTGGCTAACAAAGCTGCAATCAGGACGTTAGCTGGACTGAAGTCTCATCTGAGGCTTGACTGGGCAAGACTTCTTCCAAACTCACTGTGGTTGTTGACAGCATTCAGTGCTTTGCAGACTGCTGAACTGAGAGCCTCTGTTTCTTGTGGCTGTTAACTGAAGGCAGCCCGCTGCCCCTTGCCTTACAGCCCTTCTGCTTTGGAAGCTCATGGTGTAGCTTCTTGTTTCTTCAAAACTAGCAAGGAGAGAGAGTCTCTTGGCAAGAATGGTGTTAAAATCTGATGTTACATAATTATGTGTACATAATCACGTACTAATCCATCATCTTTGCTGTATTTTGTGGGCTAGAAGCAAGTTACAGGTCCTACTCATGGAAAGGGTTATCACACAAGGAAGTTAACATCAGGAGGTGGGGATCAAAGGAATGCTCCTGGAATCAGTCTGCCATACTCTCTATGATGCTTGACACAATGGATCTTTTTATTTAATCTTTATTATTTTTGTAATTATATGACTAAAGGTGCTGATTTTTTTTCCATAAGGAAGAAGAAACAGATGTCCTCCTCCACCTCTACCCATAAACTCCAAAATTCAAACACATTCAACAACTTATCGTCATGGAGAAATAGTTCATATAGAATGTGAACTTAATTTTGTGATCCATGGGTCAGAAGAAATACGTTGTGAAAATGGAAAATGGACAGAACCTCCAAAATGCATTGGTTAGTAACACCTAGAAGAAGCCTTGCTAAAATGAAATTTGCATGTGTAGATAAATGGTCTGTTCTCTTTCAACTGTACCTTTTCAGAAGGACAGGAGAGGGTAGCCTGTGAGGAACCACCCTTCATTGAAAATGGTACAGCAAATTTACACTCTAAGATTTATTACAATGGGGATAAAGTGACATATGCATGTAAAAGTGGCTACCTTCTCCGTGGATCGAATGAGATAACTTGTAATCGTGGAAAATGGACACTTGCTCCTGAGTGTGTTGGTATGTATATTTACCATCAGTAACTAAACTTACGGTGTAAAATTTTCCATTCTGTTACTTTAATCTGCATATTCCTAGGAAGAGACCACGGCTTAGGCAAATTAGAAACCCATTGCTACACCACCTACTCTTCTGCGTTGCATGTGTGCATGTGTATGTGCGTGTATGTGTGGAGCCATCTATAGAATTTAAGTCAATGTAAAGAATTTAAAAAAAAAAAACTTTTTGAACACTGGTGCTAAGCACAGTTATCTGATCTATGTCATGCTATGACCTGTAAGTTCGAAATGACAGCACATAAATGATGACGTGCTTCATTACAAAAGTAAATAAGGGCATGGTGGATTGAGTGGCTGGCCATAAGCATTATCTGCTTCTTCTCCCCATGTGTCCTACAAAGTTAGGGTAGAGCATTCTGTTCTTGACCTTGGGTAAGTCCTGCCGATATTTTGCATCTGGCCATTCTGAACCTTATGCCCTTCTGAGACACGTCCCTGGTCTTTGATTTTACTGAAGGGCACCACCAGGCTACACTATCACTCCTGGGGGCTACTCTTCCTGTCATCTTTCTCATTTCTTAATCAGATCACAGTGAGATCTTCACACACATGTTTATATAGGATATTTATTGAATAAGACAAAAGCTATGAAGGATGCTAAAGAAATTTACAGAGTAAGAGAAAGATACCAAAAAGATCAAGCCTGTAATCCCAGCACTTTGGGAGGCCGAGACGGGCGGATCACGAGGTCAGGAGATCGAGACCATCCTGGCTAACGCGGTGAAACCCTGTCTCTACTAAAAAATACAAAAAACTAGCCGGGCGAGGTGGTGGGCGAGGTGGCGGCTGCCTGTAGTCCCAGCTACTCGGGAGGCCGAGGCAGGAGAATGGCGTAAACCCGGGAGGCGAAGCTTGCAGTGAGCTGAGATTCGGCCACTGCACTACTCCAGCCTGGGTGACGGAACTAGACTCCATCTCAAAAAAAAAAAAAAAAAAAAAGATACTACAAAGAGGGAAAAAAATGGATATTTCCTCCGTGGGTCGATTGAGACCTGAGATGAAGAGGAATGAGAAAGAAGAAAATAAAAATGGGTTAATGCCAAAGAGCAATTTTAGAATTGACCATAATCTTTAGGTTGAAGAATAGTTTCTCATTCTATAGATTTAAGAAATGTCTGTATCATAATTCCTTCACAATTGAGAAAAGAGAAAAAATACATATAGTTGTTTTTAGGCAACATATTTGCTGTCAACTCTTGCTTAGCAAATTTTAAAAATATTTGAGCTGAAAAACATTTTTCATATTTGTAAAGAATTTATAAAACAATTGTCCTAAATTATTTTATTAATACAAATATTGAGACACTACAGTATGAGTTACTATAGTATATTGTTTTGAGCTCATATTAATTTAAAACAACCTGTTTTCTTAGAAAATAATGAGAATTGTAAGCATCCTCCTGTTGTAATGAATGGGGCTGTTGCCGATGGGTTACTGGCAAGCTATGCAGCAGGATCTTCAGTGGAATATAGATGCAATGAATATTACTTGCTGAGGGGATCAAAAATATCTCGTTGTGAGCAAGGAAAATGGTCATCCCCACCTGTTTGCTTGGGTAAGAAAGAGAGCACATGGAATGTTTATGTTCGTACTTTTATATGATTTTCTTGTAGTGTTTTATATAATGAAAATGATGATTTTGTATAAATCATTTTTTTTCACAACTGTTCTCCCTCCCAGTTCTTTAAGTAGAAAGTCCCTAAAATATTAGTGTTTTTTTTTATTGTGGTAAATTATGCATTACATAAAATTTACTTTAGCTATTTTTAAGTGTATATATGTATACACTTATATATAAATGTATGTTTTAAGTCTTGAGCTCTTTCAACCTTTTGTTAGTAGTTTCTACCTTTCAAGTAATTCTTAGGAGGCTGTTCCTATTCAAATTCAGACACAGGCACATATTCATGTAGAATTTTTCTATTGCTCTCGTATTTTTATAAATGGTTTTGGTATTAAGTTTTTGATGATTTGATTGATATTGCGTTGAGTGGAGATACAGTAATCTCTAAGGACAAAGACTAGATTAAAATATTTATGGCAAAACTAGTAACGAAACAAGTTCATAAGGAAATAACAGCATTAAAGGAATTACATCATTCTATATCTGGAACAACCACCTCAAGAGAGTTAGGTTTGGTCCTAATGAATCAAAGGAAATATCAAATGAAGATTAATCATTGTTATTAGGGCAAGGGAAAGGGGATTTGTATATCTTGCTTAACTATTGAAGCCGGAAAGGCTATCAGTACAAATTCACAACGGTATGATAAAGCATAGAATTGTCTCTGTAGGAATTATTATTTCAGACATTAAGAGTCTCTCTAACCTCTCCATACTCCCTTCCCTGCTCTAATCACTCCAGTCTTTCTGGTCTCCTTACTCTTCCACAAACAAGCCAAGAATGCTCTCACTTCAGGGCCTTTGCACTGGTTAGTTGCTTGGGACACTCTTTCATAAGAAAATGACGTGGTTCACTCAGTCTCCTTCAAGCTTTTGTGCAAATATTACTTCTTATTTAGGCCTACCCTAATCACCTTACTGAAAAGTGCAACTTCTCTTCACCTAACTCTTTTGTTACCCCCTCCCCCTCCATTACTCTTTTTTTCAACCAAGTTATCTTATGCTGTAGTTTAAAGATGGCCACTGTGTTAGTCTGTTCTCACGCTGCTAATAAAGACATACCTGAGATGGGTAATTTATAAAGGAAAGAAATTAAATGCACTCACAGTTCCACATGGCTGGGGATGCCTCATAATCATGACGGAAGGCAAAGGACAAGCTAGGCATGTTTTACATGGAGGCAGGCAAGAGATTGTGTGCAGGGAAACTCCCCTTTATAAAACCATCAGATTTCATGAGACTTATTCACTATAACGAAAACAGCACGGGAAAGACCCACCCCAGGATTCAATTACCTCCGACCAGGTTCCTCCCATGACATGTGGGAATTATGGGAGCTACAATTCAAGATGAGATTTGGGTAAGCACACAGCCAAACCATATCTGCCACAAATTGTACAATTCATGTCTTTATTATATTTATTATGTATTGTAGGTGTTTCTCCCAACTAGAAGGCAAGCTCTATGAGGGCGGGAGTCTTGGTTTTATTCATTATTCTATTATTTTCTACATGGTAGTTTAAGGTTTTTATTTTGTAGAAAGAAAACTATTATTAATCTAACTGATTGATGCCCTTAAACAGTATTTTTGATGTTTTAATTTAAGTGGTTTTAGTTTATGACAATAAGTAATGTATAGATTCATTTGATAGTAATAAAGTGTGTATTTTCTTATATGTATATATGTGTGTGAGAAGCCTTAATTATGATTTAAATTATAAAATATTGCTTTTGATACTTGTCATAATTTTTGTTTTAAAAAATATCACTTTTATATTTGTCAGACAAGTAAAGAATTTAAAAGAGCATTTTGTTTTTCAGAGCCATGTACTGTTAATGTGGATTACATGAACAGAAATAACATAGAGATGAAGTGGAAATATGAAGGGAAAGTCTTACATGGAGATTTAATAGATTTTGTATGTAAACAGGGATATGACTTATCTCCGTTAACCCCATTGTCTGAATTATCTGTGCAGTGCAACAGAGGAGAAGTGAAATATCCTTTATGTACTAGAAAAGGTAAAATAACAATGTTCTCTGCAAGTATCTTACTTGATCAATATCTGCTACCTGGGTTGAAAATTTATTCATATTTTGTTATTTTTCTTTTTATTATTATTATTTTTAATTTTGTTTTATTTTATTTTTATTTTACTTTAAGTTCTGGGATACAAGTGCAGAATGTGCAGGTTCGTTACATAGGTATATGTGTGCCATGGTGGTTTGCTGTACCTATCAACCTGTCATCTAGGTTGTTTTTTTTTTTTTTTTGAGATGGAGTCTCGCTCTGTCACTCAGGCTGGAGTGCAGTGGCCGGATCTCAGCTCACTGCAAACTCCGCCTCCCGGGTTCACGCCATTCTCCTGCCTCAGCCTCCCGGGTAGCTGGGACTACAGGCGCCCACCACCTCGCCCGGCTAGTTTTTTGTATTTTTTAGTAGAGATGGGGTTTCACCACGTTAACCAGGATGATCTCGATCTCCTGACCTCGTGATCTGCCCATCTCGGCCTCCCAAAGTGCTGGGATTACAGGCTTGAGCCACCGCGCCCGGCCTGTCATCTAGGTTTTAAGCCACACATGCATTAGCTATTTGTCTTTATGTTCTCCCTCTCCTCACCTCTCACCCTCTGACTGGACCCAGTGTGTGTTGTTCCCATCCCTATGACCATGTGTTCTCATTGTTCAACTCCTACTTGTGAGTGAGAACATATGGTCTTTCATTTTCTCTTTCTGTGTTAGTTTGCTGAGGATAATGGCTCCCAGTTTCATCCACGTCCCTGCAAAGGACATGATCTCATTCCTTTTTATGGCTGCATAGTATTCCATGGTGTATATGTACCACATTTTCTTTATCCAGTCTGCTATTGATGGGCATTTGAGTTGGTTCCATGTTTTGATATTGTAAATAGTGCTGCAATAAACATATGTGTGCATGTGTCTTTATAGTAGAATGATTTATATTCTTTTGGGTATATATCCAGTAATGGAATCGCTGCATCAAATTGTATTTCTGGTTCTAGATCCTTGAGGAATCACCACACTGTCTTCCACAATGGTTGAACTAATTTACATTCCCACTAGCAGTGTAAAAGCATTCCTATTTCTCCTCAGCCTCACCGGCATCTATTGTGTCTTAACTTTTTAATAATTGCCATTTTGACTGGTGTGAGATGGTATCTCATTGTGGATACACCTTATACAAAAATTAACTCAAGATGAATTAAAGATTTAAATGTAAAATCCAAAACCATAAAAACTCTAGAAGAAAACCTAAGCAATACCATTCAGGACATAGGCATGGGCAAAGACTTCATGATGAAAATGCCAAAAGCAATTGCAATGAGAGCCAAAACTGGCAAATGAGATCTAATTAAACTAAGGAGCTTCTGCACAGCAAAAGAAACTGTCCTCAGAGTGAACAGGCAACTTACAGAATGGGAGAAAACTTTCACAATCTACGCACCTGACAAAGGTCTAAGATCCAGAATATACATGGAACTTAACACAAATTTACAAGAAAAAAACAACCCATCAAAAAGTGGGCAAAGGATATGAACAGTCACTTCTCAAAAGAAGACATTTATGTGGCAAACAAATATATGAGAAAAAGCTCAACATCACGGATCTTTAGAGAAAATTTATACCTATGACCCCAATTCACCACTATCATCTTCTAATCTATAAAGTTGAGAGGAGTGATCCAACTTCCAAATTTCAATCAGCATACATACCAATATAGGATGGCCATGCTGACATCTTTGAATTCCAATAAGTCAATTTTATAAAGAGGAAAAATCAAGAGGTTTTATAAATGTTGCCGGACTATCAGAGAATTAATCACCTTCTTGTGACACTCAACAACAAACACTGTAAAGCATTGCTCTACTTAGGGCTTTCTGGGGACCCATTGTCTCAATACTGCCTGGATATAGGGACTATTACTTTTAATAAGGAAGAAAAGGAAGATAATATATACAGAAAGCATGGCTTCTAGAAAAATCCCATAGACAGGGAGAAATAAAATCATGATTGTTAATACTCTGATAGTTTTAAATACGTATGTAAATACTATAACATGTGATTCTAATTATGAAAATAAATTGTATGGTATAATATTATTGCAAAAATATTTTCAGTATTTTAAAAATGTTTCAGAACTGCCTAAAAAATGCCTTTATGGCTAGGTGGAGTGTCTCACGCCTGTAATCCTAGCACTTTGGGAGGCCAAGGTGGGCAGATTTCTTGAGTCCAGGAATTCAAGACCAGCCTAAGCAACGTAGTGAGGCCCTGTCTCTACAAAAGAAAAATGTACCTGTAGTCCCAACTAGTTGGGAGGCTAAGACAGGAGGATCACTTGAGTCTGGGAGGCCGAGGATGCAGTGAGCCATGATCATGCCACCATACTCCAGTCTGGACGACAGAGTGAGACTCTGTCTCTGAAAAAACAAATGCCTTTATGTTATATGTCTCAACTTATTTCTGTAGCACTTACAAAGTACTGGATGTTCATTATAGCAATTCATTGTATACTTTAAAACTAATTTTTGCAGAATCTAAAGGAATGTGCACATCTCCTCCACTTATTAAACATGGAGACATTATCAGTTCAATAGTAGACACCTATGAAAATGGCTCTTCAGTAGAATACAGATGTTTTGATCACCATTTCCTACAAGGATCTAGGGAGGCCTATTGTTTAGAAGGAACGTGGACTACACCACCATTGTGTTTAGGTATGTACTACTAAATATGCCTCTAACAAAGTAAAACTATATATTTTTAATTTGCTGTCATTTTTGAGGTAACATAACACTAATATAATGCTAAATTTGCTACATTTGTGTTATTTTATTCATGTGCTTATTTCATCACTGGTTTCTATTCTTTCCTCTAGATCATAAATAACTACAGTTCAGTTTGTTCTAATAAATATTTGTTAAAGACAAACCACACATCAGGTTGATGTGGGGCTATAAGTTGAATAAGCCATAGTGGTGTGAGTAAACGTTAACAATTATCATTCATTGTGATTTGTACTATAATAGAAAACATTAGTACAATGGGGAAATAAAGAAATGGACAACTCAATATGGAAAGATGAAGCAAGTTAATGTTTTATTAGCAAGGCATCCTAGTAAGAGTAACAACATTTACTAAGGCCCTCAGAGGCATAAAATAGCACATCTGTAAATAATAAGAAAATATTTTTTTATTTCCAATTCTGACTTTTATTTATCTCTCTTATGTTCTTTCACTGGCTAGGACTTCAGTACAATGTTGAATGGAAGAGGTAGTGGATGTCTTTATTTGTTTCCCATTCTCACAAGTAAAACTTTCAATAATTCACTTCTATGTGTTGTTATAAATACTTTTTAAAAAATCAAGTTAAAGGTATAGAAACCTTTCTTTCTATTTTGCAAAAAATATTTTTAAAGAATCTTCAGTGTTTAATTTTAGCAATATTTGTTGAAATAATTTCATGATTATTATTTTTGTTTTTTTCCCTGCAAATTTAATGAATTATACTGCTTCTTTTGAATGTTAAAGCATGATTGTATTCCTGTGAGAAATTCCACAAAGTTGTGATAAATTATGCATATTATATGTTATATTTTTATTTATCAATATTTTACTCATCTATTTTCATGAGAAAGACTGGTCAGTTATTTTCCTTTCTGGTTTAATATCAAGTTTGTGCTGACCTCATCCCATGATTGGGAAGTGTTCCCTCTTTTCCGGTTTTCTGGATCGATGCTATTTCTTCCTTAATAATCTTAAGAGTTAACCAGAGAAGCCATCTGAGACTTGAGTTTTTCCATGAAAAGACAAATTGACAGCTTCGATTTGTTTAACAAATAACGGTAATTATTTCTTCTTCTATCAGTTTTGGTAGAGAGCGGTTTCTTGATTTGTTCATTACAGCTACATTTTCCAATCCAGTAACATAAAGTAGTTATGACATCTTCCTATCCTCTTTTTGATGTTTTTATTGACGTAGCTTTTGTTATTACTTCTATTAACATGTATCTGTCTTGACATGCCTTACTAAGGGTCTACATATTTTATTAGTGTTTTCAAACAACCAACATTTGCATTTGTTGATTCATCAAATGTTGCTTTCTATTTCATTAATTATGCTATTATCTTTATTATTTTCTTTCTTCTATTTTCTTGGATTTCTTTTGTTACTCTTTTTCTGGTTTGTTTAGATGCATACATAGATTACTGATTTTTAGCATTTATATTTTTTCTAAAAAAATGAATTTAAAAATAGAAATTTCTCTCTGAGCACAACTTTAACTTCATCCAACCCATTTTTATATCTTGGATTTTTACTATCATTCAGCTCAAAAATTTTATAGTATTCATTTTGATACATTCTGTGTGCTCTGCATCATTTAGAAGTTTCTTTTTAAAGTTCTGAATATTTAGGGGATTTTCTAGTTTTCTTTTGGTTATTGATTTCTAGTTTAATTCAATTAAGACATATTTTGAATTATATCTACACTTTAAAATTTGTCGATATTTGCTTTATAACAAGCATATATTTGCTTTAGCTAAATATTCTTTTTGTACTTGAAAAAAGTTAACTTTGTCACTGTTGGGTTCACTGCTTTATATATGCGAATTAGATTGAATTTTTTTTTTTATGTTTAAGTTAATCCAAAGCTGTACTGATTTGTGTGTGTTTGTTTTCTATCAATGACTGAGAGAAGCATGTTAAAGTCTCACTTGGCATTGTAAAACATTTCGTATTTTAGTTCTGTCAATTTTTGCTTTTGTATTTTGATGCTATTTCATTAGGTACACACACAAATTGGGACACTAAATCTTGGTATACTGGCATAGTCTAATTTTAAAAGACCTCCTTCATATATAGTAATGCCTTTTTTTTTTTTGGACTGGAAGTCTCCTTAACTGCACCAAAGGGTTTTTGACAAGCATTTACATAGTACACATTTTTCCATCCCTTAACTTTCAAACTTCTGGGTTCTTACTTTTAGTGTGCATCTCTTATAAGCAATATATAGCTTATTTTAAAATATACTTATGCAGTTTATAATTTTTTCCTTATAATGGAATATTTAGTTCATTTACGTATTCATGTAATTACTAATATATTTCAGTTTATACCTCATCTTTCTATACTAGGTGTATGTTACTATACTCCATGTATATCCAATTGGTCATCTCTCTCTCTCTCTCTCCATATATATGTATGTGTGTTTTATTATAGTTTAAGTTCTAGGGTACATGCACACAATGTGCAGGTTTGTTACATAGGTATACATGTGCCATATTGGTTTGCTGCACCCATCAACTTGTCATTTACATTAGGTATTTCTCTTAACGCTATCCCTCCCCTAACCCCCCACTACATGACAGGCCCTAGTGTGTGATGTTCCCTGCCTTGTGTCCAAGTGTTCTCATTGTTCAACTCCTGCCTATGAACAAGAACATGCAGTGTTTGGTTTTCTGTCCTTGTGATAGTTTGCTCAGAATGATGGTTTCCAGCTTCATCCATGTCCCTGCAAAGGACATGAACTCATCCCTTTTTATGGCTGCACAGCATTCCACTGGGTATATGTGCCATATTTTCTTAATCCAGTCTATCATTGATGGACACTTGGGTTGGTTCCAAGTCTTTGCTATTGTGAATAGTTCCACAATAAACATACATGTGCATGTGTCTTTATGGGAGCATGATTTATAATCCTTTGGGAATATATCCAGTAATGGGATCACTGGGTCAAATGGTATTTCTAGTTCTACATCCTTGAGGAATTGCCACACTGTCTTCCACAATGGTTGACCTAATTTATACTCCCACCAACAGTGTAAAAGTGTTCCTATTTCTCCACATGCTCTCCAGCATCTGATGTTTCCTGACTTTTTAATGATCTCCATTGTAACTGGCATGATATGGTATTTCATTGTGCTTT
>NW_012099566.1:672919-674803 GCF_000951045.1 Mandrillus leucophaeus
TCCATATGAACTTTAAAGTAGTTTTTTCCAATTCTGTGAAGAAAGTCAGTGGTAGGTTGATGGAGATAGCACTGAATCTATAAATTACCTTGGGCAGTATGGCCATTTCCCTGATATTGATTCTTCCTATCCATGAGCATGGAATGCTCTTCCATTTGTTCTTGTCCTCTTCTATTTAGTTGAGCAGTGGTTTGTAGTTATCCTTGAAGAGGTCCTTCACATCCTTTGTAAGTTGGATTCCAAGGTATTTTATTCTCTTTGTAGTAATTGTGAATGGGAGCTCACTCATGATTTGGCTCTCTGTTTGTTATTGGTATATAGGAATGCTTGTGATTTTTGCACGTTGATTTTGTATCCTGAGACTTTGTTGAAGGTGCTTATCTGCTTAAGGAGATTTGGGGCTGAGACAATGGGGTTTTCTAAATATACACTCATGTCATCTGCAAACGGAGATAGTTTGACTTCCTTTTTTCCTAATTGAATACCCTTTATTTCTTTCTCTTGCCTGATTGTCCTAGCCAGAACTTCCAACACTATGTTGAATAGGAGTGGTGAGAGAGCACATCCTTGTCTTGTGCCAGTTTTCAAAGGGAATGCTTCCAATTTTTGCCTATTCAGTATGATATTGTCTGTTGGTTTGTCATAGATAGCTCTTATTATTTTGAGATCCATTCCATCAATATCTAGTTTATTGAGAGTTTTTAGCATGAAAGGCTGTTGAATTTTGTCGAAGACCTTTTCTGCATCTATTGATGTAATCATGCGGTTTTTTTCATTGGTTCTGTTTATGTGATGGATTATGTTTATTGATTTGCATATGTTGAACCAGCCTTGCACCCCAGGGATGAAGCTGACTTGATCATTGTGGATATGCTTTTTTATGTGCTGCTGGATTCAGTTCACCAATATTTTATCGAGAATTTTTGCATTGATGTTCTTCAGGGGATATCATCCTAAAATTCTATGTTTTTGCTATGTCTCTGCCAGGCTTCAGTATTGGGATGATGTTGGCCTCATAAAGTGAGTTAGGGAGGAGTCCCTCTTTTTCTGTTGATTGGAATCATTTCAGAATGAATGGTACAATCTCCTCTTTGTACCTCTGGTAGATTTCGACTGTGAATCCATCTGGTCCTAGACTTCTTTTGGTTGGTAGGCTATTAATTATTGCCTCAATTTCAGAACATGTTTTTGGTCTATTCAGAGATTCAACTTCTTCCTAGTTTAGTGTTGGGAGGGTGTATGTGTCCAGGAATTTAGCCATTTCTTCTAGATTTTCTAGTTTATTTGCATAGTGGTGTTTATAGTATTCTCTGATGGTAGTTTGTATTTCTGTGGGATTGGTGGTGATATCCCCTTTATCACTTTTCATTGCGTCTATTTGATTCTTCTCTCTTTTCTTCTTTATTAGTCTTGCTAATGGTCCATCAATTTTGTTGATCTTTTCAAAAAACCAGCTCCTGGATTCATTGATTTTTTGAAGGGTTTTTGTGTCTCTGTCTCCTTCAGTTCTGTTCTGATCTTAGTTATTTCTTGCCTTCTGCTAACTTTTGAATTTGTTTGCTCTTGCTTCTCTAGTTCTTTTAGTTGTGATGTTAGGGTGTCGATTTTAGATCTTTCCTGCTTTATCTTGTGGGCATTTAGTATTATAAATTTCCCTCTACACACTGCTTTACATGTGTCACAGAGAACAAATGTGTCCTTGTTCTCACTGGTTTCAAAGAACATCTTTATTTCTGCCTTCATTTTGTTATTTACCCAGTAGTCATTCAGGAACAGGTTGTTCAGTTTCCATGTAGTTGTGAAGTTTTGAGTGAGTTTATTAATCCTGAGTTCTAATTTGATTGCAGTGTGGTCTGAGAAACAGTTTGCTGTGATTGCTGTTCT
>NW_012099566.1:675478-701597 GCF_000951045.1 Mandrillus leucophaeus
TTCCTTTCCATGTTTAGTGCTTCCTTCAGGAGCTCTTGTAAGGCAGGCCCAGTGGTGACAAAATCTCTCAGCATTTGCTTGTCTGTAAAGGATTTTATTTCTCTTTCACTTATGAAGCTGAATTTGGCTGGATATGAGATTCTGGGTTGAAAACTCTTTTCTTTAAGAATGTTGAGTATTGGCCTCCACTCTCTTTTGGCTTGTAGAGTTTCTGCTAAGAGATCTTCTGCTAGTCTGATGAGCTTCCCTTTATGGGTAACCCGACCTTTCTATCCGGCTGCCCTTAACATTTTTTTCTTCATTTCAACCTTGGTAAATCTGACAATTATGTGTTTTGGAGTTGCTCTTGTCGAGGAGTATCTTTGTGGTGTTGTCTGTATTTCTTGAATTTGAATGTTGGCCTGCCTTGCTAGGTTAGGGAAGTTTTCCTGGATAATATCCTGAAGAGTGTTTTCTAACTTGTTCCATTCTCCCCATCACTTTCCGGTACAGAAATCAAACATGTATTTGGTCTTTTCACATAGTCCCATATTTCCTGGAGGCTTTGTTCATTTCTTTTCACTCTTTTTTCTCTAATCTTGTTTTCTCACTTAATTAATTTGATCTTCAATCACTGATACCTTTTCTTCCATTTGATCAAATTGACTATTGAAGCTTGTGCATGCATCATGAAGTTCTTGTGCTGTGTTTTTCAGCTCCATCAGGTCATTTAAGGTCTTCTCTACAATTTTTATTCTAGCTCGTCATTCATCTAACCTTTTTTCAAGGTTTTAGTTTCCTTGTGATGGGTTAGAACATGCTCCTTTAGCTCGGAGAAGTTTGTTATTACCAACCTTCTGAAGACTACTTCTGTTAGCTCGTCAAACTCATTCTCTGTCCAGTTTTGTTCCCACGCTGGCAAGGACCTGCAATCCTTTGGAGGAGAAGAGGCCTTCTGGTTTTTGGAATTTTCATCTTTTCTGCTCTGGTTTCTCCACATCTTTGTGGTTTTTATCTATATTTGGTCTTTGATGTTGGTGACCTACAGATGGGATTTTGGTGTGGATGCCCTTTTTGTTCATGTTGATGCTATTTTTGTCTGTTAGTTTTTCTTCTAACAGTCAGACCCCTCAGCTGCAGGTCTATTGGAGTTTCCTGGAGGTCTACTCCAGATCCTGTTTTCCTGGGTATCACCAGTGGAGGCTGCAGAACAGCAAACATTGCTGCCAGATCCTTCCTCTGGAAGCTTCATCCCAGGGGGGCTCCTGCCTGTTTGAGGTATCTGTTGGCCCCTACTGGGAGGTGTCTCCCAGTCAGGCTACATGGAGGTCAGGGACCCGCTTGAGGAGGCAATCTGTCCATTCTCAGAGCTCGAACGCCATGCTGAGAGAGCCACTGCTCTCTTCAGACCTATCAGAGAGGACCGTTTAACCCTGCAGAAGCTCTCTGTTGCCTTTTGTCCTGCCATGCCCTGTCCCTAGAGGTGGAATTTAGAGAGGCAGTAAGCCTTGCTGAGCTGTGGTGGGCTCTGCCCAGTTCGAGGTTCCTGGCCACTTTGTTTCCACTGTGAGCTACTGAAGCCACAGCAATGGCAGATACCACTTCCCGCAGTGAAGCTGCAGCATCGCAGGTTGATCTCATACTGCTGCACTAGCAGTGAGCAAGGCACCGTGTGCGTGGGACCCACCAAGCCAGGCAAGGGAGGATATCTCCTGGTCTTCCGATTGCTAAGACCATGGGAAAAGCACAGTATTTGGTCAGAAGTGTACCGTTTCTCCATGTACAGTCTGTCATGGCTTCCCTTGGCTAGGAAAGGGAAATCTCCTGACCCCTTGTGCTCCCAAGTGTAGCGATGCCCCACCCTGCTTCAGTTTGCCCTCTGTGGGGTGCACCCACTGTCTAGCCAGTCCCAGTGAGATAAACCAGGTACCTCAGTTGGAAATGCAGAAATCACCTGTATTCTGTGTCTATCTTTCTGGGAGCTGCAGACTGGAGCTGTTCGTATTCGGCCATCTTGGAACCGACCCATATATATGTAGATATACACACACACATACATACATATATACATATATACACATACACACACACACACACACACATATATATATATATATAGAGAGAGAGAGAGATATTTGTTTGTAAGGAACTCCAGCCTGGGCAACAAAGGAGAAACAGTCTCTGTCTCTCTCTCTCAATATCTCTGTATCTATGTAGACACATCTAGAAATGTATATATATTTTATATATAATTTTTTTTATAGAGACAGGGTGTGTGCCACCACACTAAGCTATTTTTTTATCTTCATTTTTTATGGAGATGAAATCTCCTTATGTTGCCTAGGCTGGTCTATCGATAGATAGGTAGACGGATATATATAGAGAGAGACAGGGTCTCATTTGTTGCCCAGGCTGGAGTGCCCTGACCTTGGGCTTAAATGACCTCTCACCTCAGCCTCTTTAGTAGTTGGGACCACACCTAGCTAATTTTTAGATTTTTCTTTTTCTTTCTTTCTTTCTTTCTTTCTTTCTTTCTTTTTTTTTTTTTTTTTTTTTTTTTTTTTTTTTTTTTTGTAGAGACGGGGCATGCGCCACCACACCCAGCTATTCTTTTTATTTTTATTTTTAGTGGAGATGGAGTCACCTTATGTTGCCCAGAGTGGTCTTGAGTTCCTGGGCTCAAGTGATCCTTCCGCTTTGGCCTTCCAAAGTGCTGGATTACAGATGTAAGCCATGGTGCCCAGTGTTCTCTATTATTTTTTCTTTTTAAAAATATTTTTACTTTCTTATGGATAAATCTATTTTTTGTTAAACTATTTCATCCTCTATTAGCTGGTTAATTATACTTTCCTGTCATTTTTTCTTAACCATTATCATAGAGATTATATCATATAATCTTTATTAATTCAATCCAATATATATTAGAACTTTTATCACTTCTCTAGGACTTTAAAACACTATTTACTCTTCCAACATTTTGTATTACTATATCATGTATTTTAATTTTGCATGTATTTTAAATCCAAAAGATATGATTGACATTATTGTTTTGTCCAACTATATTCTTTTAGATTTACTTATATATTTATCAATGCATTTTCTCCTCATCTTTTCCTGTTTTTCTCTGTTTCTCACTGGGATAATTTTACTTTTGCTTGAAAACTATTATTTCTTTATATTTTTTCAGTTTTTTTTTTAAGTCTGCAAATGTCTCTATTTTCCTTCAATTTTGAAGGATATTTTTGCCTGATACAGAATTCTAGCCTAGCCCTTATTTTCTTTCAGCGCTTTAAAATCTGTTATTTTGGCCGGGCGCAGTGGCTCACACCTGTAAGTCCAGCACTTTGGGAGGCCGAGGTGGGCAGATTACGAGGTCAGGAAATGAAAACCATCCTGGCTAACATGGTGAAACCCTGCCCCTACTAAAAATACAAAAAAAGTTAGCGAGCATGGTGGTGGGCGCCTGTAGTCCCAGCTACTCGGGAGGCTGAGGCAGGAGAATGGCATGAACCTGTGAGGTGGAGCTTGCAGTGAGCCAAGAATCAGCACTGCACTCCAGCCTGGGCGACAAGCAAGACTCCATCTCAAAAAAAAAAGTGTCATTTCATCCTTTTCTGGTTTTTATAGTTTTTGTTAAACAATCAAATGCCATTCTTAATAATACTTTTTGAATGTAATGTATCGTTTTTTTCTCTGCTGTTTTTAACATTTCTCTTTGTTTTTAATCTCAGCAAATTATTTATGTTGGCCTAGATGTGGGTTTCTTTGTACATTTTATTCTTCAAGTTAGTAGCATTCCTTGAATCTTGATGTGCTTGATATCCTTCATGGGTTTTAGAAATGTTTGGCTAATATCTTTTAAAGTGTGCATTTCCCACTCCTTGGCTGTGATTCCATGATACATATATTACATCTTTTTGCTATGCCATTGTCTCTTTAAATCTATATTTTCTCTGATTTTCTTCTTGTTTTACAGTAGTAATTGTTTGGTAATTTTCTCGTTGTATTGTTTCTTTGTTTCAATTTGGCAATTTTCTTCTAGTTTAATAATCCTCTCTTTAGATGTATCCAATCTGCTTTAAACTCATCTTTTGAGTTCTCAATTTCAGCGATTATCTTTGCATTTCTATTTCATATTTTCTTTTTGTAGCTTTGAGTTAGTTGATGAAAGATCCTATCTTAACATCAACTTCTTGAACATATAATTCATACTTTTTATTAAGGCTTATCTGCAAACTCCAATATCTGGAACTATTTTCTAGCCCCAAATTCTTGATATTTTTGTTAATATTGAATTTCAAATATTACATATGGAAAATTTTAGGAGGTTTGGATGATGTCCACTTACTCCAAAGAATACTCATCTCATCCTCTGGCTGATGATTAGGGTAGAGGCAGTTGGTTTCAATACAATGAGAAATGAAGCTTTCTCTACATTTGTTTTCAGATCTCTGTTTGCCTTTTCTCACAGACCGTAACTGTCCAGGGCTCTTCACGGAGAGTTTATTGTGTTTGTTAAAGCTTTTTCTCCTTGACTGTCTCTGATATTACTGGGAGACTGCCAAATGCCCACTGTAAGTTTGTATTTACTTTCTGCTTGGTTTCTCATCCTATGCCTCTATACAAGTCAGGGATAAGCAGTACCTCAGGGAAAAGCTAGTGCAGAGCCTCAAGCTCATATCTCTACACCTCCTATCCTTCTAAGTTCTTTCCTTTTCAAGTCCTGGCTGCCTTGGTTTACCAAATTCTCATTTTTCTATCTTCAACTCTATGATGAGATTTTCACAAATTCTGCTGGCTCTATGCCTATCCTGGACATTCTCTATCATCTAATCTCTCAGACTTAAAGTCAACGATCACCTCAAGAGAAAAAATGGCACATAGAATTTTTTTTGACAGACTCTCCTTCTGTCGCCCAGGCTGGAGTGCAGTGGCGCGATCCTGGCTCACTGCAACCTCCACCTCCCAGGTTCAAGCGATTCTTCTGCCTCAGCTTTCCTGAGTAGCTGGGATTATGGGCAAGCGCCACCATGCCCGGATTTATTTTATTTTATTTTATATTTTATTTTATTTTATTTTATATTTTATTTTATTTTATTTTCAGTAGAGACGGGGTTTCGCCATGTTGGCCAGGCTGGTCTCAAACTCCTGACCTCAGATGATCCACTTGCCTTGGCCTCCCAAAGTGCTGGGATTACAGGAGTGAGCCACCGTGCCCAGCCTCACGTAGACGTTTAACTCACCTGAATACATTTTTTCCAGAACCTTAGTTCCTTGACTAAGTTCCTTGGAGGTTTTCTGATACCTTGAAATGCTTGCTTGTTTCCCCGTTTTTCAGATTTTCGGTTTCTTAATAGAAGTGCTGGTTTGATATAATCTACTCTGTCGTAGCCGAGTTTGGTATGATCTACTCTGCCACAGCCGAAAGTTAAAGGTCCATGAATCAACTTTTAAATTTCTTTTAATTTAAATCTCATGTTTTGTAGAACAGTGACATCCTAAATTATAGCACTACTTGACTTCATTTTCACAACGATTTTGTAATGACTGTAGTAATTCTTGTTCATTTTTAGCGCCTGTAGCACTTCCGGCATAACGTTTGACACATAGGCATTTAATAAGTAGTTGCTGAAAAAAATAACTGAACATAGTACTCTCAGCAGCGGTTTCACTTTCTGGGGTTTCAGTTACCTGCTGTAAACTGCAGTCTGAAAACGTTAAATTGAAAATTTCAGAAATAAACAGTTTATACATTTTAAATTCTGCACAAAAATACATTTTAAATAAAGTATCATGCCTTTCCATCTTTCCTGCCCAAGGTATGCTAAAAAGAAGCATAAAGTGCTTCCTTTAAGTGAAAAGGTGGAAGTTCTCAACTTAAAAAGAAAAGAAAAATAAATGTATGCTGAGGTTGCTAAGATCCATGGAAACAATGAGTCTTCTATCTATGAAAGTGTAACGAAGGAAAAAGAAATCCGTGCTAGTTTTGTTGTTGCACCTCAGACTGCAAAAGTTACAAGCCACAGTGTATAACAAATGCTTAGTTGAGGTGGAAGAGGCGTTAAATTTGTGGGCAGAAGACATGAACAAAAACGTGTTCCAAATGAATGACAATAGGGTTTGGCATTATCTGCAGTTTCAAGCATGCATTAGGGTTCTTGAAATGTATCCCCTGCAGGCAATCAGAGAGGGCATACTGTAAATAAGTTTGTTAATATACTACAGGTATGTGATTAATATGCCATATTAGCAACTCTGAACCTTTTTACCTGTCTCAGAAGTTATTCCTTAATGCTAGGTCATCCAGGAGACAAATAAGGACACAAGAAATCTCATTTTCTGAAATAATCTGATATTTGATGTTTTAGAAATATTAATGTTTTTATTCTGGGAAAAAAATCAAAGAGGCTTTTTTTGTGTTTGTATCCTAATACATCCTTGAAGGTTCTCTTTTGTTTGGTACACATGGGAAAGGACACAATTATACTTTCCATGCTTAGAATTTAAAATGTCTTAATCCAGCCTTGATATTTCTTAACTAGACATTTTAAAGAGAAGAAACTGTCAGCCATTTTGGATGGCATGAGGTTATAAAGCTTTGGTCAGTGTTGAGAATCTAGTTCATGTCTATATTTCCATAAAATGTTATTTATACAGCAATTAATAATTTGTCTCATGATAATTTTATTTGAACTTTCTGAAGAAGGAAAAGGGAAAAGAGCATGATATCAATGACCATTAGTGACTGTCAATGCTTCCCCCAAAATACCTCTTTTTGTTTGTTTGCTGTCTTTGAAAAAGCTAATGACATAAAACTAAGTGACTGGCAGAAAATACCTTTTTCCCAAATCCAGGACCACAGAGAGAAATGGCTCACGGTTTTCTGTGAGATTTGAAGGTATTTTATGACTCAAATATTAATTCTAATTAACTGGCTTGCTACCCTTATGTCTGAGAATTTTAAGGTCCTCATGAGTACGCAATACAATGATTCCTGTTCCTGCCAAGATGTAACAAAATAGTTTTCTTCTTTTTCTTTCTTTCTTTTTTTTTTTTTCTTGTTGTTGTTCCCAGAGCCATGCACATTATCTTTTACTGAAATGGAAAAGAATAATTTACTTCTGAAATGGGATTTTGACAATAGACCACATATTTTGCATGGTGAATATGTTGAGTTTATTTGTAGAGGAGATACTTATCCAGCTGAATTATATATTACTGGATCTATACTTAGAATGCAATGTGACAGAGGGCAGTTAAAATATCCAAGCTGTATTCCAAGACAAAGGTAAGAAGAGGCTTTCACCTATAGGTATGTTTTTTTTTTTGGTCAGATTGTTATTCAACATTTCAGAAATGTTATGTTCTACACCACTCTTACTTTATGGCAACTGGAAAGAAAAAATAATAATATTTTCTTCTTTTTTTTTATACCAAGCAAACAACTGGAAGTGGTAATGAATTCAACAGGCCTTCTGAATTGTCTGAAGTGAAAGCAACATTTGCCATTTGATATTTGTGACACTTTGGCAAATGGAAAAATAAATCAATTTATATGTGTAATATTTAAATGTGCAAAAATTAACCTATATGTTCTGTGATAAGGACAAAATCACACTTTCTCCTACTTCTCAATCCAATTTCATGCACTACTAATAAAGTTTGGAAAATATGGTGTTTATTTTCAGAACCACATTTTTATGTAACTTTTGGAAGTCACGTACTAAAGTGTTTCCTCATACTACAATTTAAAAAATACATCTTCTACTACTTACAAGAAATAATTTATTTTCTTAGAGAAATGTTAAAAAAAGTATAATAAAATTATGTAAACCATTTTGTAGGATCAGAATTTTAACAGTTTTTGAAAACACTATATACAGAAAATGGAAATTATATTTTTTGTTCAAGTAAGAATATTAAAAATATAAGTAGTGGCAAAGTGCATGTGGTCCTGTTTTAAAAATTGCAAACAATGAACTATATGAATTACATAAAGCCAGCTTTTTAGATGCTTTGACCTCTCTAATAAAAAAATATGTAAAAGACACACAATAGTGGGAAAATTTTTTATTTTTATTTCTAATTGTGGTAAAATCAGGGTGGAAAAAATTTTATATGCTATTTAAATGTTTTGGTACAGTATGAATTTCTCACTTTCAAAAGAAAAAGGTAAACACATAGAAAAATATTTAAAAAATGGTGAGTAGTGTAGTAAATAATATTGAGTTTTTAAAAGGGAACTGGTGGTATTATTTACTAAGTAAGATAATTTGTTCTTAATAGTGCTTAATAAAAACAATGACTATATGAAAAATTGAAAGGCTAAGGTTGTAATAAATACTTGACTACAATTGATGCTTATTTCAAAAATCTCTCTTTTTCCCCTGAAGGACTCTGTCTTATCAAGAACCCTTAAGAACATAGAATTGAATGGCAGAAAGAGGAGTCATATTTCAATATATCATGAAATTCCTTATAAAACATAATTTTGAGGAAGTATGTTAAGTTAAAAACTTCTGAGTTTTTCCTTGCTTAAATATTTGAATCTAAATTGTTTGTGCTGAACATTTCTTTATTTATAAATAAAAACCAATAAAGGTTGTTTAATTTTTAGTTTGTATAATTTGATGTAGAACGTAATCTCTTTTGTATGTCTTCCATCTGTTACAAATTAATCTACACATCAAAATATTTTCATTTCCTGATGCCCATTGACTAGACTGTGTCATTGTTTTCAATATACTGTATGTGTAAAAATTTTACATTCACATTCATTATCACCTTTATTAATATTAAGGCTTTTGTTACCCTTAATTCAAAGTTTATGTCAATATTAAAAGGCCAAACATACTAGCGATAAGAAACTGTATGTTGTATTAGAGAATCTGTTTTATTAAAGGCTTTCTAAATGTAAAAAAAACTTTTAAAATTAACTGTAATATTTGCTACCAGCTTAATAACCAAATTGTTTATGAGGTAGTATACTACCTTATTTGAACATGTGCTCAAATATTGTTGAAGAGACACAGTTAAAGAAAGAATGACTCTTGGAATTTTATTTAATTAATTAATTAATTTATTTATTTATTTTGGATGGAATCTCGTTCTGTTGCGCAGGCTAGAGTGCAATGGGATGATCTTGGCTCACTGCAACTTTCACCTCCTGGGTTCAAGCAATTCTCCTGCCTCAGCCTTCCGAGTAACTGGGATTACAGGTGTGTACCACCATACCCAGCTACCTTTTTTTTTATTGTATTTTTAGTAGACATGAGGTTTCACCATGTTGGCCAGGCTGGTCTCAAACTCCTCACCTCAGGTGATCCACCTGCCTCGGCCTCCCAGGACTCTTGGCATTTTTACATTTTACACTTTCAAGTCTTTTTCTAGATTAGATGATTTTTGGAATTATGTGGATTACAAAATCTGAAATAAGAGCACCCTAGAAGCATCAAAAAACGACTGTCAGTATTATCAAGGTCTGTTAGAGACGTGAAACAGCAGCATTGTCACTTTTTCATCTGAAGTGAGAGTTATACTTCCAATTGTTATTTCAGCTCATTCATAAGCACATGTAATAGCAGTAGTATCCAGATACTAGGACCCCTATTAGGATTGGTTGTTGGTATTAGAACAAGTTTTCCTTTCTAGAAACTATTCAGTTGTTCTAACTCAAGATCTGTTTCTCTTTATGATGATATTCTCAAATGCCCTAAGGACAATTCTCTACTGCTGGGTATGAAATAGCTTCTTTCGGAAATGATGCCACAGCTGACCTAACTCTGTGGATTAAATAAGTATTAATTCATTCAATGTTAAACATGTATGTTTCAGAACTGTCTTTGAGTTCATATTCATTATTTTAATTAATCTCCTGTAGTAGGTTCCCACAGTGGATCCCATAAAAATGGAAATTTAATTAAAATTAAGTATCAACAGAAAAGCAGTAATCTTTTTAAATAAATTCATCAATCTATCAATTAAATAACATTATTGAGCACCTGCTTTATCCCAGGGAACATGCTGGGTAGCATGGGATTCAAAATGATTAAAATTCTCCTTGTTATTTTTCAAAGAACTCAAAGTAAGGACCTACTTACTTAGTAAAAGAGATAAACTTGTACTAGTGATTGCAAACTCAAAATAGGTGATGATTGTGGCTTATCTAGTGATATTTGTAGTGAACTGGAGATGGCATGCACTGTTTAACTGGGACAACTACTTTCCTCAAGGTGAATTATTGTCATGGGGGAATATTGTATCCAGTATTGCCATATGTTCTGATTTACTAATTGTGAAATGCACTGATTTTTATATGTTGAGAGGAGATACAAAATTCTTTAGGCAATGCAGCTCAAAGTAAATTCCACATGCTAAAGAAATAAAAATTTTGAAAAGTGCAACAGTGGAAGCACGTACAAAGTAAAGTGGAGGCACAAAGTAAGTAGTATTTAACTTTTTTTTTTTTTTTGTATGGGGGTGGTATAGGAAGCATCTTGGAAAAAAGTAAAAGTAAGTCTAGGTTTAAAAGACTTTAAGAAAAGACATTTCAAGTAGAAGGAATAGCCTATGCAAAGTCAAAGCTCATACTTTATGCCAGGCATTACACTAACCACTGAAAATAAAACAATGAATAAGACACACACTGTTTCTGCTCTTGTGACGCTTGTCTCTCGGAGCGGAGGAAAGATGCAAGCAAATCCCTATGAAATGACGCATGGCAGCAAAGACCCCATCTTTGTCAGTAAACACCAGATGATACTGCCTAGTACTGGGTGTTTAAAAAGTCTTCAGTGAGGAAGTGACATATAAGTGATATATAGGCTGAGATTGGATGGGAGAAAATATAAGAATTCATGTGGAGAAAAAACATGAAAAACAGCAAAGAACATGACATTTCCAAGAAGCTAATAAAAATCCAGTACGGACTCCGTGGAAAGGAGTGAAGGACAGAGAGGAGTAAATGAAACTTGGAGAGGTTGGAGCCCTGATTGTGAAGGCCTTCATAGGTCAAATTAAAGATTTTGGAAGTCACTAAATGGAATGCAATGCTTACTGGGAATTTTTTAAAGACATCACTGACTGTAATATGGAGAGACTGGTCGAAAGGGGAAAAGGTGTGGGCAAAGAGAAATCACTGAGGAAAATAAGGCAGTCATCCAGCAAAGATAAGGTAGTCACTTACACTGGTGGCAGCAGCAGGATGGTACAAACTAAGCTGAAATAAGATATTTAGTATGTGGCATCATTATAATGATAATTGATTAGACAGTGAGGCAGAGAAAAGAGTTCAGGAGAACTCCTAGGTTTTGGCTTGACTAAGTGGATGGGATGGCCATCTAAATGTGATAGGAAGAATGGGAAGGAGAAGCAATGGGAGGGAGTGCGGATTAGCATGAAGAGTTTTATTAATAAATTTGGAAATGTGTTTTTGAGGTATCTGTGAGATAGGCAAGTGAAAAGACTAAGTAAGTACTTTATTTTTTAAATTTAATTTTATTTATTTATTTATTTTGTAGGCAGAGTCTCGCTCTGTCGCCCAAGCTGGAGTGCAGTGACACCGTCTCAGCTCACTGTAACTTTCTCCTCCTAGGTTCAAGTGATTCTTGAGGACGTACTTGATTCTTAGGGTTACAGCTTTGATGAACTACCTAGATTTCCTTCAGAAACACAAAGACTTCTTTTCCAGCTACTGGAAAAGCATTGTTTTTTATATATAAGTGGGCTATATATTACATATCATACCGTATATATTGTTGTAGGACTTACATTTTCACCCAAAATGAAATAAACTATTATCATGTCAGCATATATAGGTTGGCTTTATTCTCTATAATAACTGAATAGCATTTTATAAGCCAGGGGTAACATAATTTAATTATTCTTTCATTAATGGACTTTTCAATTGTTTTATCTTCCTTATATTCTGTCTTTTACTTTTCTTTTTTTCTGTCATTCCTTCCCTTCATTTCTTCCTTCGTACATTATAGGTGGGAGTCAAATAATAAAATGTAAAACTGAAATAGAATAGTAGAATTCTAACACATTTAAAAGAACCAATATAAACACCAAGAAAGATCTTAACATTGAATAAACTTAGAAGATGGAGGAGTTGGAAAGAAGGAGAGGAAAGAAAGAAGTTGTAAGCTAATTTTATATTTTTTAATGATAACAACAAATAGACATTGCCCAAAATCTGTGAAAGTATGATATTATTTTAAAGTCATGGCATAAATAAACTACCTAAAAATACCCTTCTTCCTAAATAGCAAAATAAATAAAAACTACTGTAACAGCAGCAATAGCAGCAATATAATGAACATTGAAAAGAGACCATATAGTGAAAAGTTTTAAAAAGCTGCATCTGCACACACTATAGATATAAAAAACCTATAAAATTATTATAAAGAACTTAAATCTTCTATTAGAAAAGTATTTTCTTATTTGGTTCCAAAGCAAAACCCAGCTCAGTGTTGTGTGCAAAAGGCACAACTAAAACTAGCTTCTTCAAAATAGTTAAAAAGAAAAGAAGGGGTAGAAAAAAGTACATTGAGTAAGAATCAAAGGACAGAATCAGTAAAGTGAGAAAGTCACCCGTGAAACAGGAGAAAATATTTAAAAGTCATATATTTCACCAGTGATTTTTATCCAGAATATGTAAACAGCTCTCACAACTCAAAATAAGAAGGCAAATAACAGAATATAAAAATGAGTGAGGGGCCGGGCGCGGTGACTCACGCCTGTAATCCCAGCACTTTGGGAGGCCGAGGCGGGTGGATCACCTGAGGTCAGGTTATTGTAGGAATCGAGCTGCTTTCATCTGCTGTGAGATTTACCGCAAGACAAAGTTTTAAAAAATACTTTGCTTGGCTGAGCGTGGTGGCTCACACCCATAATCCCAGCACTTTGAGAGGCCGAAGAGGGTGGATCACCTGGGGTCAGAAGTTTGAGACCAGCCTGACCAACGTGACAAAACCCCGTCTCTACTAAAAATACAAAAATTAGCTGGGCATGGTGGCACATGCCTGTAATTCCAGCTACTTGGGAGGCTGAGGCAGTGGAATGGCTTGAATCCAGGAGGCGGGGGTTGTAGTGAGCCGAGATCCTGTCATTGCGCTCCAGCCTGGGAAACAAGAGTGAAACTCTATCTCAAAAAAAAAAAAAGACTGAAGAATATAAATAGGTATTTCTTCAGCCAAGATATACAAATGGCCGATAAACACATGAAAAGATGCCCAACACTAATCATTAGGGAAACGTATATCAAAACTACAGTAAGGCATCAACTTGAGGTAATCATGTTAAATTATAGAAGCCAGTTACATTAAGAAAAATATTATTATATTATATAATATTGTACTAAAAGTATTATTTTACTTGTATGAGATACCTAGCATTGACAATTTATATGGACAGAAAGTAGAATGGTGGTTGCCAGGAGTTGGAAGGAGAGGGAAATGGTAAGTTGTTTAGTGGGTTCAGAGCTTTAGTCTTACAAGAGGAAAATAATTTTGGAGATGGATGTTGGTTATGGTTGTACAATAACGCGAATGTAGTTAATGCCACTAAACTACACACTTAAAAACGCTTAGGATGGTAAATTTTAATTTACATGTATTGTACCATAACTGTACTTTTAAAAAAAAGTACATTATTTAAAAGTACAGCCAATTTAAACAATAACAAAAAATAAAGGATACTAAGCTTGATAAAGTGAAAATCCTGCCATAAACAATAAATTAATCAAAGAAGGACCTTTTATAAAACCTTAATTGCAAAAGGAGACACAATTCAAAGTATCTATAATAAATTAATGTAATGGTAAATTTCATAAAGCAGAAACTATACAAGACAGAAAATAGGAAGAAAATTTAATGAAATTTATTATCTAAAACATTTCAAGTGAACAAAATATTAGTCAAAGATATAGAAGATTCGAACAATCAATACTTTATATCTTATGGATCTATATCAACACTGTTCCCTAATAATAAAGAATATACTTATTTTTAGGCACACATAAAACAGTCGTAAAAACTTGCCATATATGTTAGGTCATAAAGAAAATCTACTTAAATTCCATATAAATTAATATAGGTCACATTTTCTGATCATAGTACAACACATTTAAAACTTAAGCACAACACAAAGGCTATTTTCCCTGGAAATGTACAAACTTTCTATTAAGCAACTCTGGGGTCAAAAAAGAAATATAAACTAAAATGACAGAATTTCTAGGAAACAATAATGAAAACATTGCATATCAGAATTTATAGGATATAACTGAAGCAGTATTCAGAGTAAACTATTAGCTTAAAATATATCAATCAATATAAAAATGAGAATAAATAATTCTAAACAAATAGATCTGAAAACTATAGAAAGAACAATAAAGAAAGCCAAAGAGAAAAAGGAAGAAGTTCATACAACTAAATATAACCTTAAGGAACTAGGAAACACAAAAGTAGTATATAAAAGTCTGAATTTTTAAAAAAGATAAAATAGAAAGATACAGATGAAACAAATAAAAATAACAAGAAATAATATGGGGTAAATAACTTCTCAACTAACTGAAAATTGTCTTCTACACTTATTTATTTATTTTAATCTGAAATACATGTAAGTTTGGGAACATGTATTGGGAACACATGTATGTTTCAGTCTTTATTTTACTAGTGGCAGTGAATATTCACTATTCCCTCCTTCTTGGAAAACTGCTTTTTCTTGGCTTTTATCATTCCACTTTCTCTTGATTATGCTTCTACATTTCTGATTACTATTCTTGACCCCGTATATAGTCTTTTTACTCCTATTTCTGCCCATTAAATAAAGTTTGCACTATTTAGGGTTTCATCATCTGCTTTTTGCCCTTCTCAATCCACATCTTTTCCCAAACCTCTTCTCACAGGTTCAGACTCGTATGTAACCTCATGAAAGTGAAGTAATAAAAATTAAATTTATGTTACCACTCCCCTGCCTCCCCCGCCTCTCTCTCTGTCTCTATCTCTCTCTTCTTCCTCTTGCTATGGCTATAACCATTCATCTAATCATGAATGTTATAAGCCTGGCTTTTGTCCTGATTCCTTTCTCCACTTTGTTCCCATACCACTTTTATTCAATCACTAAATCCTGCTAATTTTACCTGTGAAATAATTATTGAATTTACAATTTCTTTCATTTTTATTACCATGGCTGTGGTTTAGGTTCTAATAGTCTTACTCTTGGACTAATGAAATAGTCTACTCCTAATTTATCTGTCTGCCTCTAGTCTTGCTTCTTTTCTGAATCATGTTTCACATTACTTTCAGAATAACCTACTAAATGCAAACTTTCTTCATCTCTAGTCTACCTAAAACCCTGCAAAGTCTCTGCATTCCCTTTAGGACAAGCCTAGACTTTTTATTCTAGCACATAGCTCCTCTGTAAATTGTCTCTTTTCTATCACGTTGCTGTTATTACAGTGTGCTCTTTATCCTCAACAATATACGTTTACTTAATATTTCTTTTCACACAAAATGCGTTTTTTCATCTCTCCATATTGGTAGTTTGATTTCTTCTGCCAAGAATGTTATACTTATTCCCAACAACTCTCACTCAGCTACTGAGAGTCAGATCACAGTCATTTCCTTAAGAAAACCATTCCTGACTCTCCTTCCCCCAGATTGGGTGATATGCTCATCGACCCTCCTTGAACACATTTATATTGTGGCATTTCTCATTATACATTATATATGTAGTTGTGTATATAACATGTATGCATATATATTAATATATATTTATTCTATGTATATATTATACACACACATATATAGTTGTTTGAACAAAATCTTTTTTTTTTTTTAACGAGTTAATTTTCAAAAATGTTATTATGGTAAGAAAACTTATATGAGAGCTACCCTCTAAAAATTTTTTTAAGTGCACAATATAGTATTTTTGACTATAGGTACAATGTTGTACAGCAGATCTCTAGATCTTATTAATTTAGTTTATCTCAAACTTCTTGCCTATTGACTAGTAACTCCTCATTTTCCCCTCCACCTCCCCCAGTAACCACCATTCTACTTATTGATTCTGTGATTTTGACTATTTTAGTTACATGGAATCATGCAGTATTTTTCTTTCTGTGTCTCAGAGCATATTGAAAAGTTCTGCTTATAACTGTCTATCTCCACAAGCACCTTAGTGCCTTGAAAGAGGAAAGTGTGTTTTACATTTTCATCCTATAATGCTGATGCAGTCCATTGCATATAGTAGCTACATTGTTTCCTGAATAAAACTGAAAATTATCACAATGGGCTTAAAATTTCTCTTTTAAAGTATTTCTATTTAAAACTTTTAATGTAATTATAACACTAATTACATAGTCACTAAGCATTTTCTCTATTAACTAGATACCTAACATTTTCCTTTCTCTGTTGCCTTCTTACTCTGCTTTTTGCTTTTTTTTTTTTTTTTTGACAGAGTCTTGCTGTGTCACTCAGACTGGAGTGCAGTGGTGCCATCAGAGCTCACTGCAGCCTCTACCTCCTGAGCTTAAGTAATACTCCCACTTCAGCCTCCTGAGTAGCTGGGACCACACGTGTGTGCCACTACACCCGGTTAATTTTTGCTTTCTGTAAAGATGGGGTTTAGCCACATTGCCCAAGCTGGTCTGGAATACCTGAGCTCAAGCAATCCTCCTGCCTCAGCCTCCCAAGCAGCTGGGATTACACGTGTGTGCCACTACACCCGGTTAATTTTTGCTTTCTGTAAAGATGGGGTTTAGCCACATTGCCCAAGCTGGTCTGGAATACCTGAGCTCAAGCAATCTGTCTGCCTTAGACTCTCAAAGTGCTGGGATTACAAGCATAAGTCACCATGTTGGCCATTTTTTCTTTTTTATTTACCCATATTTAAGGAAAGAAAACAAGAAATATATACGTAATAATTCTTTACAATACTGATATTAAACATTACTCCCAATAGCCAAGATATAGAAACAACCTAAGTGTCCGTCCATAAATGAAACAAGAAAATGTGGCCGGGCTGGTGGCCCACACCTGTAATCCCAGCACTTTGGGAATCTGAGGGAGGAGGGTTGCTTGAAGCCAGGGGTTCGAGGCTAGCTTGGGCAACATACTGAGACCTCATCTCTACAAAAAATAAAAAAAATTAGCCGGGTATGCTGGTGCTCATCTGCAGTCTCAGCTACTCAGGAGACTGAGGAGGGAGGATCGGTTGAGTCTGGGAGTTCAAGGCTGTAGTAAGCTAAGATCATACCCATACCACTGCACTGCAACAGAGTGAAACCCAGTCTCAGAAAAATAAAATAAAATAAAATAAAATTAAAATTAAAATAAAATAAAAAAGAAAGAAAAAAGAGAAAGAAAAAGGTAACATATACCTACAATTAAATATTATTCAGCCTTAAAAAAGAAGGAAATCCTGTTGGTTGCAACATGATGATTTGATGATTCTAGAGGATATTATGTTAAGTGAAATAAGCAGAAAAAATGTGAAAAAAACCCAGAAAGACAAATACTGTATGATGTCACTTATATGTGGAATTTAAAAAATAATGAACTCATAGAAACCAAGAGTTGAAGAGTAGTTACCAGGAGTCAGAAGGTGGGAGAAAAGGGAAGCTGTTGGTCAAAGTGTACAAACTTACAGTTATAAGATGACTAAATTCGGAGACCTTTTGTACAGCATGATGACTACAGTTAATAATAATATTGCATACCTGATATTTACCAAGAGGGTAGAATCTAAATATTCTCACCACAGATGGAAGGTAAGTATGCCAGGTAACAGGTATGTTAGCTTGATTGTGGTAGTCAGTTCACCATGTGCACATAGATCAAAACATCACGTTGTACACCTTGAATATATTTAATTTTATTTGTCAGTTATGTATCAGTAAAGCTGAGGAAAAGAATAGTACTTGATTGCATATACTGAATAATCAGGCCTGTTAATAATTTAATATTTTTTGAGCTAGTAGTTGTAGTTGCCTCAATATATATTGTGCACAGTAAACTTATAGCACCAGAGTTGTCAGAGTAAACATCAGCACCTTGAGAGGATATAAAAAAATTGATTTGTGTCTGGGCACAGTAGCTCACGCCTGTAATCCCAACACTTTGGGAGGCCAAGGTGGGCGGATCACTTGAGGAGTTCCAGACCAGCCTGGCCAACATGGTAAAACCCTACCTCTAATAAAAATACAAAAAATTAGCCAGACGCAGTGGTGTGTGCCTATAATTCCAGCTACTCAGGAGACTGAGGCATGAGAATCGTTTGAACCCGGGAGGTGGAGGTTGCAGTGAGCAGAGATGGTGCCACTGTACTTTAGTCTGAGTGACAGAGGGAGATTCTATCTCAAAAATGTATTTTCTTTTTGGAAAATGAACACTGCCAACTTCATGTGAGAGTATATACTAAATCACTCTTTGCTTCAATAAAAATAAGCAAATGCTGCTGAAAATAGGAGAATTATTTAACGTTTGATCAACATCTTTTATTAGAAGTGTTTCTGTACTCCAAACTTACTTCTTTACAAATTCCCCCTTTCGTGATTGAATATATATACTCTTAATTTTCCTAAAAATTCATATTTAAAAAAATCAAATCTAAACGTTTTCCCATTTTAGATTAAGGGCCTTAATCACAACAAAGTAGTGAGTACTAAGCAGACAAAAATAAGATAGAGTAGGATTGTTTAGCAGTGCTGAGTCATGAATTTTTAGAGATACTAATCTGCTTTTTTTTTTTTTTTTGCCTTTCTCTACAACACTTGGCTGCTTATGTACATAAATGGAGAATATGGATGTATAAGTTTATTCAGCCATGGGTATTTGGTAGACTGTACAATCAAAAGGAAAGTGGAGCAAGAGATTTAAGGCTGTTTGCAAAAGAGTTATTGGAATGTGAGCTATTTAATTTGGAGAGACATAAAGAAAGAGTAAATACTGGAGGCTCTTAAAGGATGTGAGAAAGTAGTAGGTGCATTAGGTTGAAAGTATAGATGTGGTTAAAACAGTCCATGGACGTGTGAGTAAGCTAGTCAGAAGAAATAAATATGGTAATTAATGAGTAGAATATATGAATTTGTGACTTTTGAAGTTGAGGAGTTTCAGATGATGGGAAGGAGTGTACTCTGGCAATAGGAGCATAAAGTTGAGAAAAGTGGCAACAGAGATGAAGCAATAAAGGATTGAGAAGCAAATTTGTTGAGTGGTACAGCAAAGCAGGTGTTAATGCTAACAGACATGAAAGAATTTGGAGTAAGGAAGAAAACTGAGCCAGGAGGTACTAGCAATTAGTGACTGAGGGGGAAAGTTCAGAAAGCTTAGAGATGACACCTGTATTAGTCTTTTATCACACTGCTATAAGGAAATACTGGAGTCTAAGTAATTTATACAGGAAAAAGGTTTAACTGATTCACAATTCTGCATGGGTGGGGAGACCTCAGGAAGCTTAGTCATGGCAGAAGGCAAAGGGAAAACAAGGACCTTTTCATATAGCAACAGCAGAGAAAGAGGGAGAGGGAGAGAGGGAGAGAGATAGAGGGGGAAGAGAGAGAAACAGAGAGAGAGAGGAGAGAGAGAGAGAGAGAGAGAGAGAGAGAGAGTAAGGAAGTACCATTAGCTCTCATGAGAACTCAATCACTATCATGAGCATAGCAAGTGGGAAACTGACCGCATGGTCCAATCACATCTCACCAGGTCCCTCTCTTGACATGTAGGGAATACAATTTGAGATGAGATTTGAGTGGGAACACGGAGTCAAATAATATCATTCCAGCCCGGTCTATTCCAAATCTCATGTCCTTTTCACATGTCAAAACCAATCATGCCTTGCCAACAGTCCCCTAAGTCTTAACTCATTCCAGCATTAACTCAAAGGTCCAATTCCAAAGTCTCATCTGACAAAGCAAGTCCCTTCTGACCATGAGCTGGTAAAATCAAACAAGTTAGTTACTTCCAACATACAATGGAGTTACAGACATTTGGTAAATGTTCCCATTCCAAATGGGAGCACTTGGCCAAAACAAAGGGGCTGCAGGCCCCATGCAATCTGAAACCTGACAGGGCACTTATTAAATCTTAAAGCTCCAAAATAACCTCCTTTGATTCCATGTCTCACATTCAGAACACAATGATGCAAGAGGTGGGCTCCCAAGACCTTGGACTGGTCTGTCCCTGTGGCTTTACAGGGTACAGTCCCCTGCAGCTGATTTCACAGGCTGGCGTTGAGTGCCTGAGACTTTTCTGGTGCACAATGCAATGCATTCTGGGGTCTGGAGTGTGGTGACCCTATTCTCACAGCTCCACTGGGCAGTCTCCCAGTGGGGACTCTGTGTGGAAGCTCCAACCCCATGTTTCCCTTCTGCATTTCCCTAGTAGAGATTCTCCATGAGGGCTCTGCCCCTGCACCAGACTTCTGACTGGACATCAAGGCGTTTCCATACATCCTCTGAAATTTAGGCAAAGGCTCTCAAAGCTCAACTGTTGTCTTCTGCACACCTGCAGCCCCAACACCACATGGAAGCCACCAAGTCTTGGGACTTGCATCCTCTGAAGAAACAGCCCAAGATGTACATGGATCCCTTTTAGCCACTGCTGGAGCTGGAGTGACTGGGACACAAGGTGCCATGTCCCAAGGCTGTACAGAGTAGCAGGGCCCTGGGCCCAGCCCACAGAACCGTTTTTCTCTCCTAGGCTTCCAGGCCCGTGATGGGAGGGGCAGCCACGAAGATCTCTGAAACACTCTGGAGACATTTTCTCCCTTGTCTTGGTTATTAACATTTGACTCCTTGTTTTGCAAATTTCTGCAGCAGGCTTAAATTTCTCCCCAGAAAATGGATTTTTCTTTCCTATTGCACGGTCAGGCTGCAAATTTTCCAAACTTTTACGGTCTGTTTCCCTTTTAAACATAAGTCCCAATTTCAAATAATCTCTTTGTGAACACATACGACTGTGTGCTTTCAGAAAAAGCCAGGTTATATCTTGAATGCTTTCCTTTTAGAAATTTTTTCCCCAGATACCCTAAGCCATCTCTCCCAAGTTTGAAGTTCCACAGATCTCTAGGGCAAGGGCAAAATGCTGCCAGTTTCTTTGCTAAAGCATAGCAAGAGTGACCTTTGTTCCAATTCTCAGTAAGTTCCTCATCTACATCTGAGACCACCTTCATTGTCCATATCACTATCAGCATTTTGGTCAAAACCATTCAACCAGTCCCTAGGAAGTTCCAGATTTTCCACACCTTTCTTTTTTCTTCTGAGCCTACCCAACTGTTCCAACCTCTGCCCGTTACCCAGTTCCAAGGTCGCTTCCACATTTTTAGGTATCTTTATTGCATTGTCCCACGCCCAGTACCAATTTTCTGTACTAGTTAGTTTTCACACAGCTATAAAGAACTACTGGAGACTGAGATTTATAGAGAGGTTTAATTGACTCACAGTTCTGCATGGCTGGAGAGGCCTCAGGAAATGTACAACCATGGCAGAAGGTGAAGGGGAAGCAAGAATCTTTTTCACATGGTGGCAGGAGAGAGAGAGAAAGAGAGGAAATGTCACACTTTAAAACCATCAGCTCTCATGAGAACTCACTCAGTATCACAAGAACAGCATGGGTTAAACTGTCCCCAGGATGCAATCAACTCCCACCAGGTCCCTCCTTTTACATGTGGGGATTACAATTCAAGATGAGATTTGGATGGGGACACAGAGGCAAACCATAACAGCAGCAAACATTTTGTCAAGTGGTAACGTTGAAAAGAATGAGCTTTCAAGAAGGGGATTTTAAAGGAAGGAAAGAAACAGAATAATAATCTGAGAAAAAATATGAAGATCAGTAAGAACATTGATTCCATGTCCCAAGAAGAGTGGATGCATGTTAACAGACAATCTCAGTTTGAGAGGAATACAAAGAAAGCAGTGTCCACAAAGGAGAGAGCAAAGTTTGCCTTATGTGAAGGAGTTTGTAATTTCTTGAGAAGAGGATGAAGATATAAGAAAGTTTATTGCTCAATGACCATAGGTTCCAGAGCTTTTGAGAGAGAAGGAAGAATCTCATAGAAAAATAAGATTAAGCATTATTGCTGGGCACAGCAGCTCACGCCTATAATCCCAGCACTTTGGGATTAACTTTTTTTTTTTTTTTTTTTTTTTTGGTGAGGGAGTCTTGCTCTGTAGTCCAGAATGGCACAATCTCGGCTCACTGCAAGCTCTGTCTCCTGGGTTCACGCCATTCTCCTGCCCCAACGTCCCTAGTAGCTGGGACTACAGGCGCCCACCACCATGCCCAGTTAATTTTTTTGTTTTTTTTAGTAGAGACGGGGTTTCACTGTGTTAGCCAGGTTAGTCTTGATCGCCTTGACCTCGTGATCTGCCCGTCTCGGCCTCCCAAAGTGCTGGGATTACAGTGTGAGCCACTGCGCCCGGCCTAGATTTGACTTTTTAAAAGCCTCAAGGCCAGAAACCAAGCCAAGCACTTGCCATTAGACTGTGCTTCTTATACATGTACAAATTCCATGCTTCTTGAGGTCCCAAAATATCTTGAGGCTCCTGGGCCTTTTTGAAAGGGACATTCTTTTTACTTACTACAAGTCAGAAACTTTGCACGGGAATCATTTAGACAAGGTACCAGGCCAGCCTTTCCTAGGGGCTTTTTATTGGCACTATAAAGTTGGCCTCAATTCCTCAGTCTGGTCATATCTGAAAATATGCCATTTCAGTCAAAGTCCTGGTAAAATAACTAGTGTCTCCAGTTATATCCTGTTACAAAATAAAGCAGATTCTTACTGAACTTTTGCAAATAATTATATTTCTCTAAAAGAAAAATACTCATGAATAGTTTCCACGTTTTGGAGATCTTGGATAGAGAGAAGGTAAATTTTGCTCACAAAAATATACTGTACTCAATCTTGGTAAGCTATAAATATCTCAAAATAAAAAGGTTTTCTTGAGGCTTTTTCAAACAGAGTAGCAGCTTCCAAACAGGATGTCATTTGTTCACCTTTAAATTGTCATCCATAAGTCAAGTCGGAATTGAAAAAGGCCAAGGGAGAAAAAGTCAGGCCAAGGGGAAAAAGTAGCTCCCTGATTCTTAGAATCTCCTCCTTGTGCTCCCCAAGTAGCAAGGTCCTATACAAATCATTTCCATTTTATTATGGAAGACTTGTGCACTGCTATTTCCATTTGCAGAAGGGTACTTTCCCATAGCAATGCAGTAAATGCCCTGAAAGCGGGAAGTTCTCTCCTCTAAAGCGCTAGTAGTTGCTGTTGGGAGGTACTCACAGGCTTTTGCCATCAGTCCCAGTGAACATTCCACAAAGGGCTCTCAAGTGGAGGATTCCGCCCCACCAGCACTCTCAACTTTCACTCTAAACTCTAGGCTTGGACAATCTTACTGGCTCCCATTTAGCACGTTCAGTTAATATTGCTCACAGGGCTGATTTGTACGTCCTGTTTTACAGTCCTAGGCAGGGGAAACATTCCTCAGTCAGACACAATATCCATTTCCACGAAACATTTAGGTAAAGGATACACAACTACTTTACATAAAACCTGCTTAAACATTTCAGCTTTCATTTTATAATCCTATCAGCCTTTGCATTTTATGTTTTGGTTCCAGGAATTCATTTTTTCCACCACATACCATTTTACTATCTAGTAAAAAAGGATTTAGATTTCCAGTAGGGGGATGAGCCAAGTGGCGGTCAGGGTGGAGGCTTTATCAGTCTTTTCTTGATTAACCCACCCAAGTAATCTCTTTGAAGCCCTTCTTATTACACTGGAGGGAATGGGGAATGAAGCTCTACCCATCTCCCCCAAGAAAAGCGGTTGTGGTACTCACGACGCCTGACAAATATCTGTAAAGAAATGTTTTCTGTAATTTCTAATTTCAGTCCTTTTGCTTGTCTGGCTTCCTTTATACTTTGGAGGGGAGTAGTAAGGTAAGTGAAGCAACGAGCCCTATATTGTTGTTCAAACACCTTGCTTTAGATTGTGTCACAGAATAGCTTGAGAAACTTAGAAAAATTCTCAGGAACTGAGAGGGAGTGTTCAGGTTTAAAATACTGTTACAGGAATAGTGTGGTGCACTTGCCTGTAATCCCAGCACTCTGGGAGACTGAGGTGGGAGGATGGCTTGAGGCCAGGACTTTGAGACTACCCTGGGTAACATAGTAAGGCCTCATCACTACAAAAATAAAAATAAAGATAAAATAAAATAAGGTTACGATTTTACTCAGAATAAAACACACACACATATATATATGTATTTAAGTTTCAGGTAATATTTGTATTCAAGATTTCCCCCTCAGAATCAAAAACTGTTACCTGCCTTCTTCCTAGACATGAAGCCGGCTGTTTCAATAGATAGCAAGTGTGAGTAACAAATTCTTATTTTTTTATTCAACCCCAGATAATTTTTTCTACATTCTGCTACTAAGCCTAAATTTTAAAACTATTTTTAGTTTTTAAATTTCCAGTGTATCCTTCTCATGAATTGTAAACATTTATTGCTATTTTCTGTCATGTCTTTATTGAGATATAATTTACATACCATACAATTCACCCACTTAATGGGTATAATTTAATTTTTTTAATATAATCACAGAGTTTTACAACAATTACCACAATCAACTTTAGAATATTTATCGCCTCAAAAAGAAACCCTGTACACTTTGGCTATCAGCTTCTAACCTCTCTCCTTCAGCTCCAACCCTAACCAACCACAGATCCACCTTCTATCTCTATATGTTTGCCTAGTCTGGACATGCCATAAAAATGGAATCATAATATGTGGTAATTTGTGACTGGCTTCTTACACTTAGCAGAATATTTTCAAGGTTCATCCATGTTATAGCATCTATTATTACTTCATTCCCTTTTCATGCCCAAATAATATTCCATTGTTTAGATATGCCACATTTTGTTTACCCATTCATCAATTGATGAGCATTTAGATTGTTTCCTCCTTTTGGCTAACACAAATAATGCTGTATAAACATATGTGTACAAGTGTTTTTGTGGACATATTTTAAAAAATTTATCTTGGGTATGTATTTAGGAGTAGACTGCTGAATTAATGGCAATATTATTGTTTAACTTTTTAAAAAACTGCAGCTTGTTTTCCAAATTGACCAAACCAGTTTGTATCCCCACCAGAAGTGTATGTTGCTTCCAGTTTCCTTGATGTCATTTGTTATTACCTGACTTCTTGCTTATAGCTATCTTTGAGGGTGTGAAGTGTTATCTCACTTTGGTTTTGATTTGTATTTACTTAATAATTACTGATGTTATACATCTTTTCATGTGCCTGTTGGCCATTTATACATCTTCTTTAGAGAAATGTCTATTTGAATCCTTTGCTTATTTTGAAATTGCCTTATTTCTCTTTTTTTGTGGTTGTAAAAGTTCCTTACATATATTCTCAATACAAGTGCTTTATGAGATATACACTTTTGCAAATATTTTTTTCCCATTGTATGAGTTCTATTTTCCTTTTTCAATAGTATCCTTTGAAGCATGACATTTTACATTTTGAGAAAATGCAATTTCTGTACTTTATATTTTCTTGTTTGTGGTTTTGGTGTGATATCTAAGAGTCAATTGTCAAATCTGTGGTGATGAATATTTTAAGTCTTAATTTTTACCTGTTTTAGTAGTCATATTTTTAATAGATACTTTTAAAAATCTTTTTTTTTTTTGAGACAAAGTCTCACTGTGTTGCCCAGTCTGGAGTGCAGTGGCACTGTCTTGGCTCACTGCAGCCTCCATCCTCCAGGCTACCTAAAAAAACCTTCTGACCAAAAATATTTTAATTCAGAAATGCTGTGTGAAGTACAGGAATATCTAAAATATATTTCTAATACTTCCTGTTTAGTATTTTCCCAAACTATGGTACATCAAAAAATAATAAAGTTGTTGCATGAAATCAGCATCATGACTAACATGGTCTTTATACCCATCTTCTATTGCCTTGTTTGTTAGTGACGGTTTTGATTACTCTCTTCTGAATATAAAAGTAATATATGTTCAACATGAAAAATGTAAAATTTGGGAAAATGTGAAGAATTTGAAAATATTCTTTCTTTTCTTTCTTCTTTCCTTTTTTCTTCCTTTCTTCCTTTCTTTCTCTTCCTCCTTCCC
>NW_012099566.1:701676-722750 GCF_000951045.1 Mandrillus leucophaeus
CCTTCCTTCCTTCCTTCCTTCCTTCCTTCCTTCCTTCCTTCCTTCCTTCTTCTTTTTTCTCTCTTTCCGTTCCTTTCTTTCTGTCTCTGAGACAGAGTCTTGCTCTGTCACCCAGGATGGACTGCAGTGGCATGATCTTGGCATGCTGCAACCTTTGCTTCCCAGGTTCTTCTGCCTCAGCCTCCCAAGTAGCTGGAATCACAGGTATGCACTACCTTCTCTGGCTATTTTTTTTTGTATTTTATTAGAGACAAAGTTTTGCCAAGTTGGACAGGCTGTCTCGAACACCTGGCCTCAAGCAATTCACCTGCCTTGGCCTTCCAAAGTTCTAGGATTACAGGTGTGAGCCACTGTGCCCATCCTATTTTAATTTTTTAAACCTAAACCATATAGAATTATTAAAGCCATCATTTTTATTTCTCTCACTCTTTCTTCTACAATCATTTATACACATCTAGATAATTCTGTATATGCAATTTTGTAACCAAATAATTTTCACCTTTTCGTATGTGTATATCACCTCTTGACTAGATTAGAAGCTCCACAGAAGAACTGGTTAAAACTTCAAAGTCTACTCTTTTATAGGAGATGGGGCATTTAATACTTTAAGGGGTATTCAGTATTAGATAGGTAGCTAGACTTACATTAGAGGATTTATAAATATTTACTAATACTTGCTACAACCATAAAAGTTGACAGCTTTTGCAGGTTTTTAAGTGATGATGACATGAAGATAGAGACTAAAATAACATCTAAGTTTCCTCTTAAATAAAGTTAATTCAGAAAGCTTCAAAGTTATCTTATAATTTGAGACAAACAGGAGGGATTAGATGAATTATTACTGAAGCGAGAACATTTACTGTCTCTGTGGACATTTATGAATACAATTCCCCATATTGTGATTTGCCCAGGAATAATATGACTTCCTCCTGTGGTTTGAATGTGTCCCCGAAAGTTTATGTGGAAACTTAACTCCCAATGCAACAGTGTTGTGAGGTGAGCCCTTTAGGATGTGATTAAGTCATGACAGCTCTGCCTTCTTGAATGGATTAATGCCATTATCATGGGATTGGATTGTTATCTCAGGAGTCGTGTCTTTAAGGATGAGTTTATCCTCCTCCCCGCCCCCACCACTCTCTCTCTCTCTCTCCCCCTTTTTCTCTCACTCCCATGTACATGCTCTCTTGCCACGTGATGCCTTCCACCATGTTGTGATACCTTCCACCATATTATGATGCTTTGAGAAGACCCTCACCAGATGTAGCCCCTCAATCTTGGACTGCCCAGCTTTTAGATTTATGAAACAAATAAACTATTGGTTAGAAGTTACCCAGTCTGTGATATTCTGTTATAACAATGTAAAATGGACTAAGACCCCCTCTTATTAAGTGAAGCATTGTTCTCTCAGCTTACAAATTTCAGAAACTCTGAAAATTCAGAGTTGTAAATAAAACTGAGTTAAACAACACCTGAAAGAATGAAAGCAGTAACTACAGAATTGGCTACATAATGGCTACTTTTAGCATAGATGTATGTTTTAAGAATTTATACAGGAAAATTAAGCTCGCTTCTTTCACATATGGGATATTCAAATTTCCCTTCTTGACAGATTGCTCGAAATGATGGTGATGATATCTTCGCTTTATATAGGAATTTACACTGAAATTCAACAGTATCCCCTGTTTTTACATAAAGTTTTTCATTGTTTCTCCATCTTAACTGTATGTTATTTTTGTTCATGTTTTCTTCAGATATCACACATGGATCTGAAAGAAGAAATGGTACAATAAAATAAATAAATAATAATACATCTTTACCTTTCATAGAATAGTGAAATTGCATTTAAGAGTATTTTGGAATTAAAATGATGAAAAATATTAATATTTATTTAAAAATAATATTGATTGAGTTATTCTTGGTGTTGTTCTTAGCACTGTGTATGGGCTACATACGAGGAAATGAATGCTAAGAGATTTTCTCAAGGCCACACAGTTTAGTCAGTGTTTTGAGCCAGAATATGGATCCTGCCAGTATGAGTTCAGAGCCTGAGCTCTTAATTGCTATACTTTACTAAAAATTCTACCAGCATGAATGTTGTTTGTTTAGATATCCCTTTTTATTATGTAACTATCTGTGAATCTTAACTTTTGTGAAACTTTGATTTCTGTAGGAAAAACAGTGTTATCTTCTTCCCTGACCACAGATATCACTCATTCTTTCTTAAAATCAGTATTTTATATATATTTATATATATCTTATATCTTATATCTTATATAAGATATATATAAATATTTAATATATAATATAATTTATATATATAACACATACCATTATATGTATGTTAATTGTAATATATGTTTGTTAATTTTATACATATAATGTTACATACAATTTATATCTAATGTAATGTAATCAATTTATATCTAATGTATAAATATATATTTGTATATTATATAGTAAATATAATATATATAACATATTATATGAATACATATATTATGTGTATTATGTGTATAGGTGTATTCACATATGTTAAAAATATATGTAATATGTAATATATATTTCTATTATGTATACACACATGTATATGTAATTATACACTTTTATGTATATTAGCGTGCTTAACTCCCCACATCCTTGCCAAATCTTTATGTTATATATATTTCTTTCTTTTTGCCAATTTCCTAGCTGAATGTTGCCACTTCATTGAAATTTTATGTTGGTGTAGACAAGCATTTTTTCATGTTTGCCGTATATTTTTCATTTTCTGTTTATGTACCCTACATATTTTTTATATTGAATTTTGATTGATTTGTAAATATTCTTATGTGTTAAGCACCTGAGAATATTCCCCATAAATTGAGAAATTCTGAAGTTATCTTTAACCCCTCTTTCATTTGGTTCCTGTTTTTTACCTACTAATCAAGACCCTAATCTATCTCTGCCAGGGCCTTAAATAATTTCCCCATATTGCATGTTTTCTTGGTATAAAATAACCACATGTTCTTAGTCAACTGATAATTTTAAAATACTACATTTGGCCGGGCACAGTGGCTCACGCCTGTAATCCCAGCACTTTGGGAGGCCAAGGTGGATGGATCACGAGGTCAAGAGTTCGAGATCAGCCTGGCCAATATGGTGAAACCCTGTCTCTACTAAGAATACAAGAATTAGCCGGGCATGGTGGCATGTGCCTGTAATCCCAACTACTCAGGAGGCTGAGGCAGGAGAATCACTTGAACCCGGGAGGTGGAGGTGGCAGTGGGCTAAGATCATGTCACTGCACTCCAGCCTGTGTGACAGAGCAAGACTTTGTCTTGAAAAAAATAAAAATAAAAAAAGATACTATGTCAAGAAACTGCTATTAAAAATATGTAATGGCTCCCTACTTCATTCAATACCTACAAACCATCCAAAGAAATTTATGTCTGGTTTTGGAAAAAATTATTTTTTTAATGGAGTTTCGCTCTTGTTGCCCAGGCTGGAGTGCAATGGCGCAATCTCAGCTCACTGCAATCTCCGCCTTCCGGGTTCAAGCGATTCTCCTGCCTCAGCCTCCCAAGTAGTTGAGATTACAGGCATATGCCAGCCATGCCCAGTTAATTTTGTATTTTTAGTAGAGATGGAGTTTTTCCGTATTGGTCAGGCTAGTCTCAAACTCCTGACCTCAGGTGATTCCTCCCGCCTTGGCCTCCCAAAGTGCTGGGATTACAGGCGTGAACCACCACTCCTGGCTGGAAAAAATTATTTCTTCAGAGCTGTCTAATCTTAATCTCCTATCTCATAGGAAATAAAATTATTTTACGTTTCATATTTAGATCATGTTTCCTTGAATTGTCTAGATACCTTTGATGGGTTTTGTTGCTTGTTTGTTTTTGTAATTGTGTGTTTGTTATTGCTCAAAATACTGTTTCTTTTTGCTAGAAGGACCTTCCCACAAACTCTGATTGTCAACATGGTACACACTTTTTAGGCTACAAAGTTTGTTCTTGCTTTTCTTTTGGAAATTTATTTTATGATCACTGGCCATGATAATTTCTGCTTATTTTAAATTATTGGACCATCTAAAACTTTGCTGCACTTAAAATATTAGATAACGGCATTTTTGTCTATCCATCAATCCCTCCAACTTAAACCCTGGAAGTTACCTTTGAAACCTAGTTTTTCTACATTCTATCAAAATTGTTCAGATGATACTTCTGCCTTATACTAACTCAACATTTTCTGAGTTCAGTTCCCACACAATTTTAATGATATCCTGGGAGAGGGGACTCACGTAGAGTAGTGGTTTGAAGCACTGTATAGGCCATAGTGGCATTGGGGTAATTTGTTACGACAGAAAGTGGAAGAAAGAGACATCATCAGAAGGATGAATTTTCAAGACTATAAGAAACTTCTGGTCTAGCCCTGTGAATCGAGGCATTGGGCAATAGTGAGAACTGTTGCAGGAACAGATCCTTATTATCATGATGTCTCTTTTGGACACCAGAAAACAGAGGGGTTTATGGAAATTACAGTTTTCTTCCGCTTATTCTAGAGTAAACTGACGTTCATGCTTTTCCCATAATTGGTGTTATTAATTCGCCCATATTCTTTGTATCTTGTCGCTTTTAGTTTGTCATGACCAATAAAAGAATCTCCTTTTAAACCCCAAAAGTGAATCTCCAAGTTTTCATAAGGAGTCTACTATGTTAATTTTTTTAATGCCACAAAGTGCACATGAATTTGTGGAAACTTAACATGTATATTGACATTATTTTGTAGTAGAAAAAAATAGGGTGAAAAGAAGGGATAGTGAAGATTTGGAAAGTGGCTCAATAACTCTTCCAGATTTTCTATCTCTCCTGCCAGAAATTCTGGCAACATGCAAGTAAAAAGCCATGTCAGTATTAGTCAACTGGATGTTCTACTAGGGAAAGCTTTCAGGTTTACAAGTAGGACCTTATACAGTATTAAATGACAGCTTTCCTAGACCAACGTTTTTCAAATGGTCTCTGTGAGAAGTTCTCAGGTAGATGCTTATAACATGAAGATATTTAATGGTATGAGAATAGGCCCCATAAATAGCTTTGGTCTCTATTTATAGAATTTCATAATGCACCTTATCACACATAGGTCTTTAAAATTTTATTTATAGTTTTAAAAAAAAATTTTCTCACTTTGCCTAAAGCAAATTTTTCAAATGTTTCTTTGTATGTATTTACACTTGACAAGAAAGATTTTGACTGAATGAAACTTAAGGGTTATTCTATGAAATTAGTCCATAAAAACTACATTATGAATATTAAATCTCAGATTCCGAGAGAATATGAAGAACTCACCTAGGCATCTTGGTGGTTCTGACCACTGTTTGTTTCTGCATGTTACAGTTACAGAGCCCTGGAGTTCATAGAAGGACTGGCAACGGTACGTCACTGTTGACCATGGAGGATACACTGATAATGGGAATGAGGTGATATCTCCATTGTTAATAGATGGAGGGGGCCCACAATATGCTGTAGACTCTGGAAAATAGCATTTATTTGTTGAGAGACAGTCAGTATGTTAGTTTAAACAAAGTAATATCATAAAGCACCATGTATCATATCTTTAATATAGGGTGTCCGGAAATTCAAATAATTAATTACAGTATTTCTGTTATAAAGTCTGATTCAAAATGTATCGTAGCTCCTTTCATGTTAAAGTGAAACTCATATAAAATACTGGGAATAGCTTTTATTTAAGGCAGGAGAGACAAGTGAGTAAACTTCTGGTCTAGGTTCCTCTTCTACCCCTTAATAGTCAATTGTTATTTAATGAGGAAAGGTAAAAGTAGACAACTTTCTTACCATTTCTAGTCTCAGGGTAATTATTACTTTATGCAAATAGCATATACCAACTAGTATATGATCATAAACTTGTAGTTTTACTGAAAATGAATTGCAGACATACTCTTCTGCATTTACTTTTTTGATACCACATAATACTGTAGGCATCTTTCCTTATCAATAAATGTTTCAATTTCATGCTAATGAAGAGATTTGGGGGAAAACTAAAAAAAAAACAACTTCATGCTAAGATTGGTTGGAATACATTCCATTGTACTGACTGGTCTCCCTTTATATATCACCAAGAACATAAATATGAAATCACTAAGTAATCCTGTTCCAAATAACTTGTACCTCCTCTTGTTTCATTGAGTTACTGTCCCTGCTTTCTCAGATTGACTTCTTCATGAGGACACTAGATTCTTTAGCCTTTCAACTAGTAAAAGACCCTTCTTCATGAATTATCTCCTTTCTTCTGTAACATCAATTTCTCCCTCTCCACTTAACCATTCACCAACCTACAAACATGCTGAAAATGTCACAATTCAATAAGGTAAAATTTCACTTTATCCATATCTTCTATCTGGCAACTGCCTCATTTCTCTATCCCCTTTCGAATACATTTACTTGTTTCTCATCCTCCACGATCTTACTTTATCACCCCACATTCTTTCTTGAACACAGTGCAATTATTTACTCACTCCCTATGGAAATACCTCTAGGCAAAATTACTAATGGTTTTTATTTAGTTAAATAGATTGTTCAATTATCAGACATCTTGTCCAGCGCTAAGCACTCCTTGATGTAGCTGATGTACTGTCAGGTAATATTTTGAAATACGTGTTTTTGAAATGCAGCCATGTAGCACTTAATGACAAGAAGATATTCTGAGAAATGTGTCATTAGGCTCTTTTTTCCTTGTGTGAGCATCATGGAGTGAGCCTACACAAACCTAGATAATGTAGTCTACTACACACCTAGGCTATGTGGTGTAACCTATTGCTCCTGTTGTCCCCAAACCCCTGGCTGCAGACCAGTACCCTCTGTGGCCTCTTAGGAAGTGGGCTGCACAACAGGAAGTGAGTGGTGGGCGAACGAGCACTACTGCCAGAACTCTACCTCCTGTCAGATCAGCTGGGGCACTAGATTCTCATGGGATCTTGAACCCTGTTGTGAACTGCACACGCAAGGGATATAGGTTGCATGCTCTTTATGAGAATCTAATGCCTGATGATCTGAGGTGGAGCAGTTTCATCCTGAAAACATCCCCTAACCTCCTCAGTCCATGGAAAAATTGTCTTCCACAGAAGAGGTCCCTGATACCAAAAGGGTTGGGCATCACTGTCCTAGGCCACAAACCTGTACAGCATGCTACTGTACTGAATACTATAGAGCCATTGTGACATGATGGTAAATATTTGCATATCTAAACATATTTAAACATAGAAAAGGTACAGTAAAAATATGTTAGAAAAGATTTTTAAGAAGATGTAGAAATTTCAAACTTGTTTCTTCTATGAACACTGTTGAAGATAACGCATAGAGAAACTTTTTAAATGACAGAATTGGTTACTTAGCAATTTAAGGCTTTAGGGTACAGTGCAACAGATTAGTCATAAGTTCTTTTTTCTTTCTTTAGATAAAGCAAAGGGGAATAATAACCTCTTTTTAAGTGAAATTACTTAGAAATAAACTACTAACCAACACAGTGTGGTAATGATTGCCATCGTCCATTTTTACATACAATTTCTTTTGCTTCTGGAAGTAGATAGTTTTCTTTACAGAGAACAGCTACTTTTTCTCCATCCTGATAATTCACTGTGGTTGTCATATTCTGAGCATTAGGTATCTGAGGTGGCGGTGGGCAGAATTGTTCCCTTTTTTCTACAAAATATTGGAATTAAATTATATGATTAATAAAAGTTAAGAAAAAAGCTCAACAGGGTAGTGTTTCAGGATAATGGAACATTCAAAGACACACACACACACACACACACACACACACTATGTCTCCCTATCACTTTCTCTTTCTCTCTCCCTATATATAAATATTATAATAACAAATATTTTTTGTGTCACTATAGTTTACAGTTTAAAAAGTGATTGTTTTTGTTATAACCATTAGTTTAAAATTTTTCAGATGCTCTCTTGCAACTCCTGTTCATTATTCCTGTCAATTCTCTTGTATGATTTACAAATAAATTTCTGTGATTTTTTTCTAACTAACCCATGTGATTCAAAAAGTTATGTACATCTAATTTAAACAATTTAGAACTAAAAATAAAAATAACGATAATCAGAAATAACTATGACTTCCCCTAATAACTGAACCCTACATCTCAATATAGGATTTCCATGACTTGCATTTTCTTGTAAACATGAGAATGACTAGTAATGAACATAACTGGAATGCCTCCGTTGGACTAGGAATTAAATTCTTTTTTGGTTGTTTGGCTTATCTTAGGGAAAAGTTTTAAATGGTCAACTTGGATGCCAAAGCATTGTCTAAACCTCCTGGCCGGGCGCGGTGGCTCAAGCCTGTAATCCCAGCACTTTGGGAGGCCGAGGCGGGTGGATCACGAGGTCAGGAGATCGAGACCATCCTGGCTAACACCGTGAAACCCCGTCTCTACTAAAAATACAAAAAACTAGCCGGGCGAGGTGGCGGGCACCTATAGCCCCAGCTACTCGGAGGCTGAGGCAGGAGAATGGCATAAACCCGGGAGGCGGAGCTTGCAGTGAGCCGAGATCGCGCCACTGCACTCCAGCCTGGGTGACACAGCGAGACTCCGTCTCAAAAAAAAAAAAAAAAAATAAACCTCCTGACCTGGGCTCATGCCCTTACAGTGGTCTCCTTCATCTCTTCATCTCATGTTTTTCCAGAGTAGTGGCTACTGTCTACTGGCACTTCCCTTCAAAATTATTATATTGAAAGTGATAGATATCATTTTTTCCTTGCTATACTATTTTCATTTAAAAATCAAGATGGAAGAATGCATATCTACTCTTTCTTGGTTTAGCTGGATTAAAAAATATGATAATTATATACAACAGATCTTTAATAAATTATTTGAACAGAACCTGAGGTCAGTATAAAATAAGCCAAAACATACATATTGTCTAAACTAGAAATTTTTATTGGATTTTTCCTTATTTTTTCAAGCTCAGAAAGGCAAAATAGTGCAAATCTAAACAGACACTGTTCCTGTGGAAATCTAGATAGATGTCTGGGACTGGGGTCCACTGATGCGTATTTTATATTTTATATGACTTGTCCTACTGATTTACTGGTTTAAGAAAAGCGTGAACTTAAAGTACTTAATTCCAGATGCATCTTTCTAATCAACCATTAACAAGACCAGTCTTTTGTGATCGGTCTTATTTCAGTAATTAACTGCAAAAGAAGATAAAATTAGCCTGATATTATTATTGTTAGAATACATTTTTGATTAGCAAAGTTTGGTCATGAGCTTGAAGAAAGTCTATGAGGAGCACATGAAAAGAGGATATCAGACACATTTGATTGATAGATGGGTCAGTTTTTCAATATTATTTATTCTTTAGAAGCTCTTCTACTTAGATGTCTTATTACCTCTTTGTTTAGGTATTTTGTAAACATTTTGGAAACTAAACATTTTCATTGTTTATGAATTTCTGTTTGGTGGTTTAAGTATTTTTGTTTAAATACATAGTCACAAAGATGAATACTTATTAAGTATCATCAAGACTCTTTCGAGTGAGCATCAAGGCCTGTACTGCCAATCTAGGGACTCAGCAGTTACCTGCTATCAGTCTCCTAGATGTCCCAGTGCCGGAAAACAGGGAAGCTGAAGGTGTCTGTAATCTCGAATGTACAAATAATAATGAAAATTTCATCAACAAAGTCCGAACTAAGTGACTTAGATGTTCAAATATCACACAAATACTATTGTTTTTATATTTTAGGTAAAAGAACATTACACATAATGATCTCAGTTGTCTAACTTACTTTCTTTATAGAGTTGGACATTCTCTTTAGAAATTTCTGCCTAGTGTAGACACAGTCTATTTGAAACAGCACTGATATAAAAATCTGGAAACAAGCTCCAGTCTTGATTTTGACCAAATAACTTATTGAAGCCATGTATTTCTGATGCATAAAATGAGAAATTTTATTATCTTTCTCAAGAACAAGCAACGTGTGTAACAAATATTTGCCACCTAATAACGTTCTTACCTAATCTCCAGACTACTATCTACCAGCTCTTCTCAAAACTTTAAAAAAGGCTTCTTCCTTATTATGATACTTATGCCTCACAGTATTTTCCTTCTCTTTATGCTTGTAATTTATTTATGTAAAAAAATTGAACTCATATTATTATTCCCTGTATTTCAGTTTTCATCTACTCTTTGGTTGTAGAAATGTTTGTGTATGCACACCATTCTTGATTAGAGTCATCTCATTTAGACAGCTCTGCTTGTTAATCTTTTCAAAACATTAGTTTCATGGCTTGGATTAGTTGGAAATACAAGATTCTATTTCATTTTCTTCTGCTTTTACTTTTATTATCTCCTTTTCCTCCTAATATCTGAATTCATTTTTCCCCCTAGCTTTTTAGGATATACATATATACATATATAAAAGTATACATATATAAAGTGTGTATATATATATAAAAGTGTATATATATATATACACACACTTTCATAGTGGCATTCATAGCCTTAAACTTATCTACTTTGGAAAAAGTATATATGTATACTTTTAGAATGCCACATCATTCTAAATTTTGGTTATGTTGCACCTCATAGGTTTTATTATGTGTCCTTATAATTACAACATAGGTCTTAGTATTTTAAACATTACATTGCTAGGTTATTTGGAAGTAAATTATTTCCCTACCCAAAATGAAGGGTAAGGAAGTGGATAACTTTTTATCCACTTTTAATATTATTTGTTTGTGGTTATAAAAAGTGATCTATAGGGCTTTAATATTTGAAGTTGTCAGAATTATTTGTGGGCTGAATGGCCAATTTAAGTAAACATTTCACGGACACATAAAAGGCTTCAAACTTCTTTCCACTATCAGAATATTTCTCTTCCTCAAATAGAAAAAAATATATAATAAAATCAAATATTTTATAAACATAAAAATTTTCCAGTTGCTTTAAACAGACTGTAGTTGTCATTTTGAAATCCTTATGTGTTTAACAATATATTCCAGTATTTTTCCTCACAATTTCTAATGACCTCACACCTTTTGTTATAAATTAGTATTTTATCTCATTAATGTATATTTTATATGATTTCTTTCAAATTATGATCTTGTGTGTAAACTCCTATCCTTCCTGTGGTTGAAAATTTCTTTATTTTGGAATCATTAGTCAATTATATTGGTATACAGAATAATTGGTTGCCAGTTACTTTCACTAAGCACTTTGAAGAGATTACCCTATTTTCTTTGGCTTTTTATATTGCTGATGAGAAGTCTGCAGTCTATCTTCTGTCTTTTATTGTCATTCCTTTTTAAGCACTTTGTTTTCTCTAATTCTGGTTTATTTTAATTTAATATGGGTGCCCCATTTTATAATTACTTGTAATTTATAATCCTATTGCTCAAATTAAATGATTTGAATATAAGCCTTCGAGGAATGTGGGACTTATTCTTAGGGAAATAATTTATTACTCAAATATATTTTCTTTCTCAGCCTACTTTTTACTCAGCCTACTGTCTGGTCCAGAATTGGCAATATCTGTTAGTTTTGTTTCACAGATCATAATTGGGGTTTTAATTGTTTCTTAAAGTCATTGAAGATTAAGTTTTGTTCTTTTTTTACAGTTCTTTATTTCTTTTTTTCTTTCAAGGTTTTGTGAGACTGTAATAGAGTAAAAACAGCTTTACTCGCTCATCTTTACCAGAAAGACAAGGCTTTTAAAGAATAACATTTGTCTGGAAAGAGTATTATAACTAGTTTCTAACTTTACTATTAGCTTAGAAATTGTATGCCACAAAAAATATTTAATTTAAAAACATTCTAATTTCAAAATAATTTTTCTTGTAAAGAAGGAGCAACATCAACAAAATGTTTTAAACAAATCTTACCTGTGCAGTCTAGTTCAGGATTCCATTTCCCGTTTATGCAGACTGAGTGCCTGTATCCACGGATGTCTAAACATCTGTAACGTATTCTAGCATTATGATTAAATTCATTCCCAGATGACCTGAATAACGTTTTTATATTAACTCCTGATATTTTGCACCTCTTAAGTTGGTGTGTTGCTGTAAAAAATAACATTAAATAGAAACCAAACAATTATGTCAATAAAATATCTGAAATATTAATAGCATAATTATGTTTGATGCTTTTAAGCAACATCACAAAAATTATTCTTGATCTCATTGCATAGAATGGGCAATGCTGTTGAAAAAAGAAAAAATGAAACAAAAAACTGTATCCCATCTTTGAATGACAGGAAAGGAGGTCAGAAAGTTTTCTGAGAAATGAAAGTGCAAGATGGGTTTTCCTGGTGGGAGTTTTGACTGAAGGATAGTTCTTAGGAAACTACAAATGAATTGTTAAAGGCTCTGAAAATGTACGCATGTATGATTGTTTTGCACTAAACTGTCTTAAATATCTTCAAAACATTTAAATAATAAAAAGAGGCAATACATGGGTAAGTCTGTAGGAAGCAAAGCATCAGTAAGAGATAAATCTAGATCCCCCTTGAGGTTCAATGACTCTCACATTTCAAAAGCTCAGCAAAACCTCTGACTCAGTAAGTGAGAGTATTCTCAGGGGAAGAACTCACCGATAATAACATGACTGAGCTTCAGAACATACATTCCTAATAAGCCTACTTGTCTAAGTAGTTCTCTTTGTTAAGTTTCTTTCCCATTTCCCATAAACATGTAGATAGTTATGGAGCCTTTTCCTTAGTGTGTAAAAGTTTGGGATAATGAGACATGGAGTGTGCTCTGCGACTTCTATGCTTATAGGTGTTTCTCTGCAATAGTTTCTATTTTTAATTTATCCCATATGGGGCTAGAGGTTGATGTTTGCATAAAAGTTGATGACCATGAAGATATATGATCTACATCTTCCCATAACAGAGTTCTGGCTCCTGGTAGTGGAAAACATTCCCTCACAATAGGTCATCATGGATGGCCATGGACCAGGTATTTGCCTGGGACAATGGATGGCAACACCTACTGTAATTTTTCCCAGCAATGGGTGGGCCAATTGATAATCCAACAGTCCACGAGATGGAGAGAGAGGCGGTTCTGTTTCAGTTTCTGTAAGGAGAACAGCAGCAGAAAGTCTGCATGTCTTTAAAGTTCAAAATTAGAGGCTTTAATGTATTGAGTTTGCTAGAGATAGAACAAAAGAGGCCAGGATCTGAGGGTGTCAGGAAGAAAACCTGCAAATATTTAAGTGTCAAGGCTGTAAGTCCTGAGGCTGCAAGGTAAGAGTAGAGCACACAGGCTGATAGACTACTACTACGTACTACTGACTACTTCTGTGGAGGAAACTGACAAACTGACCAGAAAATTAAGAATAGAAATAAGAGAATTATGGGGACAGAAAGAGCAAGGATCATGCCTAATTCCTGGGTCCTAGTCCCCTACTCTTCTTATATGGAGGGACTCCAAACACTCTGGAATTTAATAGAACTCAAGCGACACTGTTATTTTTTAGGTTGTTCTATCTGGAACATGCTGAGGTAAAGACTGAGTTAGAGCAATGAAATAAAATATATTAAATTGCCATCATTTGTAGAAATACAATATCCAAATTAAATATTAGAATTAATACAGAAATTCAACAAGGTTACTGGAAACAAAATTAATGTATGCAATTAAATCACATTCTTACATATAGGAAGTATAATTATTCAAGCATATAAGTAAATAAAAGTTTCCATTCATCATACCAGAAAAATCCCATATAAACTGGTGAAGAAATCTGTGCAGTAATAACAAGAAATTCATAAAACCATATGGCAAAGTTTAATGTAAGACCTGAATAAATGAATTGACATATTTTACTTGTGAAAGGAAGAGTCAGTATCAATAAAGTTGTAATTCTAGCCAGATTTAAACACTTTATACAATCCCAATCGAAATTATAAATAATCAAATATGAAGTTTAGGAATGTTTTCTCACCAACACACATAGGGAGCTCTGTCCATAGTCCATCAATACAGGTAATCTCGTTATTTCCAATCATTGTATATTCATTTCTGCAATTCACCTCCACTGAAACTCCATGTTGATAGGGAGGGACAGACTGCTGAACATAACCATACTGAAGTTCAGGTATATATCCACATGTTTTCACTTGCTCTAAGAAAATGTAATAAAATGAGTGCTTACTCTGAAAATATTTTAAATATATTTACATCTGTATTTATATGTAAGTGCAAAGTAATAGTAACTGTTCTGTTTAAATGTTAATATTTATTTACCAACACAAGTGGGTAAAGTTGTCCATTTTCCATCCACACATTGTATTTTCTTAGGTCCTTTTATTATAAAATTATTATTGCAATAATATTCTACTACTTCATTGTGTCCATATTCCTCTTTTCTTATCTCCTTAACTTCACCATTGGAGAGCTGAGGTGGTGGACCACACGACTGTACTCGTCCTATTATAAAGAAACCATAAATAATGCTTAAATGGTCTTATAAGTATAGCAAAATGTGGAGCTACTATGTTTTTGACTTAGAAATTAATTATCTTTATATTGCACTTCTATTTTTGGGGACATGTGTTTTTTACAGTGTACATAGTGTATTGACTTCTTTCATTTCCTCAAATATTGTCACTTTTCATGATGAACAATTTTGAGCAAATGAAAGGAGAAAGAATGCATAATGAACACTTATAAACTGATTATCTAGATATAAAAATGTTACACTTTGCCCTATTTACTTATTTTTTGTGAAGTAATTGAAAGTAAATGACAGTGAGATTTTAGTCCTAAATTCTTCAGAATGCTATCTCATAAAGACATTTACCTACATATACAAAATATCTTATTACATTTCACCAAATTAATAATATTTTCTTAGTACAATCTTATATCCTCTCTGTATTTAAACATCCTGATTGTCCATCTTTACCAATATTTTGTTGGCTGTTTGTTATAATCAGGATATTAAGCTGTACTCTTGAAGATTTTTAAGTAGGTCAATAATCTGAATGCTACATAAAAGTAAATAGTTATCTAATATGTGATATAATATACATATGCAATGTATAATTATAAGTTTTATTAATATCTAGAAATACTTTGACATGGTTTGGCTGTGTCCTTACCCAAATCTCATCTTGAATTGTAACTCCCACAATTCCTACATGTTGTGGGAAGAACCTAGTGGGAGGTAATTGAATTATGGGGGCAGGTCTTTCCCGTGCTATTCTCATGATAGTGAATAAGTCTCACGAGATCTGATGGTTTTATAAAGGGAAGTTTCCCTGCACAGGTTCTTTTCTCTTGTCTGCCATCATTCGAGATTTGCCTTTCACCTTCTGCCATGATTGTGAGGTGTCTCCAGCCTCACAATCATGAAACTGTGAGATCATGAAAACTCTTTCTTATCCTGTTTTGGTGTTTCACGTATCTGAAACTGTGAGATCATGAAAACTCTTTCTTTTGTAAATTGCCCAGTCTTGGGTATGTCTTTATCAGCATTGTGAAAATGGACTAATACATACCTGAAATAATGTGATAAGCCATTTTTGATAAAAATAGTGCCATCTGAAGCAGGTACAAATCATCATTGTTTTCTAATGAATAATTCATATATGCAATGACTTGATTCTTTTCTTAATTACTTAATAAAATATAATGTTGTTCATACAATATTTTTAAAATGTATAAATTTTTTATTGAGCTAGATGGAAAAATCTTAACACATCTCAATTCCAGCTACTATATTTTGACCCATAAAATCCTACTATGTATTTTCAAACACAGAAGTAGAATTACTCCTTGATTAAGGACACCTAAATAATGGATGCAATTTAATTACTACAGAACTGCACCCTTTCTCCTTTCTAAATAAAATACTACCTTTGCATTTTACCACTTTGTCAGATTATAGATGTAATATAAGCTCCAATAAAAATATATAGGCATTATTATAAAAATCAAACTCTTGTTTCATCACTTCTAAAATAAATACTGACCTTTACATGTAGGAAAGTTGGGTGACCACCCAAATTGGTAACATTGAACTGAATCTGGTCCAACTCTTTTAAGATTTTTTCTGCAGGAGAATTTCAACACATCTCCAACTTTGTAGCTTTCTTTTTCTGGCTTAGCATCTACATTTGCTTCTAAAATTGGAACATGACATTCTTCTTCTAAAAATAAAATTAAATGAACATACATTGAATTTTCATTGCAGAAACAAATTTAATGTGTGCTATATGAAAATAAGATGCAAGGGGCTTCATATACAGAGGAGTATAAAATATATTCTTGCCTTTGAGAAAACATATAAAGTAATTATTTATATCCAACGACTATATCTAAGACCCCTCAGGCAAATTGGGAAATTGCAGCAAGGTAACATTTTCTAGGAGAATCTCTTCAGGATTGTAATAAGAAAGTCTGTGAAGTTACTAATACAGTAAATTATTTCATTTGTTTAATTAGCAATATGAGTTTTAATTTTGTTGTTTAATAAATAAGTTTAATAACTATTTGTTTATAGTACAGAATATGAAGGTTTTTTCACACTTAAATCACAAAAAAATCCTTCAAGTAACAAAATCAAATTGCAACATATTTAATTACTTTTTGTAAAATAAAAAAAAGATGTATATAAAGCAGGTATGTGGGCCGGACATGGTGGGTCATGTCTGTAATCCCAGCACCTTGGGAGGCCAAGGAGGGTGGATCACCTGAGGTCAGAAGTTCGAGACCATCCTGGCAAACATGTTGAAACCCTGTCTCTACTGAAAATGCAAAAATTAGCCAGGCACAGTAGTGGGTGCCTGTAGTCCCAACTACTATGGAGGCTGAGGCAGGAGAATCACTTGAACCCAGGAGGCAGAGGTTGCAGTGAGCCGAAATCGCACCACTACACTCCAGCCTGGGTGACAGAGTGAGACCCTATCTCAAAAAAAAGTAGATACGTGAAACACCAAAACAGGATAAACTAATAAATGTTAAGTTGAAGGAAATATTAAAAAGCAAATTATTCTCAATTTTACAAAAGGGTAACTAAATAAAAGACTTTTAAAAAACCCATCTAGGTTTTTTGAATCTTTCCATTATACTCAACTCTATCACTAATATGTTTGTAAAAACTAACTCATTATGAATATATTCTGATTCAATTAGAAATAGATATGTATATGAATGTGTGTAGTTTTCTTATTTAATAATCTTTCATTAAAGATTAGTTTATACAATTATATATTCTTATGTAAAAATAATTGACATTCAAGACAAACGAAATAATCTGAAGAAATCAAGCATACACAAAAATAAAATTGAAATATTTTCTAACAAATAATCTCATAAATATTTTCAAACTAGCTAGTTTTATGTAGTGTTATTGGCACTTTAATGTATTGATCACAGTTTACTTGAGCAAATCCCAAGAGAATGTGCCTTATTTCGATAAAATAAAATATGTATCCCTAAATCTCTGTTTTTTATTCCAGTATTTTGCGTGGCAGCTCTTTATTGGTTGTTTATAGTCTTTTTTTTTTTTAAATCTAATTGTTAAAGACAAAACGCCATTGAAAATAATTGATCTTATTTCTGTTCTAAGATGGTCGAATAGGAACAGCTCTGGTCTGCAGCTTCCAGGGTGATAGATGCAGGAGATGGGTGATTTCTGAATTTCCAATTGAGGTGCCTGGTTCATCTCATTGGGACTGGTTGGACAATGGATGCAGCCGATGGAGGGGAAACCAAAGTAGGGTAGGACATTTCTTCCCTGGGAAGTGCAAGGGATTGAGGGATTTCCCTTTCCTAGCCAAGGGAAGCTGTGACAGACTGTACCTGGAAAATCGGAACACTCATGCACAAATACTGTGCTTTTCCAGTGGTCTTAGCAAATGGCACACCAGGAGACTGTATCCTGTGCCTGGCTTGGTGGGTACCATGCCCACAGAGGCTTGTTCACTGCTAGTGCAGCAGTCTGAGATTGACCTGTGATGCAGCAGCCTGGCAGGGGGAGGGGCACCATCATTACTGAGGCTTGAGTAGGTAAACAAAGCAGCTGGGGAAGCTTGAACTGGGCAGAGACCACTGCAGCTCAGCAAGGCCTGCTGCTTCTGTAAACTCTATCCCTGGTGCCAGGGCATAGCTGAACAAAAGGCAGCAGAAACTTCTGCAGACTTAAATGTCCTCGTCTGACAACTCTGAAGAGAGCAGTGGTTCTCCCAGCACAGTATTTGAGCTCTGAGAAAGGACAGACTGTCTCATCAAGTGGGTCCCTGTCCCACATGTGGCCTAACTGGGAGACACCTCCCAGTAGGGGCCAACTGACACCTCATACAGGTGGGTGCCCTGCTGGAATGAAGCTTCCAGAAGAAGAAGCAGGCAGCAATCTTTGCTGTTCTGCAATATTTGCTGTTCTGTAGCCTCTGCTGGTGATACCCAGGCAAACAGGGTCTGGAGTGGACCTCCAGCAAAATCCTACAGAACTGCAGCTGAGGGACCTCACTGTTAAAAGGAAAACTAACAAACAGAAAGAAATAGCAGCAACATCCACAAAAAGGACATCCACAACAAAACTCCATCTGTAGGTCACCAACATCAAAGACCAAAGGTAAATAAAACCACAGAGATGGGGAGAAACCAGAGCAGAAAAGCTGAAAATTCTAAAACCAGAGTGCCTCCTCTCCTCCAAAGGATAACAGCTCCTCACCAGCAATAGAACAAAGCTGGACAGAGAGTGACTTTGATGCACTGACGGAAGTAGGCTTCAGAAGGCTCGTAACAACAAACTTCTCCAAGCTAAAGGAGGATGTTCAAACCCATCGCAAGGAAGCTAAAAACCTTGAAAAAATATTAGATGAATGGCTAACTAGAATAAAAAGTGTAGAGTAGACCTTGAATGACCTGATTGAGTTGAAAACCATGGCATGAGAAATACGTGACGCATGCACAAGCTTCAGTAGCTGATTTGATAAGGTAGAATAAAGGGTATCAGTGATTGAAGATCAAATTAATGAAATAAAGAAAGAAGAGAAGTTTAGAGAGAAAAGAGTAAAAAGAAATGAACAAAGTCTCCAAGAAATATGGGACTACGTGAAAAGACGAAATCTACATTTGATTGGTGTACCTGAAAGTGAGGGGGAGAATGGAATCAACTTGGAAAACACTCTTCAGGATATTATCCAGGAGAACTTCCTGAACCCCCAAGGAGGAGCTGGTACCATTCCTTCTGAAACTATTCCAATCAATAGAAAAAGAGGGAATCCTCCCTAACTCAGTCTATGAGGCCAACATCATCCTGATACCAAAGCCTGGCAGAGACACAACAAAAAAAGAGAATTTTAGACCAATATCCCTGATGAACATCAGTGCAAAAATCCTCAGTAAAATACTAGCAAACCAAATCCAGCAGCACATCAAAAAGCTTATCAACCATGATCAAGTCAGCTTCATCCCTGGGATGCAAGGCTGGTTCAACACAGGCAAACCAATAAATGTAATCCATCACATAAACAGAACCAATGACAAAAAACACATGATTATGTCAATAGATGCAGAAAAGGCCTTTGACAAAATTCAACAGCCCTTCATGCTAAAAACTCTCAGTAAACTAGGTACTGATGGAACATATCTCAAAATAATAAGACCTATTTATGACAAACCCACAGCCAATATCATACTGAATGGGAAAAAACTGGAAGCATTCCCTTTGAAAACTGGCACAAGACAGGGATGCCATCTCTCATCACTCCTATTCAACATAGTGTTGGAAGTTCTGGCCAGGGCAATCAGGCAAGAGAAAGAAATAAAGGGTATTCAATTGGGAAAAAAGGAAGTCAAATTGTCCCTGTTTGCAGATGACATGATTGTATATTTAGATAACTCCATCGTCTCAGTCCAAAATCTCCTTAAGCTGATAAGCAACTTCAGCAAAGTCTCAGGATGCAAAATCAGTGTGCAAAAATCGCAAGCATTCCTATACACTCATAACAGACAAACAGAGAGCCAAATCAAGAGTGAACTCCCTTTCTCAATTACTTCAAAGAGAATAAAATACCTAGGAATCTAACTTACAAGGGATGTGAAGGACCTCTTCAAGAAGAACTAGAAACCACTGTTCAACGAAACAAAAGAGGACAAAAACAAATGGAAGAACATTCCATGCTCATGGATAGGAAGAATCAATATCATGGAAATGACCATACTACCCAAGGTAATTTATAGATTCAATGCCATCCCCATCAAGCTACCACTAACTTTCTTCACAGAATTGGATAAAACTACTTTAAAGTTCATATGGAACCAAAAAAGACCCCGCATTGCCAAGACGATCCTAAGCCAAAAGAACAAAGTGGAGGCATCATGCTACATGACTTCAAACTATACTACAAGGCTACAGTAACCAAAACAGCATTGTACAGTATCAAAACAGAGATATAGACCAATGGAACAGAACAGAGGCCTCAGAAATAACACCAGACATCTACAACCATCTGATCTTTGACAAACTTGACAAAAACAAGAAATGGGGAAAGGATTCCCTATTCAATAAATGGTGCTGGGAAAACTGGTTAGCCATATGTAGAAAGCTGAAACTGGGTCCCTTCCTTATACCTTATACAAAAATTAATTCAAGATGGAATAAAGACTTAAATGTTAGACCTAAAAACCATAAAAACCCTAGAAGAAAACCTAGGCTTTACCATTCAGGACATAGGCATGTGCAAGGTCTTCATGACTAAAACACCAAAAGCAATGGCAACAAAAGCCAAAATAGACAAATGAGATCTAATTAAAGTAAAGAGCTTTCTGCACAGCAAAAGAAGCTACCATCAGGGTGAACAGGCAACCTACAGAATGGGAGAAAATTTTTGCAATTTACCCACCTAACAAAGGACTAATAGCCAGAATCTACAAAGAACTTAAACAAATCTACAAGAGAAAAACAACCCCATCAAAAAGTGGGCAAAGGATATGAACAGACGCTTCTTAAAAAAAGACATTTATTCAGCCAACAGACACATGAAAAAATGCTCATCATCACTGGCCATCAGAGAAATGCAAATCAAAACCACAATGAGATACCATCTCACACCAG
>NW_012099566.1:722800-735551 GCF_000951045.1 Mandrillus leucophaeus
TCATCACTGGCCATCAGAGAAATGCAAATCAAAACCACAATGAGATACCATCTCACACCAGTTAGAATGGCAATCATTAAAAAGTCAGAAAACAACAGGTGCTGGAGAGGATGTGGAGAAACAGGAACACTTTTGCACTGCTGGTGGGAGTGCAAACTAGTTCAACCATTGTGGTAGACAGTGTGGCGATTCCGCAAGGATCTAGAACCAGAAATACCATTGGACCCAGTGATCTCATTACTGGGTATATACCCCATAGGATTATAAATCATGCTGCTATAAAGACACATGCACGTATATGTTTATTGTGCTAGTATTCACAATAGCAAAGACTTGGAACCAACCCAAATGTCCATGAATGATAGACTGGATTAAGAAAATGTGGCATATATACACTATGGAATACTATGCAGCCATAAAAAAGGATGAGTTCTTGTCCTTTGCAGGGTCATGGATGAAGCTGGAAACCATCATTCTGAGCAAACAATCACAAGGACAGAAAACCAAACACTGCAAGTTCTCACGCACAGGTGGGAATTGAACAATGAGAACACTTGGACACAGGGTGGGGAACATCACACACTGGGGCCTGTTGTGGAGTGGGAGGTAGGGGGAGGGATAGCATTAGGAGAAATACCTAATGTAAATCACGGGTTAATGGGTGCAGCAAACCAATATGGCACATGTTTACTTTTGTAACAAACCTGCATGTTGTGCACATGTACCCTAGAACTTAAAGTATATATAAAAAAAGAAAATAATTGATCTTGGCCGATGTAGTATTTCCAGTTGCTTTATTCGTATATTGTTATTGCATGGTGGTGTAAATGGAATAACGACCCCCAGATATGGCACTCTACTAATCCCTGCAACATGGATTACCATAACTTGTAAGATGTTACCTTACAAGAATAAACAGACTGTGCAGCTAAGCTGTCATCAGGAGTCTAGTTGCCCTGAAACTTTATTAACTCTCCACGGTGTTCGTGAGCTATCATTCAACCTTGGACATAGAGTGTTCTGCTGAATTCTTCCTCTTTGGAGACTCTGACTTCTTCCGTCTACTCTGGCAACCTCAATATGTTGTCTTGTGCTTTTGGAATAAGCAACGGGCAGAAAGGGAAAGGTAGCAATATTCTGAGAACCTGAACAACAAGATGTGCTTTTTCTGATTAAATAAAATCTACCAAATTTTGAAACAAGTTTATTCTGACAACTTAGTTTCTAAATGTCATTGCCCACTAAATGGAACCAGGGCTTATTGGAGGTATGACTGATTCCAGTTCCGGGGCAGTGGAAACATGACTTAAGTCTTAGATATTTTTTGTGTCACAAAGCAACCGAATTGTTCAAAGACTAACAAAATCTTACGGACTGCACACAGAGCCAGCTTGTATGGGTTACAGCTGGCCAAACTTAATTTGTCAAGCTTCTAAAATATAATTGTTGGGCTGACAATAGCCATCATCTCTCAAAATGAAGAGAGCTTGTTCATGACATGAACAGGTATGGACAAGAGAAAGCGTGGAAATATTTATACCATAATTGAAGCCTATAAATTTTGAACCCTTTTCAATCACTGGAATTTTCTAGTTTTGGTAACATTTGTTATTTTATTTCTTTTTGCAAATGTTAATAATGTTTTAACCCCTTGTAATTGAAAGAGACCAGGACTTAACTGTTTACTGAAAAAGTATCACAGTTCCAGCTGTTTTAAAAGGACTCCATTTCTAGAGGTTTAAATTTCATTTTGCTTTACTTTGTTTTGTTTTTCTAGTGGGGAAGGTTCTCACTCTGTTGCCCAGGTTGGAGTGCACTGGTGCAGTCATAACTCACTTCAGCGTTGAACTCCTGTTTCAGCCTTGCCAGTGGCGGGGACTACGGGTGCACATCACTGTGCCCAGCTCTAGATGTTTGAATTTAAGAATTGAAGATGTGGAATAATATTTGATAACATACCATCTTTTGAAAAACATACCATAGATTTTATTTCTTGGTAGGATGGAGTAGTTGCTATCAATATATCATCCCACTGAAAAAAAATTTAGAAAATTTTACAAAATTTATTTTCAGAACGCTGGAAATCACCCAGTTCAGGACTGTGATGACTGAAAAAAGGAAAAAACCCTCAATACCTCAAAATAGTAAAGCAAAGTCAATGATAGCCCCAGTTGTGTGTTGGGAGGCCTTTTCTGGACTGTGCAAGGAGGGAGAAACCAGGAAGAACGTAGTGGTCTTCTTTAGTTGAGACTAGTAAGGTCAGTCTTGGAGACTGTGGTGGCCAGAAGTTACTGGACATAGTAGCAGAGAGAAAGTATTATGAAGAGAAAGAGCTATGGAAGTTTCCTTAAGTTTTTGGTTGAATACTGAGCTGTGCAAGCACAGGATGGAATCGCATTGGGCTGGGCAAAGAAGAATTACTGAAGAACTGTAAAGACGAAGAATTACAAGAGTTCACACAGGACTGGGAGTTGCCATCATTTATACCACAGGCTTCCAAAAGAATCGTTTCCCAAGTTCTAAGCTGCTCACAAATAAACATACCTCTCAGAAGTACGGACTTTTTACAACTTAGAAAATGATTTATTGACTCAAACATAATAATTTAAATAAAGATAAATACTAAAAACTTCATTATAAGACATTTTAACTGTAATTGAACTTATTTGTACTTTAATATCTCAGTTTTGTAACCATTTATTGTGAACTAACTTGATAATATAAACAACAAACAGGTGTTACATTAATGGATTATCTTCAAAGTGTATTCTTCTCTAATATTTCTTCTTCTTAAGTACATTTGATTTATATAGGTAGGCAAACTATGTTATTGCACATCTACTTAGACAAAATTGGAACTGGAAATCAAATAAATAATGATGGAAGTAGTGGTGAAACGTATATTTAACCTATATTTAATCTATAAACAATAGACTTATTTCTTTAAATAATTAGCAAAACTGAGAGGGCAGTATTTTGCTTACTAGTGAAACTGCATTTGGGAGGAGCGGACCAGCCCCGTTCTACACATGAAATGCTTTTCTCCTTGTTTTGAAGGCTGTATCCTGCGTTGCAAACAATTTGTACAGTATCACCTTCCAGATGTATTTGTCCTGAAGATTCAGAATGACCATTTTTCACAAAAGGAAAGGAACACATTCCTAAGGACCAAAAATTGATTAATGTACAAGATGGAAGTAGTAAAAAAAGTGCATTTTAAAATATTTTGTTAAGAAAGGAAAACTTTGAAAACTGACATAATGTGTAAATTTTCAAAATAATTTAGGTCATGCTATTGTATAAATGACGAAATATATTTTTGTTCCTATATATGTACATATAAAAGAAAGTTAATATTTCATATTGTTGCTGTATGGTTTTTATAACAAAATATCTTGTGTTTATAAACTCTTCTAGGGACAAAACCATATCTTCATATAACTATTTCTCACAATTCCCATAAACGTTTCTTACAAAAGAAGAAAGATCATTACTATGTCCTTTGTTGCCTCATCTAATCTCTCTCCCATTGTTTTTCTTCTTTAATACACCTGTTGTCATTGGAGTCTGGTCTCTATATTTATTGGAGTATTAATATAGCTACACTTTGAAGGACCAAATAAATGATTTATTGAAAATATAAAAGTTTAAATACCAAACCTTACCTTGCAATATGCAAGAGAATGGTAAATTCAAAACAGAATATCTATACAAAATGACTTACTTTAAAGGCAAACTATGATCAGGCTGCTGCCAAATGAATATTAGTAAAGAAATATTAGCAGTCAAATATATTAATCATCAGTCTAAAACAATTAATATATTTCAACATGTAGAGCATTTCCAGGTAATGCAAGACAGTTGATATGTTTATTCTTCATTGATTCTCATAGGAGGCATCTCAAACTAGGAGGACTACATCTCCCACCTTTGCAGCTCCTCTGGTCACTGCCCCTGTGCTTATCAAGACCTTATGATCTTGTCTGGCACATCCTTCTTTATTCACTGAATGACATCCATTTAATGAACAGGGCATTTACTCACTGAGACACTTTGGTGTTGGTGACCATCCTTCTTCCGTGCATGTTATGCGAGTCCAAAAGGATTTTGACGGAGACACAAAATTATATTCACAGGAGTAATAGAAAACTTCCCCTATAGGAACTTGGGAAAATGGCTTATAATTTTCTTCATCATACAGAAATCCATGGCGTATTTTTGGAAAATCACAAAGTGTTGCTGGGAAAAATAACACAAAACTGAAGAATTAAATAAAAAGCTACATTAATGAATCACTAGATTATATTTTAATCATCTCATTTATAGTTTTGTTTTTCATTCAACTTAAATGCCTTTAGCTTAAATGCTTTCCAGTGTACTAATTTGGAATGAAGAAAGATCACTAAATAAGAATACAAGAGTATTTAAGGAAGTCATTTTTTTTTTTTTGAGGGGGAGTTTCAGGTTTCACTCTTGCTGCCCAGGCTGAAGTGCAATCGTGCAAATCTTGGCTCACTGCAGCCTCCACTTCCCAAGTTCAAGCGATTCTCCTGCCTCAGCCTCCTGAGTACCTGAGATTACAGGTGCCTGCCACTACACCCGACTAATTTTTTTGTATTTTTAGTAGAGACAAGGTTTCACCATATTGGCCAGACTGGTCTTGAACTCCTGACCTCAGGTGATCCATGCCCCTTGGCCTTCCAAAGTGCCGGGATTACAGGCGTGAGCCACCATGCCGGACCGAGGATGTCATTGTTAATGAATATAAAATTTATATTTTGAGGTGATATGAAATCTGAACTCTTCTGCAATGTCTTCAAGAACAATATCCTCACACAACAATTTAAGAATGAAAGTAGACTGTATGAGTGGCAAATCTCCCTGATCAGTGTAGTGTACAGTAGAGGAGTGATAGGATTACTCTCAGCTCTCAGATTTCTTTCTTTTTCTATACTCATCGACTGTCATAGGTATCTCCACCAGAAAAATCTGTCCTATATTTTTTTCTGGTGCAGTAAAAATGTTGGGTAGGTAATTTGATTTTTTGCTTATTAATATTCTGATTACTTTCTAGTTACAAAGTTTATATAGTTTTTGTGGAAATAATTTAGAGAGTATAAGAAAATCACTAAGAACAACTCAACTAAGATAAAATTAAAGCTAAATTCTGGTAATTGCTGTATATATAAATGTTTGTTATACTGCAGGTCCAAAACATCTGAAAAAGAAAAAACAATAAAAAGATAATAAAATGATAAAATAATGCAATTAAAAATACAATATAACAATTATTTATATGGTATTTACATTATATTAGATATTATAAACAATCTAGAGATTATTTAAATTATATGGGAGGATGTGCATATGTTATATGCAAATACTACACCATTCTCTCTTAGAGACTTGAGCATCTGTGGATTTGGTTATCTGCTGGGGGTGAAAAGAGTCCTGGAACAATTCCTTGAGGATACTAAGGATACTGAGGATACTACTGGATATATGTATATAGACACTTACACATACATCCATACCCACTGTGGTGCAAGATATATTAAAACAATGTAGAAAATGGGTGAAATCTTCATGTTTTGACTCTATTTTTTTTTGTATATATATTTTATATGTATATACATATTTTTTATTAGACTTAATTTTTATTTACAGTTTTTTCACAGTAAAATTGAGTGGAAGTTACAGAGATTTCCTATATAACACTTCCTCTTCCCTGCCACATGAATAGCCCCCTTCCCCATCAATATTATTGTCATTCAAAGTCCATAGTTTACATTGGGGTTTACTCTTGATATAGTACATTCTATGGATTTGATGTACTTTATCTTTCAATGCTTTTTTAGCTCAAGATATTTCCTCAATATAGTGTGCTCATTTTTTAGCTCAAGATATTTTCTTAATATAGCATTGCTGCATAAGAAATTGTTTTGTTTCTCACCTTATTTAGAAAAAGCATGCAGAAATTCAGCTGACAATCGAGGGAAATTTCTCTTTTTAATCTACCTAGAAGTAATGTTTAATGTTGCACAATATTTGAAATACTTCTTGTGGTATTTAACCTTGTGAAACCTTAAATTTATTACCTAACTGTTTAAAAATTGACATTAGATAGTTTTGGAGAAGATATTGAGGGAAAGACTCCCTCGTGTCTTGATAGTATTAACCTATCATAACTCCTTTTAAATATCCTTTGCTCCTCGAAAATTGCAGTTATAGTACTTGATTTTCATACATTTGTACTAACATATTCTTCACTATCCAGAATAACTTTGTTCTCATCATCCAGTTGTATTCTACCTATTCTTCAGAACTTGCTCTACAACACGCATCGTATAACCATTGTGCACATCCGCAATGGTGCTAGCTAAGAGTGTTATTGTCCTTTTGCAAGCTTACCATTACACAATCTCCCACTTCAAAAGCAGAAAATAATTTTCTTTGTCTCAACATTCTGATAGAATACTATGAATACATTTCTTCTGAGATATATATACACACACACACACACACGTATACATGTATACACACACACACACACATATATACAGACATACAGTCATTTATCACATAATGACATTTTGGTCAGTGACGGATCACTTACATCACAGTGGTCCCATAAGATTATAATGTAGTTGAAAAATTCCTATCAACTGATGACCACCACAACATCACAGTCCAATGTATTACTCACATGTTTGTAGTGATGCTGATATAAACAAACCTACTGCATTGCCAGTCATATAAATAATAGCACACACAATTATGTATGGTGCATAATACTTGATAAAGATAATAAATGACCATGGTACTAGTTAATGTATTTAATGTACTATAGTTGTTATCATTATTTTATAGTTTACTTCTTCTACTCATTTAAAAAAATAACTGTAAAACATCCTCAGGCAGGTCCTTCAGGAACTATTCCAGAAGAAACCTTTGTTATCACAGGAGAGGACAGCTCCATGTGTGTTACTGCCCTGAAGACCTTCTAGTGGAACAAGAGTGGAGGAGGAAGACTGTGGTACTGATGATCCTGACCCTTTGTAGGCCGAGGTTAATGTGTGTGTTTGTGTCTGTTTTTAACAAAAAGGTGTAGAAGGTAAATAAATAAATAAAATATTTAAAAGATAAAATCTTACAGAATAAGAATAGAAAGAAAAAAATATTTTGTACATCTATACAAGATGTGTTTTAAGCTAAATGTATCACAAAAGAGTTACAAGTTAAAAATTTTTCAGTAGATAAAGTAAAAAGCTTACCATAAATTAATGTATTATTGAAGAAAAGTTTTTAAAATAAATTTAGTCTATCCTAGGTGCACCAAAAGCTCAGTAATTAGCACTAAAGAACTTATCCATGTAACCAAGAACCACCTGCTCCCCCCCAAAATATTGAATAAATATATAAATAAAATAAATTTACTCTAGCTCAAGTATTCAGTGTTTATGAAGTTTACAGTAGTGTATGGTAATGTGCTAAGCCTTCATATTCACACACCGCTCACTCAGTAACTTACCCAGAACAACTTTCAGTCTTGCAAACCCTGTTGATGGTAAGAGCCCTATATAAGTCTGCCATTCTTAATATTTTCTATTGTACTTTTATTGTACATTTTCTATGTTTAGATAAACACGTTCTTACATTTGTGCTACAATTGCCCACAGTATTCAGTACAGTAACATGCTGTACAGGTTTGCAGTCTAGGAGTGACAGGCCATATAGCCTAGTTAGGTAGTAGGCTATACAATCTAGGTTTGTGTAAGTACACTCTGTTATGTCTGCAGGAGGACAAAATTGCCTAAAGACACACTTCTCAGAACGTTTTCCTATCATTAAGTGATGCATGAGTGTACACACACACACACACACACACACACACACACAAAATCACCTGTATATAAAACCTTGCAATTTATTTGCCTATTTACATTTTGCTTTTCTTTTAGGACCTTCTAAGTAGTAGGGAGGCATGGGTGGGGTTGTCATATACTTTCTAGCTTCTTTGCTACAGCATGAAGCACAATATATTGCTTGATTAATGTTTTCCTGCTGGAAGCATGCAGTTTTCTGTTTGTACAAAAGTGTTGCTTTCGTGTGTTATTTCTGCTGTTTGGCCAGTTTCTAAATAGACACCAAAATAAAAGTGTAACGTACACTTACAGGTCATTTAACACCTAAACAATTTTTAGACAGAATTTCACTAAAGTTTATCCTGGGACTGGACTAAAGTTTGAAATTTTTTTGTTGGATTAGGAATTGTCAAAATTCTACATATTATCCTTATAATTTTCACTTACCTTCCTCTGCTTCCACCCCCATTTAGAAATCCTTGTGTAATGCCATTTGTAACAGATGTTTAAGCCACTTAATAAATATCATAAACACAGACTTAAGAAAAATCAAATACACTCATACAATCGCACTCCTGTGATTACAACTCAGTACTAAAAGTGAAAACAAAATTAAATGAATTTCAGGCCCATAGAAATAATGTTTTGCCACATTTGTAAGGGCATACCTTAAAAAGAAAGTATTTTATTGTTCATATTTTTCTCTTATGTCAGGACTGAGAAGAAAGTGTTCAAAAAAATTTAAAGATCTGTAAACATTAGAAAGCAGTAAAGCAGTAAAAGAAAAACTTTCTGGAAATCAAAGAGTATAGCACAATGACTGAAACTCCATGTATACACATAGTTTAATCAGTATCCTAGACCGTGTTAGAGATTTTGTTTGCAATTTTTTTGATATGGTGGCTTTAATTTTCACATGAAATAAAATAGGATAGTTTATAATGTTATAAGAACCAGTATATAGTATTAATAAAGAGGTGATATATTATTTCACTTTTGAAATTTGTGGAAGAGCTCAGAAGAAACAGTTTTTTGGCAGTTCACTGGTTTACATATAAAAATAATATTTTCTATTGTTTCATTAAAATATATTTCCCTGTTGAATTATAATTAGACTGAAATGATAATTCCTTCATTTTAATAACATTTAAAATTTAAATTATCAAATCTATGAAAATAAAATTCTAAAAACATATTGAAGGTGGCCGAATCTTTTTGGGGTTGATTTTTCCAGTCAGTGGCATTGCGGAGTTTATGCAGAATTACATTAATATTTCACCTTGTCACCTTTATTATAGCAGATTTTCTCTCATTTGATTTCTCTTTACATTATCTATTTGGTGACCATTTACCCTTTGCAAACTAGAGAATGGAGAGAATTAACTTCATTTTATTTTCCTACTAATTGCATGTTGGAAAATATTTCCAGAAAATAGATGAATATTATGATACCCTTTCAAATTATCCTCAGCTATTTATTCATTTAAAAATAATCTTATGCATATACACACACAATCAATAAATACATTTGAAAAGGAACTAAAATATTCGGATCTGTTTTCAACTTACCTTCTCCCCCAACAGTGGTTACCCATGAGATTAGGATTACACTGAATAAGAGCAACATGCTTGGTAGTCCCAATCACATATAACTAAAAGTACTCCAATGATGGTGGTGTTACTTTAAATTAACAGTTATGAACATGACTTTGTATTTCAGTATACTAACGGGAAGCTACTTTAGTAAATCCCTTTGTGGAAAATATCAAAGTTCATGGAGGGTTGTGTGAAATAAGCAAATAGTGTCTAATCAGTGTTTTCACAAAAATGTTCTCAACTCATTATGTAATGTTTATTTGAGCAAAATAACTGCTGTTCAATTTCCTTGTTGTAGTCACCGAGTCTCTCAATTTGGAATAATCAGAAATAACTGTTTAGAGGAGACAGGAAGCTCCCCCCTGCCTTTTTTTTTTTTTTTCTTTTTTTTCTAGCCAAGGGTTCAGCTGTTTCAAAAGGCAAGCAAGTGCAAGTCGTCACTCCTCATCTTAATACAACATCACTTTTGTAGTCGTAAATTTCTTTTAAAACTGGCACTAATAATTAGGTACCTCCTTAACAGTTTTAATATTTCATAAACTATAAAAGGTCTAATCAAGAATAATTTTTGCCAAGTAATGTTTCCTGAAATGTTTGAAGGAACAAAATTATAATTCAAAATCATTTTGTTCAGGTGGGACTTTGAGAATGGCTTTGTGAGGGTCTTGGTATATTCACTCCCCACCAAAAGGCAGCAATAAAACTGGATACAATTTTAAAAGTAACCATTGGTTGTCTCTGGAAAGTGGCCAAACAGTATAATGTTAGGAAATATTTATTCCAGAAAGTCTCCATAAAATTCAGTAAAAGAGAGCGATCATTTCTTCCACCTCTGTCTCGCAGCCCAATTCTGTGGCTCAGAAGTTGAACCCTGGATGGGCAGGCAGTCCATGTGGACTGGAAGCTCTGCTCCCTCGCTGGAGAAGAGTGACTTTATAGCTTGGAAAGGTCCACACCTGAGGATCCTATTGAATACAAAGAGATTACAGTGGGAAACAATCAGAGAAGACGAGTATGTCTAGAGGATAGTAGCTGAAGCAAGCAAAAAGTGCCCAGCCTGTGAGAAATTTAACATTTAATGGGGAAATTTCGAGAAATAGACAGCCTAATGATCTCACTAAAACGAAACTTACTGACAGTGGTTCAGAAGTCAATGGGAATGCACATAGCTATGTCCAATCAAGAAACTAGAGAAGTCCCTGTGAGATATTAGTAGTCTCCACTATTGATTCTAGTCTATCTAAACCTTGTCATTTCCAATTACTACACTACCTAAAATATCTAAATATTAAGCATCACACTCTAGACCATTTCAACAATCTCTTTAGCTCACTTTACTAAATTTGTTCCAAACATTCAATGACCCTGACACTTTTTCACTATTCTTTTCCCTTCACTTTCTCTCTTCCCACCACATCTAAATTAGATTCCATGGCTCATCACTGTAAGTCAATCCCTTGCACACACTCTCCTGCCCATTCCTTCCTTTCTATCTGTAATCCAAGTCTTAGAAAACCTCAGTCCTTTGCAAATAAATTCTCTGCTTGCCCCGTCCCTGAATTGAAGCATCAGAGTGTGTCTACAAGAAAAACAAAGGCAACTGTGTTGACTTGCCTTGCTTTAAATTAATGATCATGGTCCTAAATAATTTTGACACTGCTTTTCCCCTCCCCTATTTTCATTATCTCCCTCCTTAACCACCAGTCCTCACCTTGCACTTTGCTAATGACTTCATTTATTTTTTCATCTAGATATAGAAGCAATCAGAAGAAAAATACCTGCTCTTCATATGCATCTTTTTCTGCATTGTCTCCTGTTTCACTGGATGTTGATCTTTACTCCTATCTTGTTATGGTCTCTACCAGATTTGACCCCATCTTTTCTATGCAAGGATTTTGCTCTTTCAATTATTCCTTCTCACCTGTATCATTAATTTCTCCATTTTCCAAATTATTTCCACCAATATGCAAACATACCAAACATCTTTCATCGTAAAGAGCAAAAACAAAAGCTCAAAAAATTGTTTGTAGAATCCAAATCTCTTTCTAGTAATCTAATTCACTTCTGATTTTATAATACAATGACTCTAATATGTTATCTGCAATCTCTACTTTAATTCATTTTTTCATTCCCACCACCGCACTTAAACCCCTCTTGTAACAGTCACCAATGTCTTCTTCAATCTAATCAAATCCATTGGTCAAAACTGAATACTCAGAACAATTTCATGACTTTCCCCTTCCATTTGGAAATCCCTGTTTCACAGGGTTTATGGAACACCACATTCTCCTGGTTTCTCTTCTGTCTCAAAGGCTTCACCATCTCAGTCTTTTGCTGGCTTCTTCTAATCTCTCTGACCTTTAAATAATTGGTTTGTCTGAATCTAGGGGATGTTATCGTTTATTTGTAAGCACAGAGTTAATTTTCACAGAACTAGTGCTGATTTTTAGTTGAATTAACACTATCTTCTCTTGTCTGTTTTTTTTTTTTTTTTTGAAGCCCAGTACTCAACATTCTCCTTTTATTTGCTGAATATTTCTTCTAATTTAGAAACCTAGATTGCCCTTTTTTGTTTGTTTCCTATTCCAAGTAATTTCAGATTATGCCTCCCCCCACAGAAACATTGGCAATAAATAAAAGAAGGAAACTATACTTGATAAGAGATAAAAGGGCAGGTTAGAAAATAACTTTGTCTTCAATTTTGTGGCCAATTTTATTTTGAAAGATGCTCACTCCACTGTGTCTCATCTCACTTGTTCTTCTGCCATGTGATTTTGCCACGATCCTATCAAGATTTAGAATCAAATTTCCCTCATTTTGAAAATCTGTACTTTTTAGTGGCATGCTTTTGTCAATACAATATAGGCGTAATGACTCTGCTAGATATTAGAGAGTTATGGGTTTATATTTTGGAAGACTATCTCTCTGACACTACCTTGGAAGCCTTTTGCTCTTTGGCAAGAAGTTCAATCTGTATGCAGAAGCCATATATAGGTCTTCTGGTTGACAGTCCCAATAGATCCAGGCAATCAGCCCAGGTGTCATACATGTGAGTGAAATTTTCAGATTCCAAATCTCAGTTATTTGAGTCCTAACCCATTTAAATTTTTTCACGTGAGGCTCAAATATTGTGGAACAGTTATAAGTCATCACCTCAGGGCCCTGTGTCAATTCCTAACAGTATCCTTAAGTATAATAAAATGATTGCTGTTTTATGCCAATAAGTTTCTTACACAGCATTTTAAATCTAGAAAACTGGGACCTCTTTTTTTTTTTTTTTTTTTTTTTTT
>NW_012099566.1:735601-781857 GCF_000951045.1 Mandrillus leucophaeus
GTGGAACAGTTATAAGTCATCACCTCAGGGCCCTGTGTCAATTCCTAACAGTATCCTTAAGTATAATAAAATGATTGCTGTTTTATGCCAATAAGCTGCTGCAGTAGCGTTTTACATCTTTCATACTGGGTTTTTTTTTTTTTTTTTTTTTTTTTTTTTTGTGGATTCCAGGTTTAGTGCAGGGAAAGTAAATTAAGTCTCAAGCTATTTGTTGTTACAAAAAATATGAAAGGGTTAAAAGGCAAATTATAGCATTCAAATACATATGAAACTGGCTTGTAGAAGTTATTACTGATAAAATTTGAGATACATTTAAGTATCTCAAAGAAAAATTACTGAAATTGGTTATAACTCTTGAATATTCAAAATTCTCATCCTCAAAAGTGCTATAAAATAAAACATCCCAGTCTGTATAATCCAAACAATTTTTGTTTTGAAATAATCTTAGATTTATATAATAAGTCACAAAAATAGTACAGAGAATGCCCATGTACCCTTTACCCAGCTTCCTCCAATAACTATAACTTCCTCCATCTCTTATATCTATAGTACAATAATTGAGACCAGGAAATTGACATTAGTACTCTACTACTAACTCAACTATGAACCTTACTGAATTTCATGGTTTTTCCCATGAACTTGCCTTTGTGTTTGTGTATGTGTGTGTATGGTATATTAATTTTACAACATGTATGCACTCATGTAACCATCACCACAATCAGTCATATGCCGAACTACTCAATCATATACAGAACTATTCTATCACCTCCGGAAAACTCCCATACGCTGTCCTTTTATGGTCCCCACATTCCCCTACCCCTCATTGCTAGCCATCACTAGTATGTTCTGCATAGCTGTAATTTAGTCTTTTTGAGTATTGTATAAATTGGATTATACAGTAAGTCAACTTTTTGATTTGGATATTTTTCACACAGGATAATGTCCTTGACATGTAGCCAAGCTGTTGCATTATAAATAATTTCTTTTAACTGCTGTGAAGCACTCCATTGTATGGATGTAACATGTTTGTTTATTCTTTCACTCATCTGAGGACATTTGAGTTGCTTCTACTTTTTTGGCTATTACACATAAAGCTATGATGGACAATTTTGTGCAATGTTTTACTTGAACGGCAAACTTGTTCTTAAAGGGTCATATGTTTAGTATTTTAGGGTTGTGAACCATATGGCCTCTGCCAGAACTATCTACCTTTGCAGTTATAGAGCCAAATAATGATAGACAATACATAAATAAAAAGGTGTGACTCACATCCAATAAAACATTATTAAGAAAATAGAGCGCTAGTTCCTAGGATACAGTTTGCCATCTCCTGCCCTATGATAAACAGTCAGGGATGAGATTACTGGGTTTTATGAAAAGCACTGTTGAGCTCTATAAGAAATTGTCTGTTTTTCATAGTGGCTATGCCATTTTACATCTCCACAAGCAATGCATGAGAGATCCATTGTATTGCATTTTCACCTGCACTTGCTATTACCAGTGTGTTTCATTTAATTCTTTTAAAAGCATTTTATTAGATACATAGTAAATCTCATTGTGGTTTTAATTTGTATTTCCATATTGGTTAATGACATTGAATAACTTTTCCCATGTTTATTTTCCATCGGAATATCTTTTTTGTTAGATCTGTTCAAGGTTTTGGCACCTTTATTAATCGGATTGTTTTATCTGTGTTTAGAGCATTCTTTATGTATTCGGTGTATAAGTCCTCTGTCAAATATGTTATTTGCAACTATTTTTTCCTAATACGTAGCTTATCTTTTCACTCTCATAGAGTGTCTTTCATGGAGAAAAAGTGTTTAATGTTGATAAAGTATTATTATTATTTCATTCTTTTGTGGGTCATCCTTTAGGTGTCCTGTTTAAGAACAATTCCATCAAACTCCAGGTCACAAAGATTTTCTCTTCTTTTCCTCTACAAGTTTGATCATTTTACATTATACATTTAGATATAGAAGCCATTTGGAGTTATGTTTTGTAAAATATGTGAGATTAAATCAAAATTAATTTTTTGGCTAAGAAAGTGCTAATGCCCAACACAATTTGTTGAAAAGAAACTTTTCTCAACAACATACCACATGTTTTCTCACTTTTAAGTGTGAGCTCAATCATGAGAACACATGAACACATAGAGGGGAACAACACACACTGGGGACTACTGGAGGGTGAAGAGTGGGAGGAGGGAGAGGATCAGGAAAAATAACAAATGGGTACTAGGCTGAATACCTGGATGACAGAATACTCTGTATAACTAACTCCCATGAAACAAGTTTACCTGTGTAACAAACCTGCACATGTAGCCCTGAACTAAAAAAAAAAAAGGATCTTTGTTGAATTATTTGTGCATCTTTGTCAAAAGTTAGTTGAGCATATTTGTGTGGGTTTATTTCTGGATTCTCTATCTGTTCTATTGATTTACATCTATCCCTCCATCAATACTATACTGTTTTGAATATGGTAACTATATTTCAAGGCCTCAAATTTGATTTGTGTGATCCTTTCAACTTTATTATTAAAGAAAAATGTTTCAGCCATTCTAACTCCTGTGCATTTCAATATAAATTTAGTATGAAAAGATCTATATTTACAAAGAATTCTGTTGAAATTTTAATAAGGAATTATGTTAAGCCTATAGTACAATTTGAGAAAAATTTATTTATTTACTCTGTTGAGTATTCTATTCCAAGAACATGGTATTGCACTCTATTTAATTCTTCCTTGATTTTCCTAGGGAATACTTCTTTTCTTTTTTTTTTTTTTTTAAATTTATTTATTATTATTATACTTTGTTGTAGGGTACATGTGCATAACATGCAGGTTTGTTACATATGTATATTTGTGCCATGTTGCTGTGCTGCACCCATCAACTCGTCATTTACATCAGGTATAACTCCCAATGCAATCCCTCCCCCCTCCCCCCTCCCCATGATAGGCCCCGGTGTGTGATGTTCCCCTTCCTGAGTCCAAGTGATCTCATTGTTCAGTTCCCACCTATGAGTGAGAACATGCGGTGTTTGGTTTTCTGTTCTTGTGATAGTTTGCTAAGAATGATGGTTTCCAGCTGCATCCATGTCCCTACAAAGGACACAAACTCATCCTTTTTTATGGCTGCATAGTAGGGAATACTTCTTTTCATATTGACACAAATACATATTAAAAAATAGGTATCAACTACCAAGGCTTTTGTCCATTTCAGAAATAATTCAAATATTTCTATGAATAGAAATACTGTATTTGGGGAATAGATAGTCCCCAAAGCTTTATATCTTATCTTGTCACTTGATTTTCATAAAATGCTTCCAAATAATATAAGGGTTATATTTCTCATCTCTGCTGAGATGTCAAGACTCTGATCCCTTTTGAGGTGTCCCTCTCTACTCACTGAATGATTTATGCAGATGATGATCAGGACATTTACTTACTAAGACACTTCACTGTTGATACCCATTCTTTCTCTGTGCATGTTACGTGAGTCCATAGGGGATTTGAAGGAGACATGAAGCTATATTCACAGGAGTAATAGAACAATTTTTTTTTCTTGTGAACTGGTAAAATTGGTTCATATTTGTCTTGGTTATATAACTGTCCTTATTTTATTTCTGCATATCCACAAATTTCTCTGGGGAGAAAAAACAAATAAATATCCTGCATTTGAAAATACACAACTTATATATCAATTATATCATTGATGCATTTTATTCGTTTAACTCATTACCACTTGTCATTAGTGATTAAGAAACAGAGAACTCTGAGATCCAGCCACAGCACTCCAGCCTGGGCGACAGAGCGAGACTCCGTCTCAACAACAACAACAACAGCAGCAACAACAACAACAAAAGAAACAGAGAACTATATGTAACCCATAATGACTTAATAACATCATCATTAAAGAAGACACTCTAATATTTTTGGAGTCAGATCAAGTGTAAACTGTTTTGAAGTATCTCCAAGAAGATAACAATACAGAACAAAACAAAAATCAAAGTAGAGGATATGAGTAGCTTTATACTGTCGTCATCCCATGTCTAAGATTTACATTGGTCAGGATAACAGTAAAGATTTTAAATCTCTATTCAATTCCATTCTCCTTTCTTTTCTTTGCCTATCATGAAATCTGTTAGCAGAAAGCTGAGCCATGTCTGTCCCCTGATAGTTCAGCCAGGATACTACCTGGGTAAGTTTTTTATACTATTATTTATTTTTCTGACTGCAAACGTAATATATTTTCAGTGAAGAAAATTTAGAATGAATAAAGAATCACAAAGAAACAAAAATTTACCCCCCAAAAAAAATCCGAGATGTAATTACAATCGTATTATGATGAATAGAAAATAGGTGTGTACATATGTATACATTTGTAAAAATTGTGGTGGCAAAATATGAAAATAATTTAGAATTGGCATTGTCTCTAGAGAAATAGAATCAACTGTGTGGACATAACACATCATATAAACAACATATAAATAAATATTAATATAGAAATAAAAATGTAATATGTGGTAAAGAAATATAAATAATTTGTATGTAAACACAAAGTTTATGTACACTACTCCACGATTAATGTTTATCACAGTTTTAAGATACCTTTTGATAGCATGAAAATTGTTTTCAACAAGTTTTCTAATAAAGAGACCAAATCTGAAATATTTACTTAGGTAAAGACAAAAACCAATCTTCAAAGACCTGAAGCTAAATCCTATTAAACTTCTAACTAGGCCGGGTGCAGTGGCTCACACCTATAATCTCAGTACTTTGGGAGGCTGAGGTGGGTGGAATACTTGAGGTCAGGAGTTTGAGACCAGCTTGGCTAACATGGTGAGTCCCTGTCCCTACTAAAAATATAAAAATGTTAGCCAGGAGTGGTAGCACACTCCTGTAATACCATCTACTTAGGAGGTTGAGGCAAGAGAATCTCTTGGACCCAGGAGGTGCAGGCTGCAGTGAACCAAGATCATGCCACTGCACTCCAGCCTGGGCAACGGAACGAGGCCCTGTCTAAAAAGAAACCTTCAGAATCTTTTAATTTATTTATGCACATATAAAGTACAAACATTAAATTATTTCTAAAATTCTATATAGTGTTACTAACTTCAACACATTTTATTTTCATCTTTTTTGTTTGTTTTGTGTTGTTTCTGGTGCCCATTGTGTTTCATCAGTTAATAGGTTATTTATTTATTTATTTATTTTTTTGAGGCAGAGTCTCGCTCTGCTGCCTAAGCTAGAGTGCAGTAGTGGTACGATTTTGGCTCACTGCAGCCTCTGTCTCCTGGGTTCAAGTGATTCTCCTGCCTCAGCCTCCTGAGTAACTGGGACTACAGGCATGCACCACCACACCCAGCTAATTTTTGTATTTTTAGTAGAGACATGGCTTCACCATGTTGGCCAGGATGGTCTTGATCTCCTGACCTCGTGATCTGCCCACCTCGGCCTCCCAAAGTACTGGGATTACAGATGTGAGCCACCACAGTTGATAAGTTTTAATGGATAATCACTCGACTTTTACCTCCTAACTGAGCAAAGAAATGAGAACAGGTTGTGATGTCCTACTCACGCTATTTTCCTCCAGGGATCATGTAAGATGATCTTGCAAGAGTTTACCTAATCCATAGCCTCCTGCCTTGCTGATACCTCCAGCATTCTCCAGCTGTACTCTATTAAGTCCTTGCTATGCACCCCATCCCTTACTTACAGAACATATTCTCCCTACTGATGCTCAGGATCAACCTATTTTAGAAATATATGTCTCATAGCAGAATTATGCAAGTTTACTAAAGATACTCTCAGATTTTTTAAATCATGTTTTGTGTCCTGAAACTAACTTATGAAAGGTTGCTATTCATAAATAATGAATAATGGAAAAAGTCTTCATTTCCTTCTTCAGCCTTTTTTTCAACTCAATTAGGATAATTTTTTGTTCCCAAGACAGTCAAGCTTTACACTTGAGTATCTCCTTATCTGTCTCACAATCACTTTCAAGAATTTTCTATTTTCTTGAATATTTGTGGATAGTTTTAAAAATCATTTAAGAACTGTGTAGAAGATTTTACTTTTCATATTATATTTGAAATCATTAATATTATTTTTATTATTTTAATGTATGCTTACTTATAACTGCTATAATATAATTTATTATCTTTTTGGATAGTAAAACTTCTCTCAGTTTTTCTTGTTGCAATGAAGTTGCAGGAAAATTATTTGTACATGATATTTTAAAAACTTATTACATAAATTTTAAGTAGTAAAAAGGAAATGACAAAATATTAGTGCATGTTTAGGGTTCTGGCTAAACCCTAGCATTTTGTTTATAAATCTATACATATCTGTTTATGGTGACTCAAACTATGCATATGTAAACTGATTTTACCATAACTGTATAGGCTTAAATATTTAATCTTACTAATTTTATAATTAAAAACTCTACTGTTCTTTTCAAAATTATTTAATTTGAACACTTTCCATTTACTTGTTGACTATTTTGCTTTAACTGAATTATTTATGCCTCTACTTTTCTACTGGAACATCATTGATTTTCTCAGTAAATTTAATCAGTTTTTAACATTGTAATTTTTCCATTGCACATAATTTGTATGAAATTTTCAGATAACTTTTTTTCTTGAATTTGATTTGGGCTACAAATGCCCATTTTTGTATTCTCAAATATTTTAATATTTCACTTTTGTGAGATAACAAACCTGATACTTTAAGTATTTCTTATGTATTGATAAATGTGAAATTCATTTTGTATGGATATTGTACTAGATATTACAAATTAAACACAGTAGAAATGATGTCTGAAATAGCTCTTCTACCTGAACATTATATATTGTTAACGCTCGACTGTAATCCAGGCTCCACGCTCATGAAACCGTGGTCCATCTGTCTATGCATCTCCCTTGCTTAAAATCCATCAGTGGCTCCCTGATCACTCTCTGAGTAAAGTTCAGTCTCCTTATCAGGCCTATAAAATCTTTCCTGATTCCTCCCTACCTCACATCACCCATCACAATGAATTTTCTGAGCTGTAGTCATGCTAATTTGTTGAAGCTTTGCAGTTATGCTTTTTCTTTTTCTTGCTGTTGGTCTTTCACATTCTGTTTCTCCTAAGTGTTGATTTTCTCTGTATCCATCTGCCAAAATTATATTCAAGTTTGAATCTCACATGAAATGTCATTTCCTTTCAGATCTATTTCCTGGCCTCCAAGAAAGTGTTTATTTCTTCTCTACATTCTTATCATGTCTTCCATCTTTTACTATTAATGTGCTTATTATATTGCTATAAGTTTTTACATGTCTATGCTGTGGGGTTTTGTATCTGCTATATCTATAAGCTCCTTCATCTTTCTGCTGCTTACCTGTGTGATCAATGTGCTGGAGAAAAGATTTTTGTTACACAGATTGATACAAAACAAAGAGCCAGGTTTCTACTGATCATGTTTTATTTTTCCTTTGAGTAATATTAATGATAATAATAGCTTCAATGATTTATTGCATACTTACTATGTGATTATAGATATGGTTGAATATCCATTACACTGAAAACTATTTACATACATTTATGAATTAAAATCTGATTTCAAAAATGTTATCTCCATTTTGCAGATGAAACTCAGAGACAGGGACATGCTTCCTACCTATACATTATTTAATCAGTGAAGTAGTATTTAATGAAAGACACAGACATTTATTGAGATAGTTTTCAGGTAGAAGTGTTTTATTTGCTTTTATATATATTAAGTTGTTTAGTCTTACCAGGTGGTAAGAATGTTGGCATTGGATTGCTGAAGGAATTCACAGGACTCAAACAGCATATACTCACAAAAGGGCTGTATCACAGGCAAAGGGCGCAGCAACAGTAGGGGAGGGTTATTCATTGAGAGATCCATCGGTAGAACTCATGCACAGACTTCTTTGTCCTACCACCACTGGGTCACACAGGATGTATTTTATCTCAAGATACAAACCACATCAGCATATGTGCGTGTGACCTGAATTTCCTTTGTTTCGCTGTAGCATATGCTGTATATCACTCCAGTAATGTTGTTGCTCAAGCCTGCTGCCTCCCAGATCCATGGCATTTTGTTCTAGTAGTGGTAGGGTCTTAAAGAGACCAAGTATTTCCCTCTTATAGGTGTCTGAATAAAAGGTAAGAGAGAAAATTATTTTCCTGCTCTAAGGTTGTCTAGAGGTAAACAAAACTATGTTTGATTTTCCCTTTTAATAGTTACATAACTATTCCCTTTTAACAGTATGTTCCCTTTTAATAGTATATTTGTTAGATATGTTATTTAGGTAATTGTGCCACTTTCTTTTTTCTATCATTGTGCCACTTTCTTTTTTCTATCATTTATTTTAATCCACACTTTCCTCTTCAAAAAGAAACATCAGGCTTGACCATCAAGCTAACCCATTCACTGGAAATAAGAATCTTGCCAGTGCCTCTCTCATGATTTATTTTCATTCATATGGGATAGGATTAGAAATGTACACACTTACAGGCCTATTACTTCTAATTGCTAACAAAGCGTTTGTTGCTGACGGCCCAGATAGGCCAGGTGAGAGGACGGGACATTCTAGCTTCTGTGGTCTCTGTTGCAACTACTCTGTTGTACCCTGATAGTGTGAGAACAGCCATGGGGAATATGTAAACTAGCGAACATAGTTGTGTTCCAATAAAACTTTATGGACACAAATACGTGAATTTCATATACATTTTATGAATATAATTTTAATTATAAAAATATTATTCTTATTTTAAATTTAAAAAGATGTCAAAATGTAAAAACCATTGTAGTCAGAGCCCTACAAAAATAAGCAGCAGGCCACAGTTCCCCATGACTGTCATTTGTCAGTCCTTCATCTGGCCCACCAATCCCTTCTGAATTCTGTTAAATTAAAAATTATAGACAGTAAATTCTGTTTAAATATGAGTGATACTTCAAGAGCTGTTCTTTTTAAACTGGACTCAGAAATTATAGTGTAAGGCAGAGAAGGAAATTGTGATGTGTTTGGAAAGACTTGTAGATAAGTGCTAGTATCATCCCCAAATCGTTGTTTCTTCTACCACTGTATCTAGGAAATTTATCTAATAGTAAACCATATTTGGTTTATCTCTTGTTTAGCTTTTTAATTTTATTTGTATATTTTACTTTTGTTTTAGATTCAGGAGTATATGTGCAGGTTTGCTACATAGGTAAATTGTGTGTCATGGGGGACTTTGATGTACAAATTATTTTGTCACCCAGGTAATAAGCATAGTACCTGAAAGGTGGTTTTTCTGTCTTCAGCCTCCTATCATCCACCCTCAAGAAGGTCCCAGTATTTGTTGTTTGCTTCTTTGTGTCCATATGTATTCGATGTTTAGCTTCCACTTACAAGTGAGAACATGGGGTTTTTGGTTTCCTATTTCTGTGTTAGTTTGCCTCCAGCTCCATCTACGTTCCTTCAAAGGACAAAATCTCACTCTTTTTTGTGGCTACATAGTATTCCATGGAGTACGTGTATCACATTTTAGAAATGCAATCTACCATTGATGGACATTTAGATTGAATCTCTGTACAGACCAATGGTGAATCCCAAAAATGAGTCAGTCATAAAAACCTACCAACCAGAAAAATCCCAGCACAAAATAGGTTCACAGCTGAATTCTACTATGTATGTAAGGAAGAGCTGTTACCATTTCTACTGAAACTATTCAGAAAATTGAGGAGGAGGGATTCCTTGCTAATTCATTTTATGAGGCCAGCATCATCCTGATACCAAAACCTAGCAGAGATACAACAAAAAAGAAAACTGCAGGCCAGTATCCTGATGAATATAGACACAAAAATCCTAAAAAAAAAAAAAAATTTTGTTTTCCCATGAGAATCTGTCACAACTTTCTGGGTAGAGAAATGGCCATTCTTTTATAAATGGCTATCAGAGAGATAGGCTGATCATCTAGGCTCCTGCAGCAGATGGTCTAGTGAAAGATCCCTGGTTTAAATTCTTCCTTCTATAGCCTAAGACAGAGCCTCAATAGTCTCTGCAGTGAGTCCCAGAAGAAGACAAGTTATTTACTTACAAATGTGACCAGGGTTACTGTTGTACCCTCTTGTAGAATTTTCTTTCATATACAATGCCCATGTAATGATGGAACTACTTTGTGTATTCTCTTCTCTTTTGGTATGTTTTTCAGATAAAACCATTAGGACATTTTAAAAATTAAAATAATTTTATACCCTTCAGTTGTTAGAGGAATTTTAATTAATGCCCTATACCATCTCAAACGGCAGGTAATTTGTGTGTTTTTTTCCTTCGTTTTTCTTGCTAGAAATAAATTTATTATTCTTCTCGAAGAACTAGCATTAGTTCGTTTCATTTGTTATTTGAGAAGATTAATAAAATACATTTTTTCTAAGTTGAATTTGCTTCATTGATTTCTGCACTGATATTCATTATTTCCTACTTTCTTATATTTTAAGCTTAGTTTAGTGTTTTGAGATGGTTCTTTCTTCTAATACACCATTTAATTACATCTTACAGTTCTATGGAACAGTAATTTTGATGGGATTCAGATGGATAATTCTTTTGTTTTTTGGGGGCATTAATAAAGACATTCAATGTTATTTATCTGGTACATATTCTGGGGTTGAGGGTTTAATATGTCTTCAGTCACATTGCTTTGCCAGTGATGGGTGAAATTTGGGGTTAAGGTGACTCCTGTCATTCTCAGGGCCTCTTTACAGGGTAGTCAGAATTCTCGCATGGTGGTTAGAAGCTACTAGAGACCAAGTTGCTATTTTTTTTGAAGCTTTTATCCTTAATTGGCATAGAGATACTTACACTATATCCTATTGGTCAAAGCAGTCATGGATTACCACAAGTTCAAGGTGAAGGGAAACAGGTCACTTAATCAGAGGATTTTCAAATTATTTGTGGACATCTTTAATCTGCATAATGTAGTAACTTTGCTGCATTACATGCTAATATTTTAATTATCTCCACTCTGAGGTATATATGTGTCATAAAAATGATTGTAATTAAGAATGTACTCCATTATGATTACTTACCTAGTTCATCTTTGTTGATGACATTAAATATAACCAAGTCTTAACTATTTTAGAAATCATATTTAAGTTTTCAAAGTTAGATTGTATTTCTGATGAAATAGTAATGTTTTATTTCTTTACCTAGGTAGTGCTCACCCATGTTTTTGACAATTTTCTGCATGTTTCTTTTTAAGAAAAGGTTTAAAAACAAGTCTGTGATGTTTTCTCTAATTTCATAGAAGACTGATAATGTGACCCTCGTTAAAATTCTTGCAAGAGAAACTTGTACATCAGATCCAAGAGAAATAAGAATCTGGGTTAAGGTGCCCAAATCACGCTTTTTAGGTTGTTCATCTAAAATAAGTATAACAAATAACTGGATTTCATAAGTTGCAGCTGAGGGAGTTCATCAACTCATAAAGTACAAGAGATGGAGGAACTTAAGAGATGACAGACACTCATCAAGACTGTCTCTCTTAGCCACATGCATTCTGAAGACAGATTTGGACAGTCAGAAGCCACACATGGAAGTTACAATTCTCACTATGCTCTTGACATTATTGCTGTTTAAAATAATTTTTCATTTTTATTTTTATTATTTATTTATTTATTTATTTATTTATTTTGAAACGAGTCTTGTTCTGTTGCCCAGGCTGGAGTGCAGTGGCGCAATCTCGGCTCTCTGCAAGCTCCGCCTCTCGGGTTCACACCATTCTCCTGCCGCAGCCTCCCCAGTAGCTGGGACTACAGGCGCCCGCCAACAGGCCCGGTTAATTTTTTGTATTTTTAGTAGAGTCGGGGTCTCACCTTGTTAGCCAGGATGGTCTTGATCTCCTGACCTAGTAATCCGCCCACTTTGGCCTCCCAAAGTGCTGGGATTACAGGCATGAGCTACCGTGCCCGGCCTAAAATCATTTTTAAAAGTTAACGTAATGATAGATAAAAGTGTGAATTGTTAATTCTGAAAGCAAGATCACTGCTGTTAACTGAGCAGTATAGGAGTTGCAGAGTGGTATCAGAAATGGACACTCAGCTTCTCATTCTCTTCATGATATGGCAAAGGCACCATGAAATTAAAAAAAGGGTAGGATGGAGGGTCTGACAAACTTCTATTGCCAGGGTGTTACCAATCCACTTTTTCTTTAAAGGGAAAATCCTCTGAGGAAGATTATCTGGGATGAATCGTAAGAGTGGAGTTTGGATTATATGACTTTGACTCCAGAATTTGTGAAAAAAGTATATTTAGAATACGATACAATATGATGGAGAAGTTAGTAGAAATACAATTTCTTGGTTGCTGCTAACAAGTTTGGTGAAATTAAAACATCTCATGTTGGAAAGTAAAGAAAATGAACAATTTAACCCAGCAATGCTGAGAGAAATATTTGAACCAAAATATTTGGCTTCATGTGTGACAAAGGTTCTGATGGAGACTTGGTAAGATACAGGTTAAGTTATGGTGCTCCTTCGCTCTGACCCTTCATTAACAGATCCTACTTTCCAAGCGCCAGGTTTGAGAGATCAGATGACCATGAATACTAGAGAAATAACATTAAATATGTGGTCCATTTTGCAAAACAGAAAAATATTGGTGCCTGCCAGGTTAATTTTAACCACAGGTTCTTTAAAATAAATGGTCTGTAATTTAGTGGTAAATTCAATTACCAGCTTATAGTCAGACTTTGGAAAAGTTCTTTCTTCACCTGGTCTTAGTTGTTCTTGTTAAATGAGAATTTTATAATTGGTCAAACTAGCCTCTCTAGTGAATATTAAGTGATACGAATCCTAGGAAGATAGTGAGAGATTTTAATTGGTTAAAAAAAATTAAGTGGTAAGATAATGTATTAGTGTTTCCCAGAGAAACATAATGTATAGTGTGAGATGTATGTAGGTAGATGAGATAGAGAGAGTTTTTTTTATGCAATTGGTTTACTTGACTTGTGGGCATAAGTAAGTCCAAAATTCATAGGCGAATAGAGTAGAAACTCAGACAAGAGTCAATGTTACAATCTTGAGGTAGAATTTCTTCTTCTTTGGAAGCCTAAGTTTTCACTCTTACTGCTTCGATTGATTGAATGTGACCCACCCACATTATCAAGGGTAATCTTTACTTAAAGACAACTTATTGTAGATGTTATTAACTCCATCTATAAAATACTTTCTTCACAGCAACACTTAGATTAACATTTGATTATTTAATTGGGCTTGATAGCCTAGCCAAGTTGACACATAAAACTAACCATCGCAGATGCTAATTCTTACCAAAACACGTATTATTTTGATTAGTTATGTGGATATACATAGTTGCAAGCTCTGAAAGAAGGCTAACATGAACTCCCAGGCTGTGACTGTTAGGAACTGACTTTCAAGATATGTGGGGGTAATATTTAGATATAATTCCTTCAGTTACCAATAATATACTATGGAGTACCAAATAGCTGGAAGGAGAATATTTAATGCTCCCAACCCAAAGAAATGATAAGTGTTTGAGATAATGGATATACTAATTACCCTAACTGACCATTATACATTATATATATGGAAACATTACTATGTACCCCATGAATATATACAGTTATTGTCAATTTTTTTTTTAAAAAGGAAAAAAAAAAAAGACAATTCCTAGGTTATTACTTAGATTTGGTGAAGATAATACTCACCATTGTGACATGTCTCAGATTGTAATTGCATTTTCACACATCAACACAAAATTTTATTTATGAATAAAAATGAGTAAAACAGTACTTGAAAAATGAAATTGAAAACAGATTTAATAGTAAATTCAGAAAAATATATGTGCATTTCACTAATAGTAATGCCATTTATTCTATTTTTCTTCACAACTGGGATATATCAGTTTTCCATCCTGACACACTGCTTGAAATGAATGAGATTTTGTTGAACGATATCCATATTTACAATCAAATTCAACTATGTCACCTGTTCTTGAATAAAGCTTTCATTGGTTTGTCCACTTTAATTTTATATTATATTTTTCCATCATTTCTTGTGATATTACACATGGCTTTGAAAGTAGAAAAAAATGAACATAAAACATTAAGTAGTATGCAAATCTTTATAGACTCATAGACAGGTTTTCAAGTAGAATGTTATATGATGGTTGAGGAATTATTTCTCTAAATCCTTTCCAAACCAATGCTGTAAAAACATAATATAGATTTAAGTAAAGTTAAAATGGTAAACGATGTAAAAATGAGGTACTGTGTTTAATGGATGATAATTTAAAGTTATTACCAGATTCATAACATCAATTGTTATATTAAGATAGTTGTATTTTAGAACCTGTCATTGCTGTTTCTGTTTGATTATGATTTTGGTGAAAGAATCCAAACTTTCAGTAATAAGATGAACAAGAACTGGGAATCAAATAGAGAAATGTAATGACATTAATAGCTAATAATATGGTATTATTCACTTGAAATTTGAAGAGAAAGCAGATTTTAAGAGTCCTTATCTCACACACACACACACACACACACACATTTACACACAATGGTAACCATAGGTGGTGATGAATGTGTTAATTAATTTGTAGTAATCATTGCTTTATAAATATATCAAACAACATGTTATAGAACACGAATAGATTTTTTTTATTTATCAACTAAATGTTTTAAAATAAAACATAAATATAAAGAGAAAAATTTCTAAACTTTACATTCCATTATATAAACGTTTGGTAGGCAAGCATTCAGTAGAATGCTTGTTTGTTAATCTGTGAAAATTCTATTACAAACAGTGAAATATCAGACTCATCACACTGATTTTTCCAGACCCATGAGAATACTAAAGTACTTACCTAAGCATTTTGGTCGTTCTGACCATTGTCCATTTCTACATGTTACTTGATTATTACCCTCAAGTTTATACAAGTCCTGGCATTGATACTCAACTGACGAACCTGGAGCATATACTGACAACGGGAATGAAGTAATGTCTCCATTGTCAATAGGTGGAGGGGGCCCACATTTTTCTGCAAAAACTAAAAAAACATCATTTGATTTACTGGGAGAGCAAATAAAACTGCAAGTTCAAATAAGGCAAATACAAACTAGGCACTTTAAATTCTATCAGGGCTTTTGTGATTTGTGCTGAATGAAATGATTCCTGGAGTAAAATTTATCCTACAAACTGAAAGTTATATTTTAAGTTATTTTCTCCTGACTGAATGAACACATACAGCATTAACAAAGATGACACCTCACAGTATTCCAGGATTAAGAAATGTTTTTCTAAATGAGTATGTGCTAAACAGATAGAAAGCTATGACAAACACAGAAAGTTTCTTATTTTAAATTCAACATTCTTTGGAGTTTATTGGGTCCATAGTCATTTCATTCTTTATTTTCATTTGCCTTACAAAAGAAACATTAATTCCTTGAAAAATTTAAACAATACAAATTAATACAAAGTAAAAGGAAATTGCTGGATTCTTGGTATCGGCAAAATGAGGAACGAACTTTTCTACCTTTTCCTTATGCTAAGTACAACTCGAATTTTGGACACAATGTAAAAAAAAAAAAAAGAAAAGAACATAAGAAGACTCTGAAAGAGGCAGATCTAGCTAGAGACTTCAGGACTCAGGAATGATACAGCAGGGTTGTGTGGGTTTTCTTTTGGACTCCTGTATATCCTGGTTAGGACACTGGAGGAGACTGCAACCCAGTATTAATATGAGGTTCAGACAAAAAAAGAAAATCCCCAGAAGCGCCTACTTTCTATACCCAAAAGCCCAGGAAAAGAGCAGCCTTACAAGACCAGAATCATGTTTACCAATAACTTACATACTGTAGGAAAGATCCTAAGAAGCCAATGACCACCCTCCACACTCCCAGATAAACAGAGGTCAACTGTGGAACCTAAACTTTCACCCACATGGTCAAGTAACAAGACACCTCTCCCTTTCTCCATGATGTCAGCAGAAGCTAAGTGGGAAACCTGGGCTTATACCCGGCATGGCAGCAATGGAAGCTGCCAAATAAGACTTTTTGCAATCCAGCACTCAAAATATAACACCTAAAATATCTAGAATAAATTTAAAAATTACTCATCGTATTAAGGACCAGGAAAGTCTCAATAGAGAAAAGACAATTATTAATAACAGAAGACAACACTAAGAAGACACAGATATTGAAACTGATGGTGCTTTGAAAAGTCCGGTAGGAATTATAAACCCAAATAGTAAAACAAGAATTAAAAAAAAAACCACTGGATAGGCTTAATAATACATGGGGAGTTGACAGATGAATAAATTCATGAACTTCAATACAGAGCAGTATTAATTACTCAGTCTGAAAATAGACTGAAAACAGAAAGCTGAACTGAGCTTCAGAGACCTTTAGAATACAACAAACAATAACAAATAAGGAGAGGCGATCCAGAAAGAGAAAAGAAAAAGTACCGGACTGAAAACAATAAAAAAAAATGACTGAACACTTCCAAGATTGACCATAAGGCATAAACTAATAGTGACATGTAGAACCAACTAATACTGTACAATATTTTTCTCATAACTTGAAAAAATATATCAGCTATTTTGATTTAATTACATTAAATTGTTCCAAATCTATCAAAAATATAAGAAGGGAATGATATTAGAAGCCTGAGGAGATACTGGTAGCTGGAGTGCTTGAAATTACTCTTTTTTGCATTCACATCATTTATCACACATACTTGCCACCTGATATAGTTAGGCTTTGTGTCCCCACTCACATCTTATCTTGAATTGTAATCCCCAGGTATTGAGGCAGAGACACAGTGGGGGGTGGTTGGATCATGGGGATGGCTTCTCCCATGCTGTTCTCATGATAGTGAGTGAGTTCTCAAAAGATCTGATGGTTTTATAAGTGTTTGGAAGTTCCCCTTCACCCACTTGTCTCTCTCCTGCTGCCTTGTGAAGAAGTTCCTGCCTCCCCTTCTGCCATGATTGTAAGTTTTCTGAAGCCACAGCCATGTGGAACTGTGAGTCAATTAAACCTATTTTATTTATTTATTATTATTATTTTGAGATGGAGTCTCACTTTGTTGCCCAGACTGCAGTGCAGTGGCACTATCTCGGCTCACTACAGCCTCCGCCTCCCCAGCTCAAGTGATTCTCCTCCCTCATCCTCCTGAATAGCTGGGATTACAGGTGTGCACCACCATGCCCAACTAATTTTTATATTTTAGTAAAGACAGAGTTTCACCATGTGGGCCAGGCTAGTCTCAAACTCCTGAACTCAAGTGATTCGCCTGCCCCAGTCTCCCAAAGTGCTCGGATTACAGGTGTGAGCCACCATGTCTGGCCAAACCTACTTTATTGATACATTACTCAGGTTGGAGAAGTTCTTGATAGCAGTGTGAGAATGGACTAATACAGTCAATTGGTACAGTGGGCACTGCTATAAGGTACCTGCAAATGTGTAAGTGACTTTGGAACTGGGTAATAGGCAGAGGTTGGAACAGCTTAGGGGGCTCAGAAGAAGACAGGAAGATGAGGGACAGTTTGGAACCCCCTTGAGACTTGTTCAGCGGTTTTGACCAAAATGCTTATAGTGATGTGGACCATGAAGTCCAGGCCGAGGTAGTCTTAGATGGAAATAAGAAACTCATTGGGAACTGGAGCAAAGGTCACTCTTGCTATGCTGTAGCAAAGAGATTAGTGGCAATTTGCCCCTGCCTTAGAGATCTGTGGAACTTGAAGTTGAGAGAGATGATTTAGGGTAACTAGAGTAGGAAATTTCTAAGCAGCAAAATATTCAAGAGTGACAGACTATAAAAGTTTGCAAAATTTGCAGCCTGACCATGTAGTAGAAGAGAAAAACTAATATTCTGGGGAATAATTCAAGCCTGCTGCAGAAATTTGCATAAGTAACAAGGAGCCAAATGTTAATAGCCTAAGACAATGGCGAAAATGACTCTAGGGCATGTCAGAGATCTTTGAGGCTTTCCCATCACAGGCCTAGGAGGAAAAATAGCTTCATGGGCCTGGGCCCTGCTGCTGTGTGCAGCCTCAGGACCTGGTGCCCTGCTGAGTCCTAGCTGCTCCAGCTCCAGCTGTGGCTAAATGGGGCCAAGATACAGCTCACATCATTTTTTCAGAAGGTGCAAACCTCGAACCTCGGCAGCTTCCACATGGTTTTGTGCCTGTGGATAACGCACAGAAGATAAGATTTTGAGCTTTTTTTTGGTTCCAAGTGGGAACCTCTGCCTGGATTTCTGAGGTTGTATGGAAATTCCTGCATGTCCAGGCAAAAGTCTGCAGGGGCGGAGTCCTCATGGAGAACCTTTGCTAGGGCAGTGTGGAAGGGAAATGTAGGGTTGGAACCCCCACACAGAGTCACCACTGAGGCACTGCCGAGTGGAGCTTTGCATAGGGGGGTACTCTCCTCCAGACCACAGAATGGTAGATAAGTCAACAGCTTGTACTATGCACCTGGAAAGGCCACAGGCACTCAATGCCAGCCCATGAGAGCAGCCCTGGTGGCTGAACGCTGCAAAGCCACAGAAGTGGAGCTACCCAAGGCCTTGGTAGTCTACCCCTTGCATCAGTGTGTCCTGGATGTGAGACAAGGAGTCAAAGGAGACCATTTTTGGAGATTGAAGATTTAATGAATGCCCTGCTGGGTTTTGAACTTGCATGGGGACTGTAGCCCCTTTCTTTTGGCCAATTTCACCCATATGGGGAGAAAGTTGGAGGGAAATTATAAATCAAATTATTCCCGATTTTATAAATGGGTAACTAAATATCAAAGACTTTTAAAAAACCCATCTTCTAAGTTTTTTGAACCTTTCCATTATTCTCATCTCTATCACTAGTATGTTTATAAAAACTCATTATGAATATCTTCTGATTCAATTAGAAATAATTATGTATATGAATATGTGTTGATTTTTCTTATTTAATCATCTCTCATTAATGTTTATTTCATAAAAGTATATATTAATTCTTACATAAAATACATAATTGACATTCAAGACAGAGTAAATAATCTGAATAAATCAAGTATACACACAAAAAACAATTGAAATATTTTCTAATTAATAATCTCATAAATATTATTTAAAGTGACTAGTTTTATGTACTGTTATTGGCACTTTAATGGTTTGATTGCAGTTTACTCGAGCAAATCCCACTAGAATGTGACTCATTTCACTTACATAAAACTTGTATCCCTCAATCTCTGTATTTTATTCCAAGATTTTGGATGACAATTCTTTATTGATTGTCATCTTTTTAAAAATCTAATTGTAAAAACAAAATGCCATTGAAAATAATTGATCTGGCTGGGTGCAGTGGCTTATGTCTGTAATATCGGCACTTGGGAGGCCAAGGTTGGCAGATCACCTGAGGTTGGGAGTTCAAGACCAACCTGGCCAACTTGGTAAAACCCTGTCTCTACTAAGAATACGGAAATTAGCTGGGTGTGGTGACACATGCCTGTAATCCCAACTACTCAGGAGGCTGAGGCACAAGAATCGCTTGAACCTTGGAGGCAGAATTTGCAGGGAGCCAAGATCACACCATTGCACTCCAACCTGGGCAACATAGTGAGACTCTGTCTCAAAAAAAAAAAAAATAATAATAAGGAAATAAGTGAGTAATTAAGTAAATAAATAAATAAATATAATTGATCTTGGCTGATGTAGGGTTTCCCAGCTGCTTCATTCATATGTGGTTATTGCATGGTGTTGTAGAAGGAATAATGGCTCCCAAAGATGGCTCTGTACTAATCCCTGGAACATAGATTACCATAACTTGCAAAATGTTACCTTAGATGAAAAAACAGACTATGCACCTATCATTATGAGTCTAGTTGCCCTGAAACTTTATTAACTCTCCATGGTGTTCTTGAGCTACCATTCAACCTTGGACATAGACTATTCTGCTGAATTCTTCCACTTTGGAGATTCTGACTTCCTCCATCTACTCTTATAACCTCAATATGTTGCCTTATGCTTTTGGAATAAGCAACAGGCAGAGAGGGAAAGGTAGCAATATTCTGAGAACTTGAACAAAAAGATGTGTTCTTTGTCAGACTAAATAAAATGGGCTAAGTTTTGAAGCAACTTTATCTTGGCAACTTAGTTTCTAAATGTCATTACTCACTGAATGGAACCAGAACTTATTGAAGGTATGGCTGATTCTAGTTCTTGGACAGGGAAAACATGAATTAAACCTGGGATATTTTTTGTGTCACAAAGCAACAGACTTAATCAAAGGCTAACAAAGTCTTACAGACTGTACACAAGAGAGAGCCAGCTTGTATGGGATACAGCTGGTCAAACTTAATTTGTCAAGCTTCTAAAATATAATCGTTGGGCTGACAATAGCCATCATCCCACAAATTGAAGAGCGCTTGTTCATGACATAGAGAGAGCATGGAAATATTTATGCCATCATTGAAGCCTATAAATCCTGAACCCTATTCAATCACTGGAATTATCTGGTATTCATAACATTTGTTCTTTTTTTTTTTTTTTTTTTGCAAATGTTAATCATGTTTAATCCTATAGTAATAGAAAGATACTATGATTTAACTATTTACCGAAAAACTATCACAGTTTCAGTTGTTTTAAGAAGACTCAGTTTTCTAGAAGTTTAAATTTAGTGAAGACAGGGTCTCACTCTGTTGCCCAGGTTGGAGTGCACTGGTGCAGTCATAGCTCACTGCAGTCTTGAACACCTGGGCTCAAGTGATCCTCCTGCTTCAGCCTTCCCAGTGGCTGGGACTACAGGCACACACCACTGTGCCCTGCTCTAGAGGTTTTAAATTAAATATTGAAGATGTGGAATAATATTTGATAACATAACATCTTTTGAAAAGCATACCACAGATTCTATTTCCTGATAGGATGGAATAGCTGGTATCAACATAGCATCCCACTGGAAAAACATTAGAAAACTGTACAAAATATATATCAAGAACACTGGAAATCTCCCAGCACACAACCGTGATGACTAAGAAAATGAAAAAACCTCGAAACCCCAAACTACCATAGCACACAGCCCCATCTGTTTGCTGGGAGGCCTTTCTCAGACTCTGTGCTGTGAGGGAGAACCCAGGAAGGACTCAGTGGTCTTCTTGAGTTGAGACTAATAAGGTCAGTCTTGGAGACTACGGTGGCCAGAAGTTACTGGGCATAGTAGCAGAGAGAAAGTGGTATGAAGAGAAAGAGCTGTAGAAGTTTCCATGGGGCTCCTTGTGTTTTTAGTTGAATACTGAGCTGTGCAAGCATAGGATGGAATCGTATTGGGCTGGGCGAAGAAAAATTACTGAGGCGCTCTAAAGACGAAGAATTACAAGAGTTCACACAGAACTGGGAGGCGCCATCATTTATGCCACAGGTTTCCCAAAGAATCGTTTTCCAAATGCTAAGCCGCTCACAAATAAACATACCTCTCAGAAGTATGGACTTTCTAAAACGTAGGAATTGATGATTTATTCAATAAAGCATAAGAATTTAAATAAAGATACATATTAAATGCTGTCTTACTTACAAGACATTTTCATTAGAATTTGATTTATTTTCACTTTAATACTTCAGTTTTGTAACCATTTCTTGTCAACTAACCTGACACTATAAACCACACACAGGCATTACTTAAACTTCAAGGGATTATATTCAAGGTGTATTCTTGTTTAATGTTTTTACTTATCACATACATTTGATTTATATAGTTAGGCAAACTATGTTATTGCATATCCATTTAGACACAATTGGAACGGAAAATCAAATGAATAATGATAGAAGTATGTGGTAAAACCTATATTTAACCTATATTTAATTTGTAAAAAAAAAAGATTTATTTTTTTTTAAACTTTATAATATATAACAGTATCTGAGAGAACAGCGTTGTACTTACTAGTGGACCTGCATTTGGGAGGAGCAGACCAGCCCCGTTCCACACATGAAATATTGTTCTCCTTGTTTTGAAGGCTGTATCCTGTGTTGCAAATAATTCGTACAGTATCTCCTTCCAGATGTGTTTGTCCCGAAGATTCAGAATGACCATTTTCCACAAAAGGAAAGAAACACAGTCCTAAGGACCCCAAAACGGATTAATATACAAGATGGAAGTAGCAAAGAAAAAGTACAACTGCATTTTAAAATATTTTAATAAATCGAGTGAAGTGACTCATGCTGGTAATCCCTGCACTTTGAGAGGCTGAGGCGAGTGGATCACTTGAGGCCAGGAGTTTGAGACCAGCCTGGCCAACATGGTGAAACCCTGTTTCTACTAAAATTACAAAAATTAGAGGGCATAGTGGTGCGCACTTGTAATTCCAGCTAGTCTGGAGGCTGAGACAGGAGAATCACTTGAACTCAGAAAGCAGAGGTAGCAGTGAGTTGAGAAGGCGCCACTGTACTCCAGCCTGGGTGACAGAGTCTTACTCTGTCTCAAAAAAAAAAAAAAAAAGGAAAACTTTCAAAGCTGAAATCAAATATAAACATTTTCAAAAGACTTTAAGTCATGCTACTATATATATATATGCTGAAATGTATTTTTGTTTCTTTTATATGTACATATAGAAGAAAATATTTCATGTTGTTGCTCTATGGTTTTTATAATAAAATATTTTATGTTTATAAACTATTTTAGGGACAAAAAACATCTTCATATATCTATTTCTCTCTTAACTCTCATAAATGTTTCTTAGGAGAAAGATCATTGCTACTTCCTTTGTTGCCTCATCTGTCTGTCTCCTAATTGTTTTCTCTTTTAATACACCTGTTATCATTGGAGTCTGCTCTCTACATTTATTGGAGTATTAATAGCTGCACTTTGAAGGACCAAATAAATGATTTATTGAAATATAAAAGTGAAAATGCTAAACCTCCTTGCAACGTGCAGAAGAATGGTAAATTCAAAACAGAATATGTATAAAAATGGCATTTTAAAGGAAAACTATGATCAGACTGCTGCCAAATGAATATTAGTAAAGAAATATTAGCAGTCAAATATATTAATCATCAGTCTAAAACAATTAATATATTTCAACACGTAGAGCATTTCCATGTAATGCAAGACAGTTGACATATTTATTCTTCATTGATTCTCATAGGAGGCATCTCAAACTTGGAGGACTGTATCTCCCATCTTTCCAGCTCCTCTGGTCACTGCCCCTGTGATTATCAAGACCTTATGGTCTTGTCTGGCACATCCTTCTTTATTCACTGAATGACATCCATTTAATGAACAGGGCATTTACTCACTGAGACACTTTGGTGTTGGTGATCATCCTTCTTCCGTGCATGTTATGCGAGTCCAAAAGGATTTTGACGGAGACACAAAATTACATTCACAGGAGTAATAGAAAACTTCCCCTGTAGGAACTTGGGAGAATGGCTTATGTTTTTCTTCATCATATAGAATTCCATGTTTTATTTTTGGAAAATCACAAAATGTTGCTGGGAAAATAACACAAAACTGTAGAATTACATAATAAGCTACATAAATAAATCAGTAGATTATATTTTAATCATCTCATTTACAGTTTTTTTCTTTCATTTAGCTTAAATGCCTTTAGCTTAAATGCTTTCCAGTGTACAAATTAGGAATGAAAAACCATCACTAATTACGGGTACAAAAGTATTTGAGGAGGTCATTGTTAATGCATATAAAATTTATATTTTGGAGTGATATGAAGTATGAACTCTCCTGCAATTTCTTCAAGAAGAAAACCCTCACACCACAATTTAAGAATGAAGCAGAGTATAAGAGTAGCAAATCTTCCTTATCTGCATAGTATACAGTAGAGGAGTGATAAGGTTGCTCTTAGCTCTCAACTTACTTATTTTCTCTATTCTCATTGACCGTCATAGGTATCTCCACCAGAAACTCTGCCCTATTTTTTTTTCTGGTGCAGTAAAGATGTTGGGTAGGTAGTTTTGTTTTTTGTTTACTAATATCATTTTGAATATTTTCTGGTTACAAAGTTAATATAGTTTCAGTGGAAATAATTTAGAGAATATAAGAAAATCACTAAGAACAACTCAATCAAGATAAATTTAGAGCTAAACTCTGCTAAATGTTGTATATACAAATATGTATTTGTATATTTGTATTTATATGTGTATACTTGTATTTTGGTTTTTATAATAAAATATTTTATGTTTATAAACTATTTTAGGGACAAAGAACATCTTCATATATCTATTTCTCTCTTAACTCTCATAAATGTTTCTCAGGAGAAAGATCATTGCTATTTCCTGTGTTGTATAGCATTTACATTGTATTAGGTATTATAAATAATCTAGAAATTACTTAAGTTACTTAAATTGTATGAGAGGGCTGGGTGTGGTAGCTCATGCCTGTAATCCCAGCACTTTGGGGGTTGAGGCGGGTGGATCACTTGAGGTCAGGAGTTTGAGACTAGCCTGACCAACATGGCGAAACCCCATCTCTACTAAAAACACAAAAATTAGCCTGGTGTGGTGGTGTGCTCCTGTAATCCCAGCTACTCGGGAGGCTGAGGCAGAAGAATCACTTGAACCTGGGAGGGGGAGGTTGCAGTGAGCCGAGATCACGCCACTAAACTCCAGCCTGGAGGCGACAGAGCAAGACTGCACCTCAAAAAAAAAAAATAAATAAGTAAACAAATAAATAAATAAAATAAAATAAAATAAAATAAACTGTATGGGAGGATATGCACAGGTTATATAAAAATACTACACCATTCTCTCTGAGAGACTTGAGTATCCTTGGATTTTGGTATCTACTGGGGGTGGGTAGAGTCCTGGAACCAATTCCTTGAGGATACTAAAGAACTACTGTATATATGTATATATGCATCCATACGCACTACGGTGCAAGATACATTAAAGCAATGTAGAAAATGAGTGAAATCTTCGTACTTTTTGACTCTTTTTTGTGTACACATACATATATACACACACATATTTTTTAGTAGACTTTATTTTTTATTTACAGGTTTTTCACAGCAAAATTGAGTGGAAGGTACAGAGATTTCCTACATACCACTTCCTCTTCCCTACCACATGGATAACCTCCCACACCATCAATATAATTATCACCCAAAGTCCATAGTTTATGTTAGGGTTCACTCTTGATATTGTACATTCTATGGGTTTGATATACTTTATCTTTGAGTAAGTATTTAGCTCAATATATTTCCTCAATATAATACTGCTCTTTGTTTTTATCTCAAGATATTTTTGCAATATAGTACTGCTGCATAAGGAATAATTTTATTTTTCACCTTATTTGGAAGATGTGTGCAGAAATTAAGCTGACAAATCAAGAGAAATTTCTCTTTTTCATCTATCTACAAGTAACGTTTAATGTTACACAATATTTGAAATATTTTCACCTCGTGAAACCTGAAATTGATTGTCTGTTTAAAATTTGACATTAGATAGTTTTGGTAAAGGTATTGAGGGAAAGACTCCCGTCTTGATAGTATTAACCTATCATAACTCTTTCGATTATCCTTCACTCCTCCAAAATTATAGTAGTTTATTTTCATACATTTGCACCTACATATTCTTTGCTATCCAGAATAACTTGGTTTTCCAGAACTAACTCTATGACATTCATCAAATATTCATTGTGCATATCTGCAGTGGTGCTAGCTAGGAGTGTTAATGTCTTTTTGCAAACCTCCTTTACACAACCACCCACTTCAAAAGTAGAAAATAATTTTTCTTGTCTCAACATTCTGATAGAATACTATGAATATATTTCTTCTGGGATATATATACACACACACACACACACGTATACATGTATACACACACACACACACATATGCACACACACACACACACAGTCATACAGTTATTCAACACATAATGACATTTTGGTTGATGACTGATTGCTTATATGACAGGGGACCCATAAGATTAGAATGTAGCTGAAAAATTCCTATCACCTAATAGCCATCATAGCATTGCAGTGCAATATATTACTCACATGTTTGTGGCACTGCCGGCGTAAACAAACCTACAGCATTGTCAGTCACATAAAAATACACCACACACAATTTTGTACAGTACGTAATACTTGATGATGATAATATAGAAGTGTTACTGGTTAATGTATTTCATATACTATAATTGTTATCAGTATTTTATAGTTCACTTCTTCTATTCACTGTTTTACAGTTAATTTTTCCTCAGGTCCTTCAGTAACTATTCGAGAAGAAACCTTTGTTATCACAGGAGAGGTCAGCTCCATGTGTGTTACCACCCTGAAGACCTTCTGGTGGGACAAGAGTGGAGGAATAAGATAGTGATATTGATGATCCTGTTCCTTTGTAGGCCAAGGTTAATGTGTGTGTTTGTGTCTGTTTTTAACAAAAGGTTTAAAAAGTAAATAAATAAGTAAAATATTTAAAAGAGAAAAGCTTATAGAACAAGAATAGAAATAAAAAATCTTTTGTACATCTCTACAATGTTTTTAAGCTAAATATTATCTCAAAAGACAAAAGGAATTAAAGTTGATGAAGTAAAACGGTTAATATAAACTAAGGTTAATTTATTATCGAAGAAAAGTTTTAAAATAAATTTAGTCTATCCTGGGTGTACCAAAAACTCAGTAATTAGCACTAAAGAACTTATCCATGTAACCAAAAACCACCTGCTCCCGCCAAAACTATTTAAATAAATAAATAAATTAATAAAATAAATTAGTCTAGCCTAAGTATACAGTGTTTATTCCACCTCCACTAGTGTATGGTAATGTTCTAAGCTGTCATATTCACTCACCACTCATGTAATGACTTACTGAGAGCAACTTTCAGTCCTGCACACCCTATTCATGGTAAGAGCCGCATACAAGTGTGCCATTTGTAATGTTTTATACTGTATTTTTATTGTATTTTTTCTATATTTAGATAAACATATACTTACAATGGTGCTACAATTGCCCACAGTATTCAGTACCGTAACGTACTGTACAGGTTTGCAGCCTAGGAGCGACAGGCTATACCATATGACCTAGTTAGGTAGTAGGCTATACAACCTAGGTTTGTGTAAGTACACCCTACAATGTTTGAATAAGAAAGAAATCGCCTAAGGATGAACTTCTCAGAACGTGCCCCTATCATTATGTATGACTGTTTATACACACACACACACGCACACACACACTCACAGTCACATATAGTCTTGCAATTTATTTGCCTATTTACATTTTGCTTTTCTTTGGGACACTAGAGTAAGTTGCAGTGAGGTGTGGTTAGGGTTGTCATTTTCTTCCAGCTTCTTTGCTACATGAAGCACAACATATTGCTTGATAAACATTTTGCTACTGGAAGCATGCAGTTTTCTATGTATACAAATGTGTTGCTTCAGTGTGTTGTTTTTGCTGTTTGGCAGGGCTCTCAATAGACACCTAAAGGACAGTGTAACACACATTTACAGATCATTTAACATCTAGGCAACCTTTAGATAGAATGTCACTGAAGTTTCTCCCAGAGACTGGATTGAAGCTTCAACATTTTTTTGGTGGGGGGAGGGTTAGGAATTGTCAAAATTCTGTATATTTCTCTCATATTTTTCACTTGTCTTCCTCTGTTTCCCCCTTATTTAGAAATCCTCTTGTAATGCCATTTGTAATAGGGGTATAAGCCACTTAATGAATACCATAAACATAGACTTAAGAAAAATCAAATACACTCGTACAGTCGCACTCCTGTGATTACAACTCAGCACTAAAAGTGAAAACAAAATAAAATGAATTTCAAACCAATAGAAATAATGCTTTGCAATATTTCTAAGGGCAAATATTTAAAGGAAAGAATTTTATTGTTCATGTCGTTCTCTTATGTCAGGACAGACGAGAAACTGTTCAAATAAAACTTCAAAGGTCTGTAAACATTAGGAAACAGCAAAACAGTAAAGTAAAAACTTTCTGGAAATCAAAGAGCAAAGCATAATGATCGAAACTCCATGTACACACATAGTTTAATTAGTGTCCTAGACCTTGGTAGAGATTTTATTTGCAATTCATGTGGTATGGTGGCCTTAATTTCAACATGAAATAAAATAGGACCATTTATAAAATATCATAAGAAGCAGTTTGTAATATTATTAAAGAGGTGATACATTACTTCATTCTTGATATTTAAGAGCTCAGAAGGAGCAATTTCTTGACAGTTCACTGGTTTATATATAAGTGATATTTTCTATTGTTTCAGTAAAATATATTTCCCTCTGTTGAATGATAATTAGATTGAATGGGAATTCCATTTAAAATTTAAAGACCTTTAAAATTTACATGATCAAATCTAAGAAAATAAAATCCTAAAAGCATTTTGAAGGTGGCCAAATCTTTTTGAGATTGATTTTTCTAGTTAGTGGCATTGCAGAGTTTATGCAGAATTACACTAATACTTCACCTTGCCACTGTGATTATAGCAGATTTTCCCTCATTTAATTCCTCTTTACATTCTCTATTTGGCGGCCATTTACCTTTGCAACTTAGAGGATGGAGAGAACTAATTTTATTCTATTTTCCTGCTAATTGCATGTTAGAAAGTATTTCCATAAAATAGATTAACATTATAAATCATTTAAAATATTTTCAGCTATTTATTCATTAAAAAATATATAAGCATACACACCAAAACGGATAAATGTATCTGAAAAAGGAACTAAACATTCAGGTCTGCTTTCAACTTACCTTCTCCCCCAACAGAGGATATCTGTGAGATTAGAATTACACTGATCATGAGCCACATGCCTGGTAGTTCCAATCTTATATAACTAAAAATACTTCAGTGGTGGTGGTGTTGCTTTGAATCCTCTTTCACTAACACTTATGAGCATGACTTTGAATTTCAGCGTACTAACTGGAAGCTAGTTTAGTAATGTCCTTTGTGGTAAACATCAAAGTTCATGGAGGGTTGTGCAAAATAAGCAAATAGTGTCTAATCAGTGTTTTCATAATAATACTCTGAATTTATCATGTAATATTTACTTGAGCAAAATAAAAGCTGTTCAATATCCTTGCTGTGGTCCCTGAGTCTCTGAGTTTGGAATATTCAGAAATGGGCCATTGAAGAGGAAAGAGGAAGCCCCTTCTTTTTTCTAACCAAGATTTCAGCTACATCAATAGTCAAGCAAGTGCAGGTGATCAGGCCAGCATCACTGTTCTAGTTGTAAATTCCACTTAAAACTGGTATTAAGAATGAGGTAACTTCAGACCATCCTGGCTAACATGGTAAAACCCCGTCTCTACTAAAAATACAAAAAAATGAGCCAGGCATGGTGGCGGGTACCTGTAGTCCCAGCTACTCGGGAGGCTGAGGCAGGAGAATGGCATGAACCTGGGAGGTGGAGTTTGCAGTGAACCGAGATCCCACCACTGCTCTCCAGCCTGGGTGACACAGTGAGACTGTCAAAAAAAAAAAAAAAAGATAACTTCTTAATAGTTTTCATATTTTGTAGACTATAAAAAGTCAAATCAAGAATAATTTATGGTATGTAAATGTTCCTGAAATTTTGAACAAACAAATTTTACTTCAAAATCATTTTGTTCAGATGGTACTGTGAGAATGGGTATTTGTGGGTCTTGGTATATTCACTCACCACCAAAAGGCAGCAATAAAACTGGATAAAATTATAAAAATAATCTCTAGAAATTGGCCAAAGAGCATACTGTTGGGAAATATTTATTCTAGAAAGTCCACATAAATATCAGTAAGAAGAGTGGCTGCTTTTATCCACCTTTGTCTTGCAGTCCAGTTCTTTAGCTCAGAAGTTGAACCCTGGATAGGCAAGCAGTCTATGTGGACTGGAAGCTCTGCTGCCCCACTGAAGGGGAGTTACTTCACAGCATGGAAAAATCCCTACCCAAGGATCCTATTGAATACAAAGAGGTTACAGTGGGAAGCAAGTAGAGAAGACTAGTATGTGTAGAGGATATTAGCTGGGGCAAGCAACAAAGTGGCCAGTCAGCCAGAAATTTAATGGCATAATTTGGAGAAAGGGACAGCCTAAGGACTCCCACTAAGATGAAACTTACTGACGGTGGTTCAGAAGTCAATGGGAATGCACATAGCTATGTTCAATCAAGAAACCAGAGAAGTCTCTGTGAGCTACTAGTAGTCTCCGCTATTGATTCTAGTCTATCTAAACTTTGTCATTTCCAATTAAACTACCTAAATTATCTAAATATTAAGTGTCACACTCTAGAGCATTTCAACAATCTTTTTAGCTCACTTACTGTACTAAATTCGTTCCAACCATTCAATGTCCCTGACACTTTTTCACTATTCTTTTCCCTTCACTTTCTCTCTTCCCACCATACTCAAATTAGATTCAATGGTTCATCAATGTAAGTCAATCCCTTGCACACATTCTCCTGCCCATTCCTTTCTTTCTATCAGTAATCTAAGTGTTAGAAAACCTCAATCATTTGCAAATAAATTATCTGCCATCACCATCCCTGAATTGGAGCAGCAGAGTGTTTCTACAAGAAAAACAAATGTGGTCACTGCTCCAAGATGGCTGAATAGGAACAGCTCTGGTCTGCAGCTCCCAGCATGATCAGTGCAGAAGATGGGTGATTTCTGCATTTTCAACTGAGGTACCTGGTTCATCTCATTGGAACTGGTTGGACAATGGGAGGGGGAACTGAAGCAGGGCAGGGCATTGCCTTACCCCGGAAGCACCGGGGTCAGGCGACTTCCCTTTCCTAGTGAAAGGAAGCCATGGAAGACTGGACCTGGGAAAAACGAGATGCTCCTGCCCAAATACTGTGCTTTTCCAATGGTCTTAGCAAATGGCAGACCAGGAGATACTCTCCTGCACCTGGCTGGGCAGGTCCCACACCCAGGGAGCCTTGCTCACTGCTAGTGCAGCAGTCTGAGATTGACCTGCGAGGCAACAGCCTGGTGAGGGGAGGGGCATCCGCTATTACTGAGGCTTGAGTAGGTAAACAAAGTGGCCTGGAAGCTTGAACTGGGTGGAGCCCACTGCAGCACACCTAGGCCTGCTGCCTCTGTAGACTCCACCTCTGGGAGCAGAGCATAGCTGAACAAAATGCAGAAGAAACTTCTGCAGACTTTAACGTCCCTGTCTGACAGCTCTGAAGAGAGCAGTGGTTCTCCCAGCATGGTGCTTGAGGTCTGAGAGCAGACAGACTGTCTCCTCAAGTGGGTTCCTGACCCCTATGTAACCTAACTGGGAGACACCCTCCCAGTACAGGATGACTTACACCTCATACAGGCGAGTGTCTCTCTGGGACAAAGCTTCCAGAGGAAGGATCAGGCAGCAATATTTGCTGTTCTGCAGCCTCTGCTGGTGACACCGAGGCAAACAGGGTCTGGAGTGGATCTCCAGCAAACTCCAACAGACCTGCAGCTGAGGGACCTGACTGTTAGAAGGAAAACTAACAAACAGAAATAAATAGCACCAACATCAACAAAAAGGACATCTATACCGGAACCCCATCTGTAGGTTACCATCATCAAAGACCAAAGGTAGATAAAACCACAGAGATGGAGAGAAACCAGAGCAGAAAAGTTGGAAATTTGAAAAACCAGAGCACCTCTTCTCCTCCAAAGGATCACAGCTTCTCACCAGCAGTGGGTCAAAGCTGGACAGAAAACGACTTTGACCAATTGACAGAAGTCGGCTTCAGAAGGTCAATAATAACAAACTTCTCCAAGCTAAAGGAGGATGTTCAAACCCATCGCAAGGAAGCTAAAAACCTTGAAAAAAGATTATATGAATGGCTAACTAGAATAAACAGTGTAGAGAAGACCTTAAATGACTTGATGGAGATAAAAACCATGGCATGAGAAATTCATGATGCATGCACAAGCTTCAATAGCTGATGCAATCAAGTGGAAGAAACTACCATCCTCCACCCTCAAGTATCTGTTGTTCTCTTCTTTGTATCTATATGTACTCAATGTTTAGCTTTCACTTATAAGTGAGAACATACGATATTTGGTTTTCTGTTCCTGTGTTTGTTAGTTTGCTTAGATAATGGCCTCCAGCTTCATCTATGTTCCTGCAAAGGACATTATCTCACTACATTTTATGGCTGCACAGTATTCCATGGTAAATGCGTACCACATTTTAAAAATCCAATCTACCATTGATGGACATTTAGATTCAATCTCCAAGCCAAGCAAAAGTGAGTTCCAAAATTGAATCAGTAATTAAAAGCCTACCAACCAACAAAAGCCCAGGACCAGACAGATTCACAGCCAAATTATACCAGATATGAAAGGAAGAGCTGGTATCATTCTTACTGAAACTATTCCAAAAAATTGAGGAGGAGGGACACCATCCCAAATCATTCTATGAGGCCAGCATCATCCCAATGCCAAAACCTGGCAGAGACACAGCTGAAAAAGAAAATTTCTGGTCAATATCCTTGATGAACATAGATGCAAAAATAGTCAACAAAATACTATCAAACAGAATCCAGCAGCATATCAAAATGCTAATGCACCATAATCAAGTAGGCTTTATTCCTGTGGTGCAAGGTTGGCTCAACAAACATGAATCAATAATGTTATTCATCACATAAACAGAACTAAAAGCAAAAACCACAATTATCTCATGTTTAATTTTAATGTACAACTTGAAAACAAGTAAACCAGCCTTTATTACTGACCTACCTGCCCCAGTTTTTTTTAGCAGGTATTTCAATTAATGATTTCAAATATTTCCACTACTCTGCAGAAGATAAAGGGTATGATATGTATATTTGATGTGGTGTTTATTTGCCCATTGTTGTATAACATTACTGTAAAATAGTTTCCTTGATCAGAAGAATGTAACTTGGTGGGCAAAAACAATTCAGATTATTTAATTTTCATACGTTAGATTTAACTTCCATGAGAAAAATCAAGTCTCAAATACGTTTCAGTGGCCTTCAAAGCTTGCTTAAATCTTCCTGGTGTTAAGAACAAACATCAAATATGATCTATTTACTAGCTATATGCTGGGCCATCACCCCAGTGGATATGTCCTAATGAATTTTTAAATCTTACCTATCTTGCTAAGAAACTGGACCTTTATGGTAAACAATTTTTACCTTTTCTGGTGCTTCTGTTGGTTTGGGTCCTTCTGTGACCATTCCTTTCATGTATATAAGTAGTTACTTCTAGGTAATGAACCAAAATACCTATTTGTTGACTCCAGTCACTTTCCAATCCTGGTAGAGTTTTTATTTTGGTGGGCATCAACTTGTCCCAGTTTGATCAGTCCTTTTAATTCCCATAAAGGTAGTATCTCAGGCAAGAAGTACTCGAATCAACTATTTTCCCATTAATTAATCACTGACCATGAATTGGTATCCACCCTTGTGATCTGGCTTTTTAATGTCCTCAGTGTCTTCCATAATAGCTGAGAAAACACATTGAAGTTTACCCATTGAACTCCTTTAGTTTTATATTTTCCCATGAGGATCTGCCACAACTTTCCAGGTAGAGTAGTAACCACTCATTTATGAACTGCCATCAGAAAGACAAGATGACCATCTAGCCTCTGGCAGCAGGTGTTCTAATGGAGAATCTCTTTACACTCTTCCTTCAATAGTCGAAGACAGAGCCTCAGCAGTCTCTAGAGTGTAACAGAGGAAGAGGAGGTATTTACTCATGAATATGACCAAGGCCATTGCTGTACCTTCTTGTAGAATTTTCCTTCATATAAAATTTCCATTAAATAATGGAACTCTTTTGGGTATTCTCTTTTTTTTTGGTGTGTTTTTCAGACAAAACCCTGACACTTTGGACATTTCAAAAATTAAAATAATTTAAAACCCTTTAGTTATTGGAATCATTTCAATCAATGCCATATACCATGCCAAATGACAGGTAATTTGTTTCTTTTCTCTTTTTTCCTTCATTGTTCTTGCTAGAAATGTATCATTTAATCTTCTCAAGGAACTAACATTGGTTTGTTTTATTAATTCTTTGAGAAGATTAAGGAAGCAGTTTTTTTCTATATTGTACTTGCTTCATTGATTTCTGCATTAATATTCATGATTTCCCACCTTCTTAAGTTGGAACTTAGGTTAGTGTTTTGAGGTGTTTCTTCTTTTCTAATATGCCATTTAACGACATGACACAATTCCATGGGGCATAGAATTTTGGTGGGGTTCAGATGGATAATTCTTTTGTTTTCTGGTTATTAAAGGAGACATTCATTGTTATTAATCTGGTTAATATTCTGAGGTGGAGGGTTCAATATGTCCTCAGTCACATGTTTGGTGCTTTGCCAGCAACAAGTGAAATTTGGGGTTCAGGTGACTCCTGTCACTCTCAGGGCCTCTCTACAGAGTAGCCAGAATTCTCTCATGCTGGTTAGAAGCTACAAGAGACCAAGGTAGAAGCTGCTATTGTTTTAAAGCTTATTTCCATATCTGGCATAGAGATACTTATACCATATCCTATTGGTCAAAAGAGTCATGGGCTAGCGCAAGTTCAAGATGATGGGGAAATAGGTCACTTAATCAGAGGGTTTTCAAATTATTTGTGGATATCTTTAATCTACAAAACATAGTAACTATGATATATTACATACTAATATTTTAATTTATCTCCACTCTGAGGTATGTATATATCATAAAAATGATTGTATTTAAGAATGTACTTCATTATGATTACTACCTAGTTCATCTTTGTTGATGGCATCAAATGTAACCAAGTCTTAACTATTTTAGAAATCATATTTAAATTTAAGTTTTCAAAGTTAAATTGTATTTCTAATGAAATAGTAATGTTTTATTTCTCTACATAGGTAGCTCTCACCCATGTTTTTGACAGTTTTCTGCATGTTTCTATAAGAAAAGTTTTAAAAATAAGTCTGTGATGTTTTCTCTAATTTCACAGAAGACTGATGATTTGACCATTGTTAAAATTCTTGCAAGAGAATCTTTAGGTGTACACCAGACTGAAGGTAAATAAGAATCTGAGTTAAGGTGCTCAAATCACATTTTTTAGGTTGTTCATATAAAATAAGTGTAATAAATAACTGGATTTCATAAGATGCACCTGAGGATGCTCATCAACTAATAAAGTAGATGGAAGAACTTCAGAAATCACAGACACTCATTGAGTCATCTTCCTTAAACACACGAATTTAAGGTGACGATTAGGATAATCAGATACTACACATAAGAGTCACAATTCTCACTGTGCTGTTGACATTATTGCCGTGTTAAATAATTTTCAACAGTTAACATAATGATAGGTAAAAATGTGAATTGTTAGTTCTGAAAGCAAGATCACTGCTGTTAGCAGTGTAGGAGTGGCAGAGTAGTATCAGAAATGGATGTTGAGCTTCTCTCCTTCTTCATGATATGGTAAAGGCACCATGAAATTGAAGGATAGGATGAAGGGTCTGACAAACTTTTATTGCCAGAGTGTTACTGATGCACTCTTTGTCTGAAGGGAAAATCCTCAGAGGAAGATTATCTGGAATGAATCATAGGAGTGTAGTTTGGATTATATGACTTTGACTCTAGAATTTGTAAAATACATACACATATATATATAAGATACAAAATAATGGAGAAATTAGTAGAAATACATCTTCTTGGTTGCTGCTAACAAGTTTGGTGGTATTAAAACATCTCATGGTGGAAAGTAAAGCAAATGAACAATCAAACCCAGCAATATTGAGATAAATATCTGAACCAAACATAATTGACCTCATGTGCGACAAAGGTTCTGATGCAGACTTAGGAAGATACAGGTTAAGTCATGGCACTCCTTCGCTCTGACCCTTCATCAACAGATCCTGCCTTCCAAGCACCAGGTTTTAAAGACCAGATGACCATGAATAGTAGAGAAATAACATTAAATGTGTAGTCTGCTTTGCAAAACAGAAAAGTATTAGTGCCTGCCAGGTTAATCTTTCCACAGATTCCTTGAAATAAATGGTTTGTAATTTGGTAGTGAATTCAATTACCGGCTTATAGTCAGACTTTGGAAAAGGACTCTCTTCACCTGGTCTTAGTTGTTCTTGTTAAATGGGAATTTTATAATTGGTCAAACTAGCCTCTCTAGTGAATATTAAATAATACCAAATCTTGGGAAGATAGTGAGAGATTTTAATTGCTTAAAAATATTAAGTGGTAAGATGATGTATTAGTGTTCTCCAGAGAAACAGAATGTATAGTGTGAGGTGTGTATAGATAGATTAGATAGAGAGAGATTTGTTTTATGCAACTGGTTTACTTGATTTGTGGGTGTAAGCAAGTCCAAAATTCATAGGGCAGGCTAATAGAGTAGAAACTCAGACGAGGGTTGATGTTATAGTCTTGCAGTAGACTTTCTTCTTTGGGAAGCCTAAGCTTTGACTCTTACTGCTTCAATTGATTGAATGTGACCCACCCACATTATCAAGGGTAATCTTTACTTAAAGGCAACTTATTGTAGATGTTACTAACTCCATCTATAAAATACCTTCTTCACAGCAACACTTAGATTAATATTTGACTAAATAACTTGGATTGATAGCCTAGCTAAGCTGACACATAAAACTCACCATTGCAGATGCTAATTCTCACCAAAACACAAATGATTTTGATTAATTATGTGGATATACGTAGTTGCAAGAAGGCTAACATGAACTCCCAGGCTATGACTGTTAGGAGTTGGCATTTCAAGATTTTTATCTAGTAATCAAAACAGCATAGTAGTGGCATAAAAACAGACACATAGACCAATGGAACAGAACAGAGAACACAGAAATAAATCCACACACCTACAGTGAACTCATTTCTGACAAAAGTGCCAAGAACATACACTGGGGAAAAGACAGTCTTTCAATAAATGGTGCTGGGAAAACCGGATGAACATATGCAGAAGAATGTAACTAGACTCCTATGTCTCACCATAAAAAAAAAATCAAAATGGATTACAGACTTAAATTTAAGACCTCAAACTATGAAACTACTACAAGAAAACATTGCAGAGAATCTCCAGGACATAGGTTTGTTCAAAAAATTTTGGGGGCAATATCCCATAAGCACAGGAAACCTAAACAAAAGTGAACAAATGGGATTACATAAAGTTGAAAATCTTCTTCTGCACAGTAAAAGAAACAATCAATGAAGAGAAGCAACAACCCACAGAATGGGAGAAAATATTTGTGAAGGACTCATCTGGCAGGGGATTAATAACCGCAATATGTAAGGGGATCAAATAAAATAATCCAATTAAAAATGTGCAAAAGATTTGAATAGACATTTCTCAAAGGAAGACGTATGAATAGCAAACAAGCATATGAAAAGGTGCTCAACATCATTGATTATCAGAAAAATGCAAATCAAAACTGCAATGTGATATCATCTAACTCCAGTTAAAATGGCTTATATCTGAAAACCAGGTTTATATCTAAAAGCCGGTAATAAATGCTTGCGAGGATGTGGAGAAAAGGGATCACTTGTACACTGTTGGTGGGAATGTAAGTTAGTGTAACCACTATGGAGAACAGTTTGGAGATTCCTCAGAAAACTAAACATGAGCTACCATATGATCCAGCAATCCTACTGCAGGTCATACATCCCAAAGAAAGGAAATCAGTATATGGAAGACACATCTGCACCCTTATGTTTGTTGCTGCACTGTTTACAGTAGCTAACATCTGTAAGCAACCTAAGTGTCCATCAACAGCTGAATGGATCAAGAAAATGTGGTGCATGTGTATAATGGAGTAGTATTCCACCAGAAAAAAGAATGAGATCCAGTTATTTATAACAACACGGATGGAACTGGAGATCATTATGTTAAGTGACAGAAAGGCACAGAAAGACAGACATAACATATTCTCACTTATTTGTGAGACCTAAAAATCAGAACAATTGAATTCATGGACATAGACAGTAGATGAATGGTTACCAGAGGCAGGTGGCTAGTGGTGGGAGGTGGTGGTTGGGGGTGTCAGGGAGGAGGTGAGGATTTTCAATAGGTGTAAATAAATAATTAGAAGAATGAATGAGACCTACTAATTGATAGCACAATAAGGTGACTATAGTCAACAATTTAATAGCGTACTTTAAATATACCTTAAAGAGTATAATTGGGTTGTTTGTAACTCAAAGGATAAATGCTTGAGGAGATGGATACCCTATTTTCCATGACATGCTTATTTCACTTTGCATGCCTGTATCAAAATATCTCATATATCCCATAAATATATAAACCTACTGTGTACCCACAAAATTAAAAATAAATAAATAAATAAATAAAATAACTGTAAAAATAGAAGAAACCTCAAAGTGATAAAGTCAAAATGTCTTGTTTTTCCTGCCTATCTTCCCCCTCTATTTTCTTCCTTTATTGTTAACAACATACTCTCTACATATTTTTATATTCTGAATTTTGTGTTTGCATTATATCTTCAAAAAAGTTATAATTAACTTGATATTGAGCAATAGTATTTTCAAATTCAAATTGTGCTTCTTATCTAGATAAAAGACTTGGCACATAATGATTCTTAATGGATGTGTTAAAACAATTGATTTCTAGGCACAAATCAATGAACTAATAAATGGTGGGGCGGGGGAGCTTTTTTTAAATTTTCTTTTTGAGACAGGGACTGGCTCTGTCGTTGGGTTGGAGTGCAGTGGCACAATTCTTCCACCTCAGCCTCCTCCTGTAGCTGGGACTACAGGCATGCACCACCACGCCCAGTTAATTAGTTTTCTTTGTTTTTATAGACAGGATCTTGCTATGATTCCCAGGTTGATCACAAACTCCTGACCTTAAGAAACCCTTTCACCTCAGCCTCCCGAGGTGTTGGAATTACAGGATGAGCCACTATGTCTGGCCCATAAATAGTTATTTTGCCTGATAAATATCATGCCAAGTATATTATGTTTACATTTTAATATAACAACCATTCTATTTCCCTAAGATTTCCTTTTCTGTCATTTTTATTTTCCTGCCTAAAGATTTGTAAGATTTGTTTATTAGTCTTATAATTAAAAAACAATTGGCTAGATTATGTTTCTATGAGATTTTCTCTCTCACTTTGCCTAGAGCCACATTAAGCTGTACACTAGGAATAAGTGTTTAGAAAGAAATGTGAGAACACTTTGATGATTGTACTTACTGTAATTGTTCTGGTTTCTTCCCTAGACTTAGATTTTTATGATTTATTCTCCAGATTGATAATCTCTGTAATCATTCATTTCTCTATGTTTTCCCTTTGAAAATCCATCACACCAAATTTCTTATCTATCACACCAATTCACTTTGCTAGGTGCATACTCTACTATTTGATAACCCCACTGATGCTTTCATATCACATTTTATTTTCATCTTCCTGATGATATTGCTTGTTGATCCTACAATAACCTGTAATTCAACATATTTCCTTGTGGTTTCCTGCCATTTATTTTTGTAACATTTTAGGAAACTGATGCAATCGTATTAGTCTGTTCTCATGCTGCTAATAAAGGCATAACCAAGACTGGATAATTTATTAAAACAAGAGGTTTAATTGACTCACAGTTCCATGTGGCTGGGGAGGCCTCACAATCATGGTGGAAGGTAAATGAGGACCAAGTCACATCTTACACGGTGACAGGCAAGAGGGCTTGTGCAGGGGAACTCCCATTTATAAAACCATCAGATCTTGTGAGACTTATTCACTACCATAAGCACAGTATGGGGGAGACTGTCCCCATGATTCAATTATCTCCACATGGCTCTGCCTTTAACATGTGGTAAGATTTGAGCAGAGACACAGCGTCAAACTATATCATTCCACCCTGGCCCATGCCAAATATCATGTCCTCACATTTCAAAACCAATAATGCCTTCCCAACAGTCTCTCAAAGAATTAACTCATTTCAGCATTAACTCAAAAGTCCACAGTCCCAAGTCTCATCTGAGACAAGGCAAGTCCCTTTGTAAAATCAAAAGCAAATTTGTTATTTCCTAGATACAATGGGGGTACAGGCAGTGGGTAAGTAAACCTATTCAAATGGGAGAAATTGGCCAAAACAAAGGGGCTACACGTTCCATGCAAGTACAAAAATCCAGCAGGGCAGTCAAATCTTAAAGCTCAAAAATGACCTCATTTGACTCCATGTCTCACATCCAGGTCACACTGATGCAAGAGGTGGGTTCCCATGGTCTTAGGCAACTCCACCCCTGTGGCTTTGCAGGGTACAGCTTCCCTCCTGGCTGCTTCCATGGGCTGGCATTGAGCGTCTGCATCTTTTCCAGGTGCACAATGCTAACTGTTGGAGGATCTATCATTCTGGGGTCTGGAGTACAGTGGGTCTCTTCTCACAGCTCCACTAAGCAGTGACCCAGTGGGGACTCTGTGTGGGGGTTCCCACCCCACATTTTCCTCCTGCACTGCCATAGCAGAGGTTCTCGATGAGGTCCCCACCCTTTCAGCAAACATTTGCTGGACATCCAGGCATTTCCATACATCCTCTGAAATCTAAGCAGAGGTTCCCAAACCTTAATTCTTGACTTCTGTGCACCCACAAGCTCAGCATCACATGGAAGCTACCAAGGCTTGGGGCTTGCACCATCTGAAGCAATGGTCTGAGCTCTATGTCGGCCCCTTTTAGCCTCTGCTGGGATGCAAGGCACCAACTCCTGAAACTGCAAAAAGCAGCAAGGTCCTGGGCCCTGCTCACTAAACAATTTTTTTCTCCTAGGCCTCTGGGCCTGTGATGGGAGGGGTTGCCCTGAAGACCTCTGACATGCCCTGGAGACATTTTCCCCGTTGTCTTGGCGATTAACATTTGGCTTCTCATTACTTGTGCAAATTTCTGCAGCCAGCTTAAATTGCTCCCCAGAAAATGGGTTTTTCTTTTCTATCAAATCATCAGGCTGCAAATTTTCTGAACTTTTATGGTCTGCTTCCCTTTTAACATAATTTTCAATTCCAAACCATATATTTGCGAATATATAAAACCATATATTGTGAATATATAAAATGGAATGCTTTTAACTGCACCCAAGTCATCCCTTGAATGCTTTGCTGCTTAGAAATTTCTTCCGCCAGATGCTCTAAATCATCTCTCTCAAGTTGAAAGTTCCACAGATCTCTAGGGCAGTGGCAAAATGCCACCAGTCTCTGAGCTATAACATAGCGACAATCACCTTTGTTCCTGTTCCCAGTAAGTTTCTCATCTCTATCTGAGACCACCTCAGCCTAGATTGTATTGTCCAAATCACTATCAGCATTTTGGTCAAAGTCATTCAACAAGTCTCTAAGAAGTTCCAAACTTCCCTACATCTTCCTTCTTTCTTCTGAGTCCTCCAAACTGTTTCAATCTCTGCCTGTTTCCTAGTTCCAAAGTCACTTCTACATTTTTTGTTATCTTTACAACAGCACCCCACTCTACTGGTACCAATTTACTGTATTAGTTGATTCTCACACTGCTAATAAAAACATACTTGAGACTAGGTAATTTATAAAGGAAAGATGTTTAATGGACTCACGGTTCCACATTGCTGGGAAGGCCTCACAATCATGGCAGAAGGTGAAGGAGTAGCAAAGGTACATCTTACATGGTGGCAGGCAAGAGAATTTGTCCAGGGGAACTATCATTTATAAAACCATTAGATCTCCTGAGACATATTCACTACCATGAGTAGGGTATGAGGGAAACTGCCCCCATGATTCAATTAAATCCACTTGGCCCCACCTTTGATGCGTGGGGATTATATAATTGAAGGCGAGAATTGCGGGGGTGGGGGGGACCCAGCCAAACCATATCAACAATTATTTTTGAAATTTTATTTATGATATATGTTGATGAAGTAATGTTAGTCACTGGAATTAATAAAACAATTTTTTTACTTTTTATTCACCGGTCTCTGCAAACCTGTTATGTGAAAACCCAGTTAGATTTGATAGCTTACCTCATTCTTCAGTCTTAAAAAGTTATTCCTAGCTTTAGTCACCAAAACCTCAGTCTAGCAATTAATATTTCTCATGCTGTACAGGACTAGATCGTTATACAAGTTCATGCTTTTTTCTTTATAACCAGGAAAAATGTTGGGGAAGGGAACTTTGTTTTCTTTTCTTCTTACCCTGCAACTTCTCACTAAGCATGTGCTAACTGGGGGCAAAAATCTATTAAAGTGAATACAGATTTCAATTTGTTAACAGGGATAAATAATCTTTTAAAAAAAATCCTTATATACAAAAAAAATCAAGTACAGAACAGAATGAGAGTGAACACAATAACCGGAGAAAAGACAAAAAAAAATCTGAAGCAAAACAATAGGAAATACAAAAACCACATATGAAGAAACTTTTAAAATATTTGTATTAAGAAAACACAAATGTAGCCTTAAATAAATCAGAAAAAGAATATTTCCTTAAATAGGAATTTTCAGCATCCTATTTATTTATTTATTTTTAAGACAGAGTCTCACTCTATTGCCCAGACTGGAGTGCAGTGGCACTATCTTGGCTCAGTTTAACCTTTGCCCCACTGGTTAAAGCGATTCTCCCACCTCAGCCTCCTGAGTAACTGGGACTACAGGTGCACGCCATCATGTCCAGCTAGCTTTTCTTATTTTTAGTAGAGACAGCGTTTCACCATGTTGGCCAGGCTGGTCTCGAATTTTTGACCTCAGATGATCTGCCCAGCTTGACCTCTCAAAATGCTAGGATTAGTGTACCTGGCTTCAGCATCCTAAAGTGTCAACATTGCCCAAGTTAATATATACATTTAATGCACTTCCGGCTGTATTCCCAATGCTCTGAAAGGGTTAGCAAAACCTCTTCTCTTTTTTCACAGGAAAATGATAATAATTCACCTTCTTCAGTACTATTTCCTTTAAATTATGATAATGATATAATGTCAGTGTTTGACAGGAAACACTACTTTTAATAAAAATGGCCCTATTTGGTTAACTGCATCTAGAGGACCATGGCTGCAATAAGGGAATACTATAGTGTGTTTATTTTCACTTACAACTTTAATATCTAATTTTATGGTATTGTTACTTCCCCAAATAAAGTCTAAAGTCATTTTGTTTCTATGTCTAGGTATACTCTACAATATGCAGAAAGCCATTCAGTTATCTGTTTCTATAGTTACTAATTCACTGATAAGAAGTCCAATATAAGGCTAGTTTTTATTATTTTAGTACAAGCATAAGCAATAATTTAGTTTAACATACTTTTGAGAACATATTAAGTTGCAAATTGAAACTATTATTTTAATTTTCTTTGAAATAAAATAGAAATTACAACAATATCAGAAGCTATCTTTGCAAGCTTTGAGACTACAAGAGTGAGAAGTGGAAGCTGGACATACATTTAGGGTAACAATGTTCTTATTCGCATCTGGGATATTCCAGTATCCCTTCCCAACACACTGCTTGAAATGATAGAATTGATGTATTTGCATTATATCCCAATTTGCACATAAATTCAATGGTATCCCCTGTTTTTGCATAATAGTTTCTGTCACTTTTTCCTTTTAACTGTATGTTATTTTTTTTCATGTTTTCTTCAGTTATTATACATGGATCTGAAAGCAGAAAAAAATCAATTAACAATCATAATCTTCCCTTTTATGAGCAAATAAAATGCATCCTAATGAACACTTTAGGGTAAAATAAAATTATAAAATAATCCAAATAGTTAATAGTTATTAACTTGTGCTACATACTGACTTTAGCATTTTACAAATATAGTAAGTTCAGTTGCACTTCCCCAATGTCACAGCAGAGATCATCAGGTGAGGGTGATAAACGTGGACTCTGGCAGTCTTTCTCTAGAACCTGAACTCTTCTTCCCTAAAACATGTTATGTCCACCCTAGTGACTTCATACCAAAAAGGATTATGCTAATATGTTCTGTTGGAGTCTTGGTTATTTATCCTCCTTTCCCCTCTATTCGACCAGCCATGACTACAAACACTCCAAATGTACTCACATTTTGCTAGTTTAATTCTATGTTTCTATTTTTCTCTTATGCCCATGATGTAGAAACAGAACTGTAGAAAGCTAAATCTTTCTAATAGTCATCTATTAAAATGAAACTCTCTCTATATACATACATACATAAATATACCTCAATATCTATCAATTATATCTCTATATATCACCATCATCTATCCCTGTCATCTTCATTTTCTATTTTAAAGAGAGGCAAGGATAAGCACACAAGAGTTAATTTGAATCCCTACATGATTATGGACAAATTACTCTATCTCACTATGCCTTCATCTGTAAAATCGGTAAGATAATGTTACTTCCACATATGGGTTTTCTTTTATAAAATTCTTTATAAAAAACATTTATAATTTTTTTTTTTTTTTTAGTTCCAGGGTACATGCGCAGGATGTGCAGGTTTGTTATATAGGTAAATGTGTGCCATGGTGGTTTGCTGCACCTGTCAACCCATACCCTAGGTATTAAACCTAATTCTTACCTGATAAAACTTTCAGTTCTTAAAGATATCATTCACTCATCTATCTCTTCTTTTGTCAAGTATTCTGCATTCTAGTTGAGCCCTTATTAGCATTAGTATTTCTTTAGAAATTTCCCCAAATCATATTTTAATACATCTTTCAAGCACTTACTTAAATAAATTTCTTAACATAGTACGTATCACTTCTGAAATCCAAAAATTTTTAAGAGCTCTTCAATACATTCAGGGGCTGCTTACAATTCAAAAATAAATATTATTCAAACTCTAAATATTTCTCCAAACATATTTTCCAAAACTTTCTAAAGTTTCCTGCTGCCCGGGAAAGTTTTCCTCATTGCTTTAATATGCCATATGTGTATGTAATATTTTCCATAAGGTTGCCTTTTTCCCGAGAATTCTCTGCTTGAATGCTCTTTGCTTCTTTAGTTTTGAAGACAGAAAGTCTTGCTTGTACCATGGAACTGATCTTACATCTTCAGATAATTATAATCCTTTCCTGTTCTTGACTGTGAGAAGAGGTAATGCTTTTGCTGTGAAACGCGTCTTAGGAGTGTCCATATCCTCAATCAAATTTAAGACTCAGAATTTATCTCTGAAACCTAACACTTTTCTATGAAATCAGGTTTGAAGATACCTGTAAACTATTTTGATTTGAGGATACTAATTTTCCTCTGCAGTCTTGCCACTTGCATAGTTTGGAGCTCAAAGTTGGACACGATCATCTACAGAAGTGGTTACATAAATAGGGGACAATAATTAACGTTTAGCCCATTTTAGGATCAGCCAAAATATCAATGTCTTCAGTCAATATGAAAGGTAAAAGGTAGCATAGCATCAAAATAAAGGAAATGAGTCACATCACATAAAAGAATTGCTTGTATCATCCTGTACTTAGAAACTTGAGCACTTGAAAAACTCATGAACTTACAGTTTAAGAGCTGTGATAGGAATAGGTTATCTGATACGCAAAGCCTGATGGATATCCCAGGGCTCTACCTCATAGGCTAGAGGAAACTTATGGCAAATTTTCTGTTAGGTTTTCTTGTTGTTGCCATAATTATTGTGGCTTTTATTTTGAATTGTGTTGCTTTAAGTTCATAGGATTTGCGGGACAAAATTCTGAGAGTATACCTATATTGCAGACTTAAGGGGTTTTTAGTGTATTCATTTTGATTCTGGTATAAGGGAAGGGGAGAATAAGGTAAAAATGGAAACACATTGGGTTATGGAAATGGCTGTAGTGCCCATTAATTTCTTTCTTGCTTGCTAGGAATACTGATAAAATATAAGTAAGAATAATAATCGGAGAAAGAACTTCTCAGGTTAACCAGGTATGTGTTCTATCAGGAAGAATTTCATGTTTTCAAGTAGGATTTAATAGTTCGTGGTTTTTTGAAACAATGTTTTCAAAACTGTTTGAAAACTCTTCACCTAAGTTTTAATAATGTGAAAATGATCACTGTTGTTAAACTGAGATGCTGCATTTCATATGTACGCAATAAACAGATGTTGTTCTTGAAGAATCATTGTATTCATTAACAAATTGCAGACTCTGAACATTCTTGTTTTTTTTTTTTTTTTCTCTCTTTTTCTTTTCTTTTCTTTTTCTTTTTTTGAGATGGAGTCTTGCTCTGTCGCCCAGGCTGGAGTGCAGTGACGTGTTTTCAGCTGACTGCAAGCTCTGCTTGCCGGGTTCAAGCGATTCTCCTGCCTCACCCTCCTGAGTAGCTGGGATTACAGGCACGTGCCAGTATGCCTGGCAAATTTTTATATTTTTTTGTAGAGATGAGTTCACCATGTTGGTCAGGCTGATCTTGAACTCCTGACCTCGTGATCTGTCTG
>NW_012099566.1:783392-784611 GCF_000951045.1 Mandrillus leucophaeus
GTTTATTTTACAAGTTTTAATGTAGATCATTTATCAAAGCTGAGTAAAATTGAAGTATACACTTTACACAGAGTCCATGATAAGCATAGAAATAGTAAACAGTATTCTAGAAATGTAGGAATTGATACAGTCTGGAAAACCTATGGTAACTTTGAGATAATCACTGTGTAAGTATCTCTTTCTTTTTTTCCACTTAGCTTAATATTTTTGAGATTCATCTCTGTTGTATTATGTATCAAGGTTCCATATTATCTCATGGCCAAAAATAGTTGAATTGTACCCTTGAAAAAGAAGTGGATTTTGGAGTATGTAAATTATACAACAGTCCTCTGGGTTAAAAATACATTAAGCAATTTATCTTTAAAACTTTTTGTGAATATCTAAAAAGGAAAGAAAAAAATCAAATTTTGGCACTGAAAGACTTCCTTTGTTCATTATGCAATCTCTTTATCATAATAAGTAAAGGTCGAGCATGTTCAGAGAACTTTACGTGTAAGGAATCCATTGGCAAGTATGAGGTTTGTAAACATTCAACCCACCCACCTACCCTTTTCCTTTACTTGTTTTCTCTGTAGTAAACAATAGGCTGGAGATAATTTTTTGATTGGATATCCTCAGTAGCATCATCGATACAAATTATTAAGGTCTGATTCTCCTGATGCTAGCAGAAATTCAGAATTAAGGATTCATTTCTCCCCTGACATGTACATCTTTTCTGAGTGTGAGCAAGGAATACAATACAAGCAGTTGATAATTTTGAAATACAAATAAAGACAAAAGAACAAAGTTTTTATTGGCAACTAATACATTTTGCTGATATTCCCATGCAGCTGCCTAACTAGTCTGTACCTGATGGGATTGCTTTTACGCAAAGGCAAATTGAATTGAAAGAGATGGAATGATCATCTTCCCAAGTAGCCATTACTCTAAAAATGCAGAAGACTTAGTCTGGCACAGAAGTTAAATGGTATTAGAAGTATTTGTATCTCTTTACTCCTAAAAGTGTTTTCTATATTTTTGAGTAAAACACTATCATCTCAACGAGAGGAAAGAAGCTGACAGAAACTGAATGGAAATATGTAAATCACTTACTAATGCAAATTGGTTGTGCTGACCATCCATTTTGCAAACATGTAATTGATCCTGAAGAATTTCCATCTGCTGTTGCATATCCTGGTTTACATTTATATTGCATTTCTTTATTTAAAATATAAATAGA
>NW_012099566.1:784775-785337 GCF_000951045.1 Mandrillus leucophaeus
ACTGCAAGCTCTGCTTGCCGGGTTCAAGCGATTCTCCTGCCTCACCCTCCTGAGTAGCTGGGATTACAGGCACGTGCCAGTATGCCTGGCAAATTTTTATATTTTTTTGTAGAGATGAGTTCACCATGTTGGTCAGGCTGATCTTGAACTCCTGACCTCGTGATCTGTCTGCCTTGGCCTCCCAAAGTGCTGGGACTACAGGCATAGGCCACCACCCCAGGCCAACATTCTTGTTTTAAAACAGAAACTTGGTCATTGTTTACATGGAATTTTCCAAGTTTATACACATATATTAAGATCTGAAAGGCAAACATTCAGCAGAATAGCTGTTTGTGAACACAGTTCTAGGGTAATAACCCATCAAAATTCTAGTATCAATAAGCACGTATCAAACTTATTACTCTGATTTTCTCAGAATCTAGAATATTAAGAACTTACTTATGCATCTTGGTGGCTCTGACCACTCTCCATTACTACATGTTACATATTGAGAACCCTGAAGTTCATAGTAGGACTGGCATTGGTACTCGACTGTTGACTGTGGCAGATACACTTTTTGCGG
>NW_012099566.1:791102-795862 GCF_000951045.1 Mandrillus leucophaeus
TCAACGAGAGGAAAGAAGCTGACAGAAACTGAATGGAAATATGTAAATCACTTACTAATGCAAATTGGTTGTGCTGACCATCCATTTTGCAAACATGTAATTGATCCTGAAGAATTTCCATCTGCTGTTGCATATCCTGGTTTACATTTATATTGCATTTCTTTATTTAAAATATAAATAGAGGAAGATTCAGAAATAAATCCATTTTCAATTTCTATATCTGATTTTGAGCATGTTCCTAAAATAGAAAAAGTGGAGAAAAAATACGTATTTGTTGAATACTTCTTTTATAGAAGGGAACAAGTACAAACATGGCAATATGGCAAAACAATGAAACATTTGTTAATGAATTGAAAACAGCAAAGCTGGAAGTTTCCTAAACATCAGTGCTCTTAAAAGGAAACCACGAATTTTTGAAGGAAATGTTGAAAACACAGGGAAAGGCAGAATAAAAGCAAAGAATCCTTGAGACTGTCAACAGAGTTGTGGCAGGCCTTGAAAAATGCAGATCTACCAGACTCTCAAGTCCCTAATGATATTTTGGAAGACTTTCTGGCTACTTTGCAACAACCTAAGTATTTTTGGTACTATTAAGGTGTCTTACACCTCGTTAAGTCAAATGATATTTCCCAGGCAAAGATAATGTACACACTGCTACCACAGGCAAGAAAGTAATTTTGTAAATCCTTTATCTCCAACAATTGAAAATGGTTGTCATCTTAAGTGGGTGCTTAAACACATAGAGACGTGGTATTTGAGAGGAATGTGGAAATGTAAACAGAAAAAAGAAAGCAAACAAGACTGCCAAAAGAAGTTCTAATACATTCGTAATGTGTTTGTTCTTTATATATTAGTAATGTATGTGTTCTACACATTACTAATGGGTATATGCATAAGATATTAATTATTTTAGTAATGTTATGTTCTAAGATATTAGTAGTGTACATGTTCTTTTCTAATTAGTAATTAGAAAAAATGTAAATGGACCAATTTTACTATCTGAAAGAAAAAGAAATCATGTTATAGATGATACATATTTATAATATAGCATTTGTCATAATCATGAGTTTTCTGATCTATTCTTGCCTACTTTCCTATTAATCTCCTCCAGTCTCTAAACTACAGTGTTCAGTTTCTCTTGTTAACAATTTTATTTTCAATATCTATAAAGTACTTGACACACAACAATATTTATTAGGCAAATTAATGATAGAGTTGGTGCCTATGGCTTAGGCTATTGTTGGGGATAGTTGCTCCTACAAGCTGTAAGGAGATTACCATTGTCTTTCATCTCAATTATATAATAATTATCATGCGGTTTCTATAATGGAATGTTTTGTAAATTGCAAGCAATACACGAAAACGACTTTCAGAGACTCCTTTGCCTAAAAAGTGAAAGTCAGCTCTAACAGAAGATGAGTCTTAATTTAAAGCAACAGATCACTAACTATTACAATAGATGTCATATAATTGTGAGAGATGTACAAGTGACCTTTGAGCAAGCGTTATATTTATTGTTTAGCTAATGCTATAATTTTATAATCTACTTAAATCAATGCATTTAGCATGATTTCAGTATAAATACTGAAGCAGTGTTACTTTCACCTGTATTTTATTTATTTTGTGTTATTCATGACTTATATTTCTATTGTTACTTAACTATTAAGTGACAGAATCCACTCATTATCCAGAAATTATAAATATATTCATACATCTTTGGAACTGAAAACTAGCTAGGCTTCTACTTAAAAATGAAAAAGATATATATTTAGCTTGAGAGTTGATATACAAAATTTTCCTGTTAAAGGTCTAGATCTCAGACAGTTACGGACATACTGGGATCTCAAATAAGTGGACTAACTGCCACGAATGCATCTGGGAGGAGGAGACCAATCATCCTCTGTACATGAAACTGTGGTCTACACATTTGGAAGATGGTAGTCGGGACAGACTTCAGCTTTTACAGATTGAACCTGTCAATATGTCCCTTCATATTTTGTGTTATATCCATTCTCCAAATAACTGAGAATACATTGTCCTAAAGACCATAAAATGATTAAAAAGTAAATTAGAGACATGAATTTAATCAAAATAGTATATTAAAATAATTTTTAGAATATTTAAATAAGACTGCATCAATACTCAAAAATAATGTATAACTGAAGGAAAACTAAAGCTACTCTAAATGTACAAAAAAGTCAGTATTCAATGTTACTTATCTTTAATTTTTATAAAATATGTTTAGAATATATATGTATTCTCCTAAAGTTCCTATATTTATTTCTCATGTGATTTTCATGAAGATCTCATAACAGAAAAAATCCATTTTGGTCTTTTTGCCTGAACAACTCTTTCCTTGGTACCATTTCTGTCATATAAGACAATGTAATCATTTATTTGCTTTTCTCTCACTCTTTTCAAGTTTTATGCACATATTGTAAAGAGGTTTACTTACTGAGGCATGGGACTGTTGGCAACCACCCATCTTGTGTGCAATGAATGTAATCCCAGTAACTTCCTGAAGGAGTCAAAAAATTTGCATCACAGTAATAGGAGTACGATTTTCCTGCAGCTACTGGAAAGTATGGTCTACGTATAGTCTCATAATACAGACCTCCATGTTGAATTTCTGGAAACTCACAAGGTTTCATTACTTGTAACAAAAAACAAAAATAGTATAAATAATGTTTCACTGTAACAGACAATGATATGAGACGACTGTTTTGATTATGTTACCTTCCACATAATGGTTTTGTTTCCTTTTTTCTTTTTCTTCTTTTTTGATATGGAATTTCACACTTCTGCCCAAGCTGGAGTGCAATGATATGATCTCGGCTCACTGTAACCTTCATCTCCTAGGTTCAAGCAATTCTCCTGCCTCAGCCTCCCGAGTAGCTGGCACTATGGGCACACACCACCATGCCCATCTAATTTTTGTAATTTTAGTAGACACAGGATTTTACCATATTGGTCAGGCTGGTCTCGAACTCCTGACCTCAGGTGATCCACCCACTTCAGCCTCCCAACGTGCTGGAAATACAGATGTGAGCTACCGCACCTGGTTCGTTTTATTTTAGAATTTTTTAAAAAAATTTTATAATAATTTTTTAAGTTCTGGGATACATGTGTAGGATGTGATGGTTTGTTACATAGGTAAATGTGTGCCATGGTGATTTGCACCACCTATCAACCCGTACCCTATGTATTAAGCTCAATTCTTCCATGGCAAGCTTTCCATTTTTGATGATATCATTCACTCCTCTTTCTCTCCTTTTGATGCAAGTATTCGGCACTCAAGTCTAGCCCTTATTAACATTGGTATTTCTTTAGAAACTTCCCCAAGTCATATTTTAATACATCTTTCATGAACTTACATAAATACATTTCTTCACATAGTACATATCACTTCTGAAATCCAAAAATGTTTAAGAGCTCTCAATATATTCAGGGGCTATTTACAATTCAAAAATAAATATTATTTGAGCACTAAATACTCCTCCAAATGTATTTTCTAACACTTTCTAAAGTAGATACAGAAGTGAATACATAAATAGGGGACAATAATTAAGGTTTAGCTCATCGTAGGATCAGCCAAGATACTAGCGTCATCAGTCAATATAAAAGGTAAAAGGCAGCATAGCATCATAATAAAGGAAATGAGTCACATCACAAAAAAGAGCTGCTGGTATCATCCTATACTTAGGAACCTGAGCACTTGAAAAACTCATGAGTTTACAGTTTAAGAGCTGTGATAGGAATAGGTTATCTGATATGCAATGCCTGATGGGTATCCCAGGACTCTACGTCATAGGCTAGTAGAAACTTGTGGCAAACTTTCTGTTAGGTTTTCTTGTTGTTGCCATAATTATTTTGGCTCATATGTTTTGAAATGTGTTGCTTCAAGTTCATAGGACTTGGAGAACAGATTCTGGAAGTATACCTATATTACTGACTTGAGGGATTTTTCATGTATTCATTTTGATTCTGGGATGAAGGGAGAGTAGATAAAGGTAAAGACAGAAAACATGGGGTTTTAGAAATGGCTGACCTTTCCTTTAATTTCTTTCTTTCTTGCTAGAAATACTGGTAAAATATAAGAAAGAACAATAATCAGAGAAAGAACTTCTCAGTGTTAACTAGCTATGTGCTCTCTCAGGAGGCATTTCAGGTTTTCAAGAAGGATTTTAGTTAATCATTCATAGTTTTTATTATAATTTAAGTTCTGGGGTACACGTGCAGAACATGCAGTGTTTTTACATAGGTATACATGTGCCATGGTGGTGTGCTGCCCCCATCAACCCATAACCTACATTAGGTATTTCTCCTAGTGCTATCCCTCCCTTAGCTCCTCACTCTGTGACAGGCACTGGTGTGTGATGTTCCCCTCCTTGAGTCCACCTGTTCTCCTTGTTCAACTCCCACTTATGAGTGAGAATATGTGATGTTTGATTTTCTGTTCTTGTGATAATTTGCTGAGAAGGATGGTTTCCAGCTTCATCTTGGTCCCAGCAAAGGACATGAACTCATCCTTTTTTATGGCTGCATAGTATTCCATTGTGTATATGTGCCACATTTTCTTTACCTAGTCTATCATTGATGGACATTTGGGTTGGCTCCAAGTTCATTGTTTTTAAAACAGTGTTTTCAAAACTCTTTGAAAACTCTTTTCATAAATGTTAATAATGTGAAAATGATTACTGATCTTAAGTTGAGATGCCATATTTCATATGTGTGCAATACATCGATGTCATTCTTGAAGA
>NW_012099566.1:798322-800741 GCF_000951045.1 Mandrillus leucophaeus
TGGTTGTGCTGACCATCCATTTTGCAAACATGTAATTGATCCTGAAGAATTTCCATCTGCTGTTGCATATCCTGGTTTACATTTATATTGCATTTCTTTATTTAAAATATAAATAGAAGAAGATTCAGAAATAAATCCATTTTCAACTTCTATATCTGATTTTGAGCATGTTCCTAATAGAAAAAGTAGAGAAAAAAAAATTTGTTGAATACTTCTTTTATAGAAGGGAACGAGTAAAATCATGGCAATATGGTAAAACAATGAAACATTTGTTAGCACATTGAAAACAGCAAAACTGGAAGTTTTCTAGACATCCATGTTCTTAAACCATGAATTTTGAAAGAAAATAGTGAAAACACAGGGAAAGGCGGAATAAAAGCAAGGAATCCTTGAGACTGTCAACAGAGCTCTGGCAGGCCTTGATGAGGAATGCAGATCTAGCAGACTCTCAATTCTCTAGGACTTTTTGGGAGAGTTTCTGGCTACTTTGCAATAACCTGAATCTTTCTGATGCTATTAAGAGATCTTAGACTTCATGTAGTCATAATCCATTTCTCAGGCAAAGATACAGTGCACACTCCTACCATAGACAAGGAAATAAATTTGCAAATCTTTAGTCTCCAGAAAATTAAAATGATTGTCATCTTAAGTGGGTCTTAAACCCATATAGACATAGTGTTTGAGAGAAATGTGGAAATGTAAGCAGGAAACAAACAAACAAACAAGATAGCAAAAATAAGTTCTAATATATTAGTAATGTATATGTTCTTCATATATTATTGTATATGTTCTATATGTTACTAATGTAGTAATTATTTTAGTAATGTATATGTTCTAAGATATTAGTAATGTGTATGTTCCTTTTTAGTTAGTAATTAAAAAATGTAATGGACTAATTTTACTATCTGAAAGAAAAAGAAATCATGTTAAAGATGATAAATATTTATAATATAGCATTTGTCATAATCATGAGTTTTCTGATCTATTCTTGCCTACTTTTCTATTAATCTCTTCTAACCTCTAAACTACAGTGTTCAGTTTCTCTTGTAAATAATTTTATTTTCATATCTATAAAGCACTTGACACATAACAATATTTATTAGGTGCATTAATGATAGAGTTGGTGCCTACAGTAGGAGAAAAAGGGACTTTTCTTTCAGAGACTTAGGCTATTGTTGAGTACAGTTGCTCCCACAAAGATGTAAGAAGATTTCTATTGTCTTCCATGTCAATTATATCATAATTATCATACGGTTTCTATAATGGAATGTTTTGTAAATTGCAAGTGATGCACACAAACAACTTTCAGAGACTCCTTTACCTAAAAAGTGAAAGTCAGCTATAACAGAAGATGAGTCTTAATTTAAAGCAACAGAACACTAACTATAACCACAGATGTCATATAATTGTGAGAGATGTACAAGTGACCTTTGAGCAAGCCTTATATTTATTGTTTAATTAATACTATAATTTCATAATTTACTTAAATCAATGCATTTAGCAGGATTTCAATATAAATACTGAAGCAGTATTACTTTCATCTGTATTTTATTTATTTTGTGCTATTCAAAATTTATATTTCTATTACTTGACTATTAAGTGACAGAATCCACTCATTATCCAGAAATTATAAATGTATTCATACATATTTGGAACTGAAAACTAGCTAGGCTTCTATCTAACGATAAAAAAGGCCTATATTCAGCTTGAGAATTGCTACACAAAATTTTCCCGTTAAAGGTCTGGAATCTTAGACAGTCACGGACATACTGGGATCTCAAATAAGTGGACTAACTGCCACGAATGCATCTGGGAGGATGAGATCAATCATCCTCTGTACATGAAACTGTGGTCTGCACATTTGGAAGACCGTAGTCAGGACAGACTTCAACTTTTACAGATTGACCCTGTCAATATGTTCCTTCATATTTCGTGTTATATCCGTTCTCCAAATAACTGAGAATACATTGTCCCAAAGACCATAACATGATTAAAAAGTAAATTAGAAACATGAATTTAATCAAAACAGTATATTAAAATAATTTTAGAATATTTAAATAAGACTGCATCAATACCCCAAAATAATGTATAACTGAAGGAAAACTAAAGCTACTACTAAATGTTTGTACAAAAAAGTCAGTATTCAATGTTACTTATCTTTCGTTTTCATGATAAAATATGTATAAATTACATAGGTATTCTCATAAAATTCCTATATTTATTTCTCATGTGATTTTCATGAAGATCTCATAACAGAAAAGATCCATTTTGGTCTTTTTGCTTGGATAACTCTTCCCTTGGTACCATTTCTGTCATATAAGACAATGTAATCATTTATTTGCTCTTCTCTCTCCATTCTTTGCAAGTTTTATGCACATATTGTAAAGAGGTTTACTTACTGAGGCATGGGACTGTTGGC
>NW_012099566.1:802361-803651 GCF_000951045.1 Mandrillus leucophaeus
TGTGATTTTCATGAAGATCTCATAACAGAAAAAATCCATTTTGGTCTTTTTGCCTGAACAACTCTTTCCTTGGTACCATTTCTGTCATATAAGACCTGTCTCTTATACACATCTAGATGTGTTAAACCACATGCCATTACTCTTGGCTCTGGAATTCTCAAAAACTGGCGTATCACAAAATTCTGAAACAAAATAAAATTGAGGATTGCTTTTCTATGCCATATGATGTACAGCTCAACTAAGAAAGTTTCATTATAGGAATAAAATTTACCAATCAGTGTATGCTAATAAATTGAGTACTATTAAAAAATAGTCTGACAATCAGTGTTTTCTTTGTGCTGTAACAGTTAATTAGAAGAGAAAAATATATTTCCCTATATATATCCTTCTCATCATTTAAATCCTATGAAAAACATATTAACAATATTTAGTTAGACCTATTTTTATTTGAGAACATCTCATTGGCTGTTATTACAGTCTACCTTTATCATTATAATGTATTATTTTAAAGACGGTAAAATTTTGTGAATTTAAAAGTTAATATACATATTTATATACACAATTTACTGACAGTATTGGCGTATAGGTTGTATTAAAATTATATTCATTGAATAATAGGTTCTACAAAAATATATAAAGCATCTTATCTTTTATTTTACAAGTCTTATAGTAGATCATTTATCAAAACTGAGTCAAATTAGATTGAAGTATACAACTTTTCTTTACACAGAGCCCATGATAAGCATAGATATTGAAAACAGTATTCTAGAAATGTAGGAATTATATTTTATAGCTCCCAAACCTCAGAGTAACTTTGAGATAATCACTTTCTAATTGTATCCTTTTTTTTTTTCACTTAGCTTAATACTTTTGAGATTCATCCATGCACTATTATGTATCAGTAGTCCCTTCCATTTCATCTCATGGCTAAAAATAGTTGAATCGTAGACTTGAAAATGAAGTGGATTTTGTACTATGTAAATTATATATCAATATGTGTGTTAAAAATAAATAATTTATCTTTAAAAATCTTTGTGAATGTCTACAGAGGAAAGACAAAAAAGACCAACTTTTGCCACTGCAAGATTTCCATTGTTCATTATGCAATCACTTTAATAATAAGTAATTACAAGTTGGGAATGTTTTAGAGAACTGTAGTTGTAAGGAATCCATTGCCAAGTATGAGGTTTGTAAACATAAAAGGCAGCATAGCATCATAATAAAGGAAATGAGTCACATCACAGAAAAGAGCTGCTGGTATCATCCTATACTTAGGAACCTGAGCACTTG
>NW_012099566.1:810288-814791 GCF_000951045.1 Mandrillus leucophaeus
TCTCATAATACAGACCTCCATGTTGAATTTCTGGAAACTCACAAGGTTTCATTACTTGTAACAAAAAACAAAAATAGTATAAATAATGTTTCACTGTAACAGACAATGATATAAGAGATGACTGTTTTGATTATGTTACCTTCCACATAAAGGGCTTTTTATTTCTTTTCTTTTCTTTCTTTTTTTTTTTTTTGAGACGAAATTTTGCTCTGTTGCCCAGGCTGTAGTGGTGCAATCTCGGCTTACTGCAACCTCCGTCTCCCAGGTTCAAGCAATTCTCCTGCCTCAGCCTCCCGAGTAGCTGGCACTATGGGCACACACCACCATGCCCATCTAATTTTCATAATTTTAGTAGACACAGGGTTTTACCATATTGGTCAGGCTGGTCTCGAACTCCTGACCTCAGGTGATCCACCAGCTTTGGCCTCCCAAAGTGCTGGGATTATAGGTGGAAGCAACCGTGCATGGCTCATTTTCTTTTAGATTTTTTAAAAAATTTTTTATAATAATTTTTAAAGTTCTGGGATATGTGTGTAGGATGTGAAAGTTTGTTACATAGGTAAAAGTGTGCCATGGTGGTTTGCACCGCCCATCAACCCATACCTTAGGTATTAAGCCCAATTCTTCCATGGTAAGCTTTCCATTTTTGATGATGTCATTCACTCCTCTTCTCTTCTTTTGATGCAAGTATTCTGCACTCAAGTTTAGCCCTTATTAACATTAGTATTTCTTTAGAAATTTCCCCAAATCATATTTTAATACATCTTTCAAGGACTTACTTAAATAAATTTCTTAACGTACTACATAGCACTTCTGAAATCCAAAAATTTTTAAGAGCTCTTCAATACATTTAGGGGCTGTTTGTTTACAATTCACAAATAAACATTATTTGAGCACTAAATACTTCTCCAAACATATTTTTCAAAACTTGCTAAAGTTTCCTACTGCCTGTTTACGTTTTCCTCATTGCTTTAATATGCCATATGTATATGTAATATTTTCCATAAGGTTGCCTTTTTCCCTAGAATTCTCTGCTTGAATGCTCTTTGCTTCTTTAGTTTTGAAGACTGAAAGTCATGCTTGTATCATGGAACTGATCTTATGTCTTCAGACAATTATAATCCTTTCCTGTTCTTGATTGTGAGAAGAGATAATGCTTTTGCTGTGAAACGCATCTTAGGAGTGTCCATATGCTCAGTCAATCAAATATAAGACTCAGAATTTATCTCTGAAACCTAATACTTAATTTTTGCTATGGAATCAAGTTTGGAAACACTTGTAAACTGTTTTGATTTGAGGATACTAACTTTCCTCTGCAGTCTTGACACTTGTATGGTTTGGAGCCCAGACTTAGACATGATCATCTACAGAAGTGGATACATAAATAGGGACAATAATTAAGGTTTAGCCCATCATAGGATCAGCCAAAATATCAGCATCATCAGTCAATATAAAAGGTAAAATGTAGCGTAGCAGCAAAATAAAGGAAATGAGTCATATCACGGAAAAGAACTGCTTGTATCATCCTGTACTTAGGAACTTAAGCACTTGAAAAACTCATAAGTTTATAGTTTAAGAGCTGTGATAGGAAGCTCTGATATGCAAGGCCTGATGGGTATCCCAGGGCTATACTTTATAGGCTAGTAGAAATTGGTGGCAAACTTACTTTTAGGTTTTATTGTTGTTACTATAATTATTGTGGCTCATATTTTGAATTGTATTACTTCAAGTTCATAGGATTTGTGGGACAAAATTCTGAGAGTATACCTACATTACAGACTTGAGGCGTTTTTAGTGTATTCATTTGCATTCTGGGACAAGAGCAGAGGAGACGAAGGTTAAAACAGAAACCATTGGGATTTGGAAATGGTTGAACTTTCTGTTAATTTCTTTCTTGCTTGCTAGAGATACTGGTAAAATATAAGAAAGAACAATAATCAGAAAAAGAACTTCTCAGTGTTAACTAGCTCTGTGCTCTCTCAGGAAGCATTTCAGGTTTTCAAGTAGGATTTTAGTTAATAGTGCATCGTTTTTATTATACTTTAAGTTCGGGGTACATGTGCAGAACGTGCAGTTTCTTCACATGGGAATACATGTGCCATGGTGGTTTGCTGCACCCATCAACCCATCACCTACATTAGGTATTTCTCCTAATGCTATCTCTCCCCTAGCTCCCCAACTTAGGACAGATCCTGGTATGTGGTGTTCCCCTCCCTGAGTCCACCTGTTCTCCTTGTTCAGCTCCCACATATGAGTGAGAACATGTGACATGAACTCATCCTTTTATATGGCTGCATAGTATTCCATTGTGTATATGTGCCACATTTTCTTTACCTAGTATATCATTTGGGCCTGGACATTTGGCTTGGTTCCAAGTTCATTGTTTTAAAACAGTGTTTTCAAAACTCTTTGAAAACTATTTACCTAAGTGTTAGTAATGTGAAAATGGTTATTGATGTCAAGGTGAGATGCCATATTTCAGATGTTTGCAATAAATGGATGTCATTCTTGAAGACTCATTGTGTCCATTAACAAATTGAGGTTTCTGAACATTCCTGTTTTAAAAAAGAAACTTCGTCATCGTTTACATGAAATTTTCCAAGCTTATACACTTACATATTAAGATGTGAAAGGCAAACATTCAGCAGAATAGCTGTTTGTGAACACAGTTCTAGGGTAATAACCCATAAAAATTTTAGTATAAATAACAAAGATCAAACTTATTACTCTAATTTTCTCAGATCCAGAATATTAAGAACTTACATCTGCATCTTGGTGGCTCTGACCACTCTCCATTACTACAAGTTACATATTGAGAACCCTGAAGTTCATAGGAGGACTGGCATTGGTACTCGACTGTTGACTGTGGCAGATACACTTTTTGCGGGAAGGACTTGGTATCTCCATTGCTAATAGGTGGAGGAGGCCCACACTTTTCTGAAGAATCTGAAAAAAAGAGTATTTTTTATGTAGAGAAAAATCAACAGTTTTATTGGAAACTTTCTGAATAAAGCTTTTTATATACTCTTAACTGAATCTTATTTGATGTCTTAGGAAGACATTTGCATTTTCAACCTTGGTTTTTTTTTTTTTTTTTTTTTAAGGTTTAAGGTAATTCATACTTAAATGAGTACTACATGAATATGTACATATATGTATATGTATGTATGTTTTTATTTATTTATTTAATTCTAGTAAAAAGAAATACTTGAATAGAATACTTACTATAGCATGTTGGCAAATGCGACCAGCCATCTTCACCACACACTATGGAACCTGTGGTGTTTCCATATCTGCTTTCATATCCATCATAGCATTCATAGTCCAATGTGTCATGGAGCTTAAACCACATGCCATTACTCTTGGCTCTGGAATTCTCAAAAACTGGCGTATCACAAAGTTCTGAAACAAAATAAAATTGAGGATTGCTTTTTTATGCCATATGATACACAATTTAACTAAGAAAGTCCCATTGTAGTAATAACATTTACCAATCAGTGTGTGCTAATAAATTGAGTACTATTAAAAATAGTTCGATAATCAGTGTTTTCTTTGTACTGTAATAGTTAATTAGAAGAGAAAAATATATTTCCCTATATATGATCCTTCTCATCATTTAAATCCTATGAGAAACATATTAAGAATATTTAGTCAGACCTATTTTTATTTGGGAACATCTCATTGGCTATTATTACAGTCTACCTTTATCATTATAATGTATTATTTTAAGGACGATAAAATTTTGTGAATTTAAAAGTTAATGTACATATTTATGTACTCAATTTACTGACAGTAAGGGTGTATGTTGGATTAAAATTATATTCATTGGATATAGGTTCTATAAAAGTTTTTAAAACGTATTATCTTTTATTTTACAGGTCTTAGATCATTTATCAAAGCTGAGTCAAATTAGATTAAACTATGCAGCTTTATCTTTTGCAGAACCCATGATAAGCATAGAAATTGAAAAGAGGATTCTAGAAATGTAGGAATTGATATTTTATAGCTCCCAAACCTCAGAGTAACTTTGAGATAATCACTTTCTAATTGTATCCTTTCTTTTTTTCACTTAGCTTAATATTTTTGAGATTCATCCATGCTCTATTATGTATCAGTAGTCCCTTCCATTTCATCTCATGGCTAAAAATAGTTAAATTGTACACTTGAAAGTGAAGTGGATTTTGCACTTGTAAATTATATATCAATATGTGTGTTAAAAATAAATTAAATAATTTATCTTTAAAAATCTTTGTGAATGTCTACAGAGAAAAGACAAAATGATCAACTTTTGCCACTGCAAGATTTCCATTGTTCATTATGCAATCTCTTTAATAATAAGTAATTACAAGTTGGGAATGTTTTAGAGAACTTTAGTTGTAAGGAATCCATTGCCAAGTATGAGGTTTGTAAACATTCAGCCCACCCACTTACCCTTTTCCTTTACTTGTTTTCTCTGTACTAGATTACAAGCTGGAAATAATTTTCTGAGTTGGTTCTCCTCAG
>NW_012099566.1:815236-820120 GCF_000951045.1 Mandrillus leucophaeus
TCCATTTTGCAAACATGTAATTGATCCTGAAGAATTTCCATCTGCTGTTGCATATCCTGGTTTACATTTATATTGCATTTCTTTATTTAAAATATAAATAGAAGAAGATTCAGAAATAAATCCATTTTCAACTTCTATATCTGATTTTGAGCATGTTCCTAATAGAAAAAGTAGAGAAAAAAGTTAATATTTGTTGAATATTTCTTTTATAGAAGGGAACGAGTAAAAACATGGAAATACGGTAAAACAATGAAACATTTGTTAAGGAATTGAAAATAGCAAAACTGGAAGTTTCCTAGACATCCATGTTCCTAAAATAAACCATGAATTTTGAAAGAAAATAGTGAAAACACAGGGAAAGGCAGAATAAAAGCAAAGAATTCTTGAGACTGTCAACAGAGCTCTGGCAGGCCTTGATGAGGAATGCGGATCTAGCAGACTCTCAATTCCCTACGACTTTTTGGAAGAATTTCTGGCTACTTTGCAATAACCTGAATCTTTTTGATGCTATTAAGAGATGTTACACCTCATATGGTCAAATGCCATTTCCCAGGCAAAGATACAGTGCACACTGCTACCATAGACAAAGAAATAAATTTGCAAATCTTTAGCCTCCACGAATTTAAAATGGTTATCATCTTAAGTGGGTCTTAAACCCTTATAGACGTGGTGTTTGAGAGAAATGTGGAAATGTAAGCAGGAAAAAACCAAACAAACAAGATAATAAAAATAAGTTCTAGTATACTAGTAATGTATATGTTCTTTATATATTATCAATGTGGACCAATTTTACTATCTGAAAGGAAAAGAAATCATGTTAAAGATGATACATATTTTATAATATAGTATTTGTCATAATCATGAGTTTTCTGATCTATTCTTGCCTACTTTTCTATTAATCTCCTCCCGCGTCTAAACTACAGTGTTCAGTTTCTCTTGTAAACAATTTTATTTTCAATACCTGTAAAGGTGCTTGACACACAACAATATTTATTAGGTGCATTAATAATAGAGTTGGTGCCTATGGCAGGAGAAAAAGGGACTTTTCTTTCAGAGGCTTAGGCTGTTGTTGAGGACAGTGCTCCTATGAATGTGCAAGAAGATTCCCATTCCCCTTCATTCTTATTGTATCCTAATTATCATATAGTTTCTATAATGGAATGTTTTGTAAATTGCAAACAATACACACAAAGAACTTTCAGAGACCCCTTTACCTAAAAAGTGAAAGTCAGCTATAACTGATTATAAGGCTTAATTTAAAGCATGTGAGAGACGTACAAGTGACCTTTGGGCAAGCATTGTATTTTTTAATTAATGCTATAATTTTATAATCTACTTAAATCAATGCATTCACTTTGATATAAACACTGAAGCAGTGTTACTTTAACGTGTATTTAATGTATTTTGTGATCTTCATAACATATATATGTGTGTATGTGTGTGTGTGTGTGTGTGTGTGTGTATATATATATATATATTTTTTTTTTGAGATGGAGTCTTGCCCTCTCACCGAGTCTGGAGTGCAATGGTCCAATCTAGGCTCACTGCAACCTACGCCTCCCTGGTTCAAGCCATTCTCCAGCCTCAACCTCCTGGATAGCTGGGATTACAGGCTTGTGCCACTGCATCTGGCTAATTTTTGTATTTTTAGTAGAGATGGGGTTTCACTGTGTTGGCCAGGCTGATCTTGAACTCCTTACCTAAAGTGATCTGCCCATCTCTGCCTCCCGTAGTGCTGGTTTTACAGGAGTGAACCACTGCACCTGGCCACTGACTTATATTTCTATTGTTACTTGACCCTATTAAGTGACAGAATCCACTAATTATTCAGAGCTTATAAATGTGTTCAGACACATTTGGAACTGGGAACTAGATAGGCTTTTGTTTTAAAATAAAAAGACATAAATTCAGCTTGAGGGTTGATATACAAAATTTTCCAGTTAAATGTCTAGATCTTAGACAGTTACAGACATACTGGGATCTCAAACAAGTGGACTAACTGACACCAATGCATCTGGGAGGAGACCAGCTCTAAATACGTTCTTCTATATTTTTTATTATATCCATTCTCCAAATAATTGAAAATACATTGTCCTAAGGATCATAAAATGATTTAAAGGTAAATTAGAGACATGAATCTGATCAAAATACTATATTAAAATAACTTTGAGAATATTTAAATAACACTGCACCAATACTCAAAACTAATGTATAACTCAAGAAAAAATAAAGCTAGTACTAAGTGTTTGTACAAAAAAGTCAGTATTCAATGTTACTTAACCTTAGTTTTTATGATAAAATATATTTAAATTATATAGGTATTCTCCTAAAGTTCCTACATTTATTTCTCATGTAATTTTCATGAAGATCTCATAACAGAAAAGATCCATTTTGGTCTTTTTGCGTGAATAACTCTTCCTTTGGTCCTATTTCTGTTATATAAGACAATGTAATCATTTATTTGCTTTTCTCTCACTCTTTTCAAGTTTTATGCACATATTGTAAAGAGGTTTACTTACTGAGGCATGGGACTGTTGGCGACCACCCATCTTGTGTGCAATGAATGTAATCCCAGTAACTTCCTGAAGGAGTCACAAAATTTGCATCACAGTAATAGGAGTAAGATTTTCCTGCAGCTACTGGAAAGTATGGTCTACGCTTACTCTCATAATACAGACCTCCATGTTGAATTTCTGGAAAATTGCAAGGTTTCACTTCTTGTAATAAAAAACAAAAAAACAGTATAAATAATGTTTTACTATAACGGATAATCATACAACAGATGACATTTTTGATCAATGAATTATTTTCTCTTCTTAGCATAATTACATTCATTGAATTAGGGGTTTTAGGGCAAGAAAAGTTACAGAATTCCAATGACCTAGATATGTGAAGAGCTGTTTGTTAATGAAGATTGAAGAAAACTGCAGACCTATTTAATGTACTCTCCATGAGTACAGATCTTCTAGTCCTGGTTGATTAGTGAGCTTCCTGGTTGAGAGATGAAGACGCTTATTTTACCATTCAGCTCATGTCTTCTTTTCCTTTCTGTTCCATCCCATTAGAAATCAGAGCCCTGCCTTTTCTTCTCAGACCAACTCTATAGTGGGAGATAGTAGTTTTTGGGGGATTTTAAAAAATTGACTGGAAGGAATGTAAAAACTACAGGGAAACATAGAGATTTCTCATTGGTCACATCACACAACAAAATAATATTTCTAATTCATGTCTCAAACCAGTTATTAAGACAAGATTTCTATTCTTTATTTAACCAGGAAAATGAACTACGAATATTTCTTAATATCTAAATGTCTAAGAATATAATAAGCATTTTTATTTATTTTTAATTTCGATTAGAAAGTAAGATGTTTTTAATGTGTTATGTAAAATTTTTTTTTTTTTTTTTTTGAGACGGAGTCTTGCTCTGTCACCCAGGCTGGAGTGCAGTGGCCGGATCTCAGCTCACTGAAAGCTCCGCCTCCCGGGTTTAGGCCATTCTCCTTCCTCAGCCTCCCGAGCAGCTGGGACCACAGGTGCCCGCCACCTCGCCTGGCTAGTTTTTTTTGTATTTTTAGTAGAGACGGGGTTTCACCGGGTTAGCCAGGATGGTCTTGATCTCCTGACCTCGTGATCTGCCCGTCTCGGCCTCCCAAAGTGCTAGGATGTAAAATATTTTGAGCATACTATAATTACAGTTTATTGAGGAATTTGTGTATATTGAATATTTGACATATATGTTTAAGCACTATGTCATCATAAGGCTTATACTTGATGTTTCCAAAAAAGGTTTCCACTTCCATGGGATGATTCAGAGATAATTTACTACTTGTAATATTAGAATAGTATTCAGTTTTTCTATGAAATGTGATCATTGTTCAAGAAACCTTATACTACACATAAAAGATTCCAACATATGCACCACACACACACACACAAAATATTGTTTATGATCTCCATTATTCTTTAGTCCACTGGTTTATTGTCTTTCTTTCTTATTTTTTCATTAAAGAGATTCTCAGGCAGTTTCTACAGTCTTGTTATGTGGATTATAAATGCTGAATTCTTGCATCTCTTAAGTACTTTCATTTAAATGATATGTGAGTAACTTCTCTAGGTATAGATTCTTGGCCTACAGTCCATATTTCTCATCACCTTTTTTTTTTTTTTCTGCCACATTTTTGAAACTTCCAATGTAGAAGTTCAAACATTCATTCAGTTTCATTGCTTATAAATAGCATTTCAATTACTCTGATTTTAGGGTATAAATCCTCAGCTGTGCTGTTTCTGAAGCTGAGCTCGCTCAACCTCTTCCCCCTATTGCAATAGCCAGATAAAATCTGTCTTGTCATATTTAACAAGTGTCAGATGAATAATTTGTCTTTAACACATCTTGCATTCATCAATCTATTTCTTTTTGTTTAATTAGAAAAATTTTTCAAGCGGTTTCTACAGATAAGTTATGCAGATTGTAACTTTGAATCCTTGCATGTTGTAAATGCATTTAACAAAGACCTGGGAACAATACCTTGTCTTTGTATAGTTTCTTGGCCTATATCCATATCTCTCATTGTTGATAGATTTTGCCCCCCATTTTTTGAACCTTCCAACATTGAGCTTAAAATGCTCATTTAGTTTCATTCCTTCTATGTTACATTATGCTGTTTTCCCCCCACCACTGTTTGGAGATTTGTACTATTTTCTCTTTACCTTTGAACTTTGCGAATTTCACCATGATACATTATGATACATCAGCATAGGTCATTTAAGACTAATTCCAGGGGGCGGAGCAAGATGGCCGAATAGGAACAGCTCCAGTCTCCAGCTCCCAGCGCGAGCCACACAGAAGACAGGTGATTTCTGCATTATCAACTGAGGTACTGGGTT
>NW_012099566.1:824090-830483 GCF_000951045.1 Mandrillus leucophaeus
AGGGGGGAGGGGGGAGGGATTGCATTGGGAGTTATACCTGATGTAAATGACGAGTTGATGGGTGCTGACGAGTTGATGGGTGCAGCACAGCAACATAGCACCAGTATACATATGTAACAAACCTGCACATTGTGCACATGTACCCTAGAACTTAAAGTATAATAATAATAATAAAAAAAAGACTAATTCTACCTTGGATAAGCTTGAGTCTTTGGATTTGCAGGAAGTGAGCCTTAAGAAACTCAATTAAATTTTCCATTAAATGGTAGAGCAGAGATTTAATCTTTAGTTTTCTGATTTCAGAGCAAGTATAGTTAATCTATCTCATGATGGTGTTTCATAGAATGTAAGTAACATAGTCTGCTGAGATTTCTTTTCAAAAAAATCAAAAAGGAATTATAATTAAAAGTAGCTATCATTATCATTAATTCCACAAGCTTGAGCCACTTCATGACTTTTCTTTTTTACTGAGCAAATTTAGAACACTTTTATCTTTTTCACATGGTAGTTCTCTAATTGGCATTGAAGTCAGCAGAACTTAGAGAAGCTTCATTCTATTTCTTAATCTTCTACCAATGTAAGTTGTAGACTCATAAGCAGTTATGATGGTTCTATTACAATGTTAACTCAAACTGACCTTAATATTGATTAAAATGCTCACTGATTTTTATAGTGGTTGCTAATCTCTTTGTACCAGTACAGCTGATTCCTTTGACCCAGGACCAGGATCTTACAGTTACCACTACTCAATTTAATTTTATTGGATTTAGCTTTGCACATAGGATTCTTCTGGAATCATGAATCTATACTAATGCAGATTCACTATCACCATCTGCTGTAGCATTTTGTTTGTGAATTTATACTGCATTTCTCCTACATCATTAAACTATGGGCAGATACAAAAGAGTAATAAAGCCTGAGAATAAAACGCTGTAACTGAGAATCAGGAAAAACATATTTAATAAAACTACAAACTACTTGATAAATCATCAAACCAGTCAGTTTCTCCATCTTTTCCACACAAATTTCAGAAGGTCATTTGTAAAATACTTTTGCAGAAAACCAGATATAACTGGGATTCAGTTGGTCCAGAAGCATTTGGGCTGATCCAGGATTTTCATAAGCCAACTATAGAATAATTACATATTTTCCTTACAGTTTTTATGCCCATTGAAATTGATTTCACAGTTACAATAGCTACCTCTCTCAAGAGCTCATGCTTTTGGCAATTCATCTGGGCTTGGGCACGATAATCCTAACACCTTGGGAGGCCAAGGTGCAAGGACTGCTTGACGCCAAGAGTTTGAGATCAACCTAGGCATCATAGAAAGACCTTGTGTCTATAAAATAATAATAAAAAATTAACTGGGCATGGTGACACATGCCTATATTCCCAGCTGCTTAGGAGATTGCAGTGGGAAGATCGTTTGAGCCAAGGAGGTCAAGATTGCAGTGACGTATACTGCACTGCTGCACTCCAGCCTGGGCAACAGGCTTCTTTTTAAAACATTGTTTTAAAAAGAAGAGAAAAGAACATTTTTCTGTCATGGACTATCCACTTTAAGTATGGTTCCCTTTACAATGCACTTTAAGAGAGAAAAAAAGAATATGTTTGTAGAGACAGAAAAAACCCCGAAAAAGGCAAAAGAACCATCATAGAAATAAAACACCATATTGACGTGAGAGACCTTTTGCTACATTTGATGATTTGTGGAAATTCCGGAAATTCTTCAATACTCCTTCCTCAAAATAGTGGAGTCTAATTCTCCTCCACTTGTTGTGTGCTGGACTTAGTGACTCATTTCTGAAGAATAAATATGGCTCAGGTGAGAGTGTGTAACTTGGTGATAAATGACATGAAGGCTTCCTCTTCCTCCTCACTCTCTCTCTCTTGAATCTTTAGCTCTGGAGAAATTTAGTTGCCATTTAAGCAACCTGTGAAGGGGACAATGTGGTAAGGTATTGGGGCCTCCTACCAAAATCTGTGTGAGTGAGCCATGTTGGAAGCAGATCCTGCAGCCCAGCCAAGTTGTTAGGTCATGCAGCCCAGGCCAACATCCTTGACAGCTACACAGGAGAGAATCTGACACAGAACTAAACAGCAAAGTCACTCCCAAATGCCTGACCCACAAAATCTGTGAGAAAATAAAGGTTTGTTGTTTTAAGCAAATATGCTTTTAGCAAAATATGTTACACAACCATACATAATTAACATACTAGGCTTTAGAGGGTACTTGTCTCACCCAGTGTATTATTTTGGACATTGGAAGAATAGAGACATACCTATTCGTACACACACTTACATCTGTATAATTCTGAGTGGTAAACATTAAAAAGAATTTAGTTCACAAAAATTGTTTTAAATTCTACTTAGAATTGTCTACTTTGGAAAACAAAGAGTTCTCAAAACTCCATATACTAAAATATTGAAATTTATTTTTTCCCCTATTTTTTGCATTTAAGAGAAAGTAATTTCAGATTTTAAATGTAAAGTCAATACATGGACTGGAACTTACCGCTACATCCTGGAGCAAGTAGGTACCCACCCACTACTAGTGCATTTGTCCTGGTTCCCTGGGTTGCAGGATAAAAGCCATCTATACACTTACATATGATTAAATCTTCAGTTCTGCGTTTTGCCCTTTCAGGTGTGTAGACACCATTTTGAATATAAGGAGGATTACATTTTTTTTTCTGAAAAGAAAATGGCTGTGTGGACTATGTAGAAATGACTACCCATTAAAATAAAGTACATTCTTGCTAGAAACACAGTAAAAATGCAAATAAGAAGGAAGGCCTGAGTAAGGACTTACCAGTGTTAACCATCCATGTATTCTTCACAGAAGTCTTTCAGCTTTTCTCCTTGAGTACACATATCTTAGCTCTGGTTGATTTAGTGAGAGTCTTTGATAAGGAAAGGAGACAGGCAAATACTGGGTAGAAGAGGGCGGTGCCCTGGCAAAGGCCCCACCCCAACCTTAAATGAGGACAGATATGCCTGTTTTCCTGTCCAAAATGTTGCCTTTGGCCCTCCATGCTCCTCATCCAGTCCCCATATAAACCCAGCACCTTAGCGGGCACACTTAGACGGCTGAACATCAAGACTAATCACAGCGGAACACGGCGGCAGAGAGAGAAGAGGAAGGATGTCTGGATGCCCAGGGAGGTGGGTTCTGCTGGGGAAGGTCGGAGAAAAATCTGGCCTCTGGATGGCCCAACTCCAGGGGAAGACTACCTTCCCACTCCATCCCCTACTTCGGGCTCCTCTTCGAACTTGCTGAGAGCCACCGCCATCATTCAATAAAATCTTGCACTCATCCTTTGAGTCCGCATGTGATCCAATTCTTTCGGAACACAGGGCAAAGGCTCAGGATACAGAAGGCTATACACTGGTCCCAGGCTCTTGAGATAAGGCAGAGGGTCCTTTGAACTGATTAACACGCAAGCCGTCTGCAGACAGCAAATCTGAGTTTTGTAACACACGTCCACCTGGGCTTCTGTAGTCAGACACCTACCCCTAGACTCTGCCCTGGGGCCAGAACTCAAAAGCACTTACGCCGGCCTTTGCACCTGCCCGTCTGCCAGCAGCCCCTAGGGGTTTGAGCTGCGGGGCGACAAAGCAGGTGACAACCCTGTTGCATGTCTCGCGAGGGGAATCAGGGAACTCTCCCATTTATAAGCTCTTTTCAGCTCATGAAAATATTTCCCCAAATATGTGTTTTATGAAAACATCTTTCAGCATTTCCTTCTGAACTACAACCCAAACAATGCCTAAACACCTTTCTAATATAATACAGTGTTGTTGGGAAAAAAGCATTGTTAGGGAATGACTTTCACTTGGCCTTAGTGTGAATAACTTGGCATTGTCAACATGGGTGGTGTCATTTTAAACACAGAACATTCTGTACAGTGATTTTCATTGTAAAGTCTGTGATGTCAAACTTCAATAAAATTTCTTTTTGGTAATTGAACCTGAAAAAAAAAAAAAAAGAAGAAGAAGAAGAAGAAGAAAGACAAAGGTGCTTTCACCAATTCAGTCCTTCAGTCCTTGGTCTTTTTTTCTTTCTGTTCCCTTCCATCAGAATTCAGAGTCCTGCCTTTTCTTCTCAGAACAATTCAATGGATGGAGTTAGTAGTGTTTTTGTTTGATACCTAATGTAAATAATGAGTTAATGGGTGCAGCACACCAACACAGCACATGTATATGTATACGTATGTAATAAATCTGCACGTTGTGCACAGGTACCCTACAACTTAAAGCATAATAATAATAATAATAATAATAAAGATTAAATTCATTAGCTTGTTATTCTATTTACTGAAAGCAATGTAAGAAATATAGAAAAAGAAATCTAGGAAGATGGCGGAGGAGGAAACACCTGGAATTTGACTCCTCACCTTTACAGTTGCATGGCCAGAATTTGTCTGTTTGTACTATTTTTGGAGTCTATTGAAGGCCTACAACTTCTAGGGGTGACTTGGATCATAAGTTGCACTCACATTCAGTTGATTTTAGCTCCTAGCACAGTGGCATATGTTCATATCACGCTCCTTAGCCACATGATAGGCAGCTGTATGTGTATTTCTGGAGCAACCTGTACATAGCATCAGGGAGCCAGAGTGTCGAAAACAACTTGATTCTTCAAATATTTGAGATTTGTGATCTGATTGCTGGGTTCTTTGATCACAGAGATGCAGAGAGAAAGATAGGTGGCCATTGTTTTTGCAGCTTTCTCCATTGTTGCAATTCCCTCTCCTTGGCTGATGTGAATTTGTCCAAGGGGAGATACACTAGGATATTCAAAAGTAACCGCATGAATGGGGAAAATTAGAAAATGACTATGAACACTTAGGAAAAAGTGCAGGCTTGGAAAACACTGGAGACAACCTAAAGTCTATACTACAGGCTAATTCTTGACACAGACATAGCCTACAGCATTCAGACAAAAACAATAAATGAAAACAATGCAGAAAGAACCTCAGCAAACATGTAGAAGTAGGAGAATCTGATTCCCATTGTTACCCATTATTAGATTAAAATGTTCAGTTTTCAACAAAAAATTTATGTCATATAAAGAAATAGGAAAATATGGCCTATTAAAAAAAATAAACTGAAAGTTTCCCTGAAAAAGTTCTGATGGTAGGTCTATTAGACAGAAACTTTAAGATAACTGTATTAAAGATGTTGAAAGAAGTAAAGAAAGATGTGAAGAAAGAAAATGATGTATGATCAAAATGGAAATATGAATAAAGGATAGAAAGCCTGAAAAGGAACCAAAAAGAAATTGTGAAGGCACAAAGTACAATCATTGAAAAGGAAAAAGATCAAAAAAGAGATTCAGAAGCATAGTAGAGCAGGCAGTAAAGGAATCAACAATTTTAGGAAAACCAAAATTATTGAATCTGAATAACAGAAAAAGAGATTAAAGTATAACGTGAAGAGAATCTAAGGAACACAGGACACCAAGAAGCCAACCAACATACACAAAGTGGACTTCAGAAGAAGAGAAAGAAAGATGAATAGAGAATGTTTGAAGAAATAATGGCATTGATAGAGACCTTCAATAAACTTAATGAATTTAATGAGAATGAACTCAAAGAGATAGATATCAAGATACATTAAAATCAAGATTTTGTCAAAGATCAGATGGCTGTAGATGTGTGGTATTATTTCTGAGGGCTCTGTTTTGTTCCATTGGTCTATATCTCTGTTTTGGTACCAGTACCATGCTGTTTTGGTTACTGTAGCCTTGTAGTATAGTTTGAAGTCAGGTAGCATGATGCCTCCAGCTTTGTTCTTTTGGTTTAGGATTGTCTTGGCAATGTGGGGTCTTTTCTGGTTCCATATGAACTTTAAAGCAGTTTTTTCCAATTCTGTGAAGAAAGTCATTGGTAGCTTAATGAGGATGGCATTGAATCTATAAATTACCTTGGGCAGTGTGGTCATTTTCACATTATTGATTCTTCCTATCCATGAGCATGGTATGTTCTTGCATTTATTTGTGTCCTCTTTTATTTCACTGAGCAGTGGTTTGTAGTTCTCCGTGAAGAGGACCTTTACAACCCTTGTAAGTTGGATTCCTAGGTATTTTATTCTCTTTGAAGCTATTGTGAATAGGAGTTCATTCATGATTTGGCTCTCTGTCTGTTACTGGTGTATAAGAATGCTTGTGATTTTTGTACGTTGATTTTGTATCCTGAGACTTTGCTGAAGTTTCTTATCAGCTTAAGGAGATTTTGGGCTGAGACAATAGGGTTTTCTAAATATCTGATCTTTGACAAACCTGACAAAAACAAGAAATGGGGAAAAGATTCCCTATATAATAAATCATGCTGGGAAAATTGGTTAGCCATAAGTAGAAAACTGAAATTGGATCCTTTCCTTACTCCTTA
>NW_012099566.1:831089-850584 GCF_000951045.1 Mandrillus leucophaeus
GGCAATCATTAAAAAATCAGGAAACAACAGATGCTGGAGAGGATGTGGAGAAATAGGAACACTTTTACACTGTTGTTGGGATTGTAAACTAGTTCAACCATTGTGGAAAACAGTGTGATGATTCCTCAAGGATGTAGAATTAGAAATACCATTTGACCCAGCCATCCCATTACTGGGTATATACCCAGAGGATTATAAGTCATGCTGTTATAAAGACACATGCACACGTATGTTTATTGCAGCACTAATCACCATAGCAAAGACTTGGAATCAACCCAAATGTCCATCAATGACAGACTGGATTAAGAAAATGTGGCACATACACACTATGAAATACTATGCAGCCATAAAAAAGGATGAGTTTGCGTCCTTTGTAGGGACATGGATGCAGCTGGAAACCATCATTCTCAGCAAACTATCACAAGAATAGAAAACCAAATACCACAGGTTCTCACTCATAGGTGGGAATTGAACAATGAGATCACTTGGACTTGGGAAGGGGATCATCACACACCGGGTCCTATTGTAGGGAGGGGTAGGGGGGAGGGATAGCATTAGGAGATACACCTAATGTAAATGACGAGTTAATGGGTGCAACACACCAACATGGCACATGTATACATATGTAATAAACCTGCACGTTGTGCACATGTACCCTATAACTTAAAGTATAATTTAAAAAATCAAGCTTTTATTTAATTAAGTTATTTAAATTGTAGAGATAGGGTCTTGCTCTGTCACCCAGGCAGGAGTGCAGTGATGTGATCATAGCTCACTGCAATCTCAAATTCCTAGTCCAAAGCAATCCTACTGCCTCCGCCTTTTCAATAGTAAAGACTACAGGCATGCTCTACTATATCAGCGTAAGTTTTTAATTTAATATAACTTTTTATTATTTTTTAGACAGGGTCATGCTCTGGCACCCAGGCCGGAATGCAGTGATGTGATCAGTGCTCACTGTAGCCTCGACCTCCTGGACTCAAGTGATCCTTTCACTTCAGCCTCTTGAGTAGCTGGGACTACAGGTGCATTTCACCATACCTGAAGACTTTTTGTTGTTGTTGTTGTTTTTGAGACAGGGTTTTGCCATGCTAGCCAGGCTGGCCTCAAACTGCTGGCTTTAAGCAACTCTCCCCATTCAGACTTCCAGAGTGCTGGTTTTACAGGAATGAGATACTATACTTGGTGATAATCAAACTTTTAAATAGCAAAGACACAGAGAGTCTTGAATGAAGCAAGAGAGAAGCAATTTCTCACAGGTAAGTATTTCTTAGTAAGATTATTAGGAGATTTCTCATCAGCAACTTATAGGCCAGAAGGTGTTGGGCCAGTATGTTCAATATGCTAAAAGAAAAAATGTCTTTCAACTAAGAATCCCATATCTGTCAAAAATGTCCTTCAAAAGTGAAGGAGAAATTAACTCATTCCCAGATAAACAAAAGCTGAGGGAGTTTGATACCACTAGACTTGACTTTCAAGAAATGTCTAATAGAGTCCTGAAGGGTAAAGTGAAATAATACTGGACAGTAACTGGACAGTGAAGGAAGAAATAATGACCTCATTAAAGGTAAATACATGAGCAATTTAAAAAGACCAGCATTACAGTAACAATGGTTTTGTTTCCATTTTTTTTGATTTTCTATATGATTTAAAAGACCAGTGAAGTTTAGAAAAACAATTATTAACCTGAAAGCTTTTGTTGTTGTAGCTTTGATTTATAACTCCACATTTCATTTTCTACATAATTTAAGAAAACAATGCATTTAAATGAATCATTACATTTTGGGCACATGATGTGAAAAGAAGCAGTTCTGTGACATTAACAACTGAAAAGAGGGAATGGAGCAAAGTTTTTATGTATTAGTGAAGTTAAGCAGGTGCAATTCAACCGAGAGTGTTGTAATATGTAATAGGTGTAAATGAGAGTTAATATTCAGATGGGGGGGGATTTTAAGAAGCCATTGGGGAAATTTTTGTGTTCTCTTCCCAACTGTTAAGAGTTATCATGGAAGCACGTAGAGAGATTAGGTCTGTATCACCTGAGTCTTAGAATTCTTGTAATAAACAAGATTCTAAGCTACATTGAAAACAAAGTGTGAACAAGACATAAACTTCGGTTTATTAAGCTACTGAGATTTGAGAATACAATTATTCCCAAATAAAAAGAAAATCTGCTTCTTGTGTTGGTAAACCTTTTACATCTGAAGACAAACAATGGTATTCCACGTACTATCAGCCAAACATAAATTGAATGTGGGTTATCATTTTGTTGTGTTCATTAATCTCTTTCTAACATCTTTTCTGAACAGTACTTATAAGTGAAGATCGCTCAATTGTGTAGTGAAATATATTTTCCAAGGAACTGCTTGTGAGCTCAAGTCAAATTTAAAAGAAAAATAAATTATAAAATCAACTCAAAAGATAACTGCAGTTTTAAAAATAGAGTATAATTAAAACAAGGTTTGTATGTGTAATTTTGAATCATACAACTTAAAATGTGGAGGGCTCAGAAGAGATTAACTCTTCTACCCCGCCATCCCCACAACATATGGCAATATGTGTAAAGGTCACCCTTTCAGAAAGTCACTCGACCTCTGACTCGATGTTGGATAAAACTGTTACCTGCTTCACTGACTGTGACAGTCTTCATCAAAAGCTAACTTGCTCCCCTTCATAAGTGTTTTGAAATACCTCGACAGTCATCATAATGCTATAACTGTACCTTTTTGCATGCTTCTTGTGCTATAATTTCTTTAACTCTTCAACTATCTATATATTGTCTTCCATGCCGTGATAGTTTGATACCAATCATTTTAAAATGTGGTAGAGTGAGTGCAATACACTATTACAGATATGATATTTGGTGGGCAAACCACGCAGTTGAGATTAATTCATTGATAATGAAAAACATCATTCCTTTTGAAGTCTAGAAGAGATAGATGTTTCTTTCAGTACCACTATTGTCTATTAATATTACGCTTATTAATGAATGTCTTCATTTTCTTCCACTTAATTGCGTTGTTAGTTCAATGTTTCCTCATCTGGTATCAGTGGAATTTACTTTTAAAAGCTAAATATAAATGTTGTTTCCACTAGGTAAATCCGCCAACAAAAAAGTAAAAATTCTTTTTTGACTTGAATGCCTCATGAATGATTTATTTGTTCTTAATAGATAAATAATAAAGGTATTTTTGAAAGAAGTTAAAATTTTAATTAAAAATATGTTGCTGATTTTCCTTGATTTGAAGGTTAGTTCTCTTGAGATAAATGGGGTAGAGTAATATTCTTTAAATGTATATATGAATTTCAATATAGACACAGGTTTGCTGTGACAGCTATTTTCTCTGAGTCAGCTGCAAAAATAACCCATGCTCTATTTATTCATAATATGGTAATTATTGACAGAATTTTTTTGGGGGGAGAAATTCATGTTAATCATTCTCATTACCTCTCTCAAACTTAACCGAAATTCTGAATTTGTGGTGTTCCCTTTCATTCAATTTTTCTATCAAAACAAACAAACAAAAAAACACAACAGGCACAAAAAAACCCAGGCAATAATCTTTGATATCAGCTTCTCTCAACCATTTTCTTCTGGGATTACAGCAACCATAACTAGTTTCCTTATCTTCACTTCTCATCTTTATAATCTATTTTCTTGTGTATAAATTAATGACCCTTCGTCTGGTCATTTTATTTCTCCACTTAAAATCCTTAATGGATCCCAAATCAGCTAACAGTACAAGAAGAACCTCATTCCACTTTCTCCACTTCTCCTACGTAGTATGGTCTCTTTGGCAATTCTGGAAATTTTATCAGCATTAACTTAAACTGAGCTTGTCTAAAACTATACCAAGTTATGCTAAAGCTGTTGGTTCAGGGTGCACACATTAGCAATGACTGTTTTTTGGAAAAGAGAGAAAATAAATATTACTGTAACATGAGAAAAAATCTGAAATGTAGCAAATTATCTCCAGAAATAAAACATTTTGTTGTGTTTTGTGGCATTTTGTTTGTTAGAATTCATGTATCAGGTGAGATATATTATTGATATAAAAACATAGGCACACACATGAATATACATATATATTTATACATTCCATATGTATATGTGTATATATATGCATATACATAGAGAATGTTGAACAACACAGTTTAAATAGCATACATTTTATGTTTGTTTATAATTTCAAAACAAGTTTCTTTATATCAAGTTCTTCATAATTCTGAAACAATGATAGAAAATAATATTTACATTATATTTGTTATGAAATCTTAATAATATAACTAAAGAAAAATCTGTAAGTTTGAATCATCATAAATCAGAGAGAACTGGAAGGAGGTTAGTGGCATGACAGCTTTAGTGTGCAGATGAGAAGACTAAATTCAGAGAAGTGACATCTTTACTTTGTAGGAAGCATTTGCTAGTTACGGAACTGGCCCTAGAGGTTTGTTGGGTGACTCATGACAACTTCTCCGACCCAGCCCTTCAACCATGGATGCACAGTTTTCTGCTGAGTCTCCTCCGTATTGGAAAATCTAATCTTCCCTGCTTTGTGTAACATCCTGAGATACTCCTACGTTTTCTTATGGTTGCAGGATATTTAGTCCGAGGAAGAAAGGGAAATAAACTAAAGGAAATAATTTTATTTATTTATTTATTGAGACAGTCTTGCTCTGTCGCCAAGGCTGGAGTTCAGTAGTGCGATCTTGACTCACTGCAATCTCCACCTCCCAGGTTCAAGTGATTCTCCTTCCTCAGCCTCCTGAGTAGCTGAAATTACAGGTGTTTGTCACCATGCCTGGCTAATTTTTTGAATGTTTAGTAGAGACAGTGTTTCACCATGTTGGCCAGGCTGGTCAACAAGAGAGGCCTGGCCTCAAGAGATTGACCCACCTCAGCCTCCAAATTGCTGGGATTACAGGCATGAGCCACCATGCCACCATGCCCGGCCAAAAATTCTTTTTCTTAATAAATGATATTTTCAAACCTGAAGTGAGGTTTTCATAGTTTAGGTTGATTTCTAAAAATCGTTTCTCCCACTAGAAGACACTGGAGTTTCATAGAGAAATTATTGGAACTGGGTGTGTAGTAGGAAAAGTCAAGGAAAGCCTGGAACCTTTTGTTATGCCAAAGCTTATTGGGGGCACGTGAAATACACACAGAAGCCAGCTTCTTAGTGAGATTTGAAACAAATTTGAGCGTCCCAAAGAAGTACAATGGCAACTGATTGTAATGCATTGGGTATTGAAAATGATCCAGTTTGAAAGGGATTTAGAAGCAACCCTGCTCTACAATACGAATTGTCACCCTTGATACTTTGTTATGGCAACTTTAATAGATGAATGTAACATTTATACAATTTTAAAAGGATATTCATAATTAAAATAATTTTTCTGACAACCTATTTTTAAATAAGTGTTAATAACTTATGAGTTTATGGAAGAAATAATGTTCAATACAAAGTCAATGAACATTATAATAGGTTATAATTACTAATTTTCTGTCAAGTTTATCTTTCAAATAGCGTGGCTTCCAAATAATTATTATTCAGAACTGAAACGTCAACTACGATTAAAAAAAGTTTCCTAGCATAAGCAACTCACAAAGTATGTCTTTCATTAATCATATGAAAAATATTTCTTAGATTTGCTTTACCAGATTCTAAATATGTATGAATACAGGTATATAAAAACACAAAGTATTCAACAACACAAAACTCAGCAAGGACAATACAGCCAAGATATAATTACCAAATTCTAATAAATACCTTCTAAAATATGTATTGTGGGTATATACGTATCCTTGAGTGAAAAGTAAAAATTAGTTTTAATTATATTATTTTAATAAATTGTGTAAATATCATTGTATTTTTCTGCTAGCGGTACTATAACAAAGTACCACAGATTTCATAGAAATTTATTTCCTTGGAGGTCTGGAGGATAATAATTTGAGATATAGCTGTCAACAGGGTTGCATTCTTCTGAGGCCTCTTCCTTTGCCTTGTAAATGGTTTTATTCTGTCTATGCTTTTATGTGGCCTTCTCTCTATATGGTGTGTCCTTATTTTCTCTTCTTATTGACACCGGTTATACTGGAGTAGGGCCCACCTGAATCATTGATCTTTAACTTAATTACATCTTTAAGCACTCCTTCTCCAAATGCAGTCGTATTCTCAGGTATTGGGAGTTTGGGCTTCAACAAATGAACTTTGGAAGAATGCAGTTGAACCAATGCTACTGAATACACAAAGATGTTTCTCTCTACCAAGGTATTATTCAACTAAATTAATTACTTTCTCCTTTGAGATATACAGGTGCGACCCTATATATCTAGATACTATATATCTATATCTATATATCTAGACATTTTGCTCAAGTTTACTCCTTAGAAAGAGTTCACTGGAGGAGACAAGTTTTCGACTGGAATATCAAATAAGAAAGAATTTGTCATGATTCTTATAGTGCTTTTGAGAAAGTAAGTAAGAAAGTATAGAGCTTATTCTAATCTAATTTCAGTCATTTCAAAATAGTACTGATTTTCTCTATTTTTCTGCATTGCATTCTACTTTAATCTATTTAATCCTTATTTTAAAAAATGTGCCTGTAGCAGTTTAGTTAACAAAGGAAATAACAGGAGAAATTGCTTTTTTTTCATATTGGCACAAATCAAGGTTGATTTTGCACAGCAATTAAAACTAGCAAATCATGTGATAGATAATACTGTAAAACCTAAAATTCTTAACCTAGAATCAAATAAGGTGGCATAACTTTGAGAGGAGTGGCTGAGGGAAAAGATACTCTCATAAATTGACAATGGGATTTCTAGTATTATCCTACACTACATTTGTTGGAACATTATAAAGTTTTGGATAATTACAAAATTTGTTTTCTTCATTAATGGCCACACACCCTTGATTCTCCATGATTTTTACCCCATGTGGTTCCACTGCTAATGTTATGATGTAGTTCTTTAATATGCAAGGCCTGCATTCAAAGAGATAGTTAATATAGAAAATACATGACTACTGAAGAGAAAACATATCAGAGAACAATGACATAAAGCTATGAAAGGTATTTATTTCTGTATTTGTTCATTGCACATTTGCTAGAAAACTCAGAAATGCAAATTAAAATTTACTGCATTGCAATGTAAGTTTATATTCTGCTTTTTGATTACATGTATGTTGTGATTTACATATTGCTAATCTTGTTGAAATATTAAATTCTTACGTTAATTAGTTTTCGCAGCTTTCTTAAGGTATAATGGAAATGTAAGAAATAGCATAATTTAAAATATTTTATTTGCGGTTTTGATATATGAATCTATAAAAAATCACTATATGTAAGATTATGAAAATGTCGATCACTCCCAAAGTTCCCCTTGTATTATGAATAAGAAACTTTTTAACATTTTAAGGTTAGACTCTATCTAATGACATATTTCCTACTTAAAATTTTATAAGTATATTCACATATCTCCATAATGAATATTAAATGCCTTTTACGCTGCAGAACTTGTTAAACAAAGAAAATATTATTCATTTTTTCTTTAAGTTGGAATGAGATTTTTTTCATAAAATTAATTTCTGTTATACTCTCACAAAATATGCTACTTCTGCTAGCATAGTGAATATATCCTATTAGATTTATAAAAAAATTATAGACATACAAAGCTAGATATTACATGAAGTTACAATTAAGAGGGAAGCTGAGTGTTTAGATCTCTTTCAACTTACCTTGTCCATTAGCACAGGAAACCCACAAGGTGAGAATGACATTGATTAGTAACAACATGTTAGATATTCTCAGCAGTATATTAATACAAAAGTTTCAGTTGCACTGTTTGAAATCTTTCATTATGAGTTACCATATAATTCTCAATTTAAGTGCACTACCACGAAGCTAGGTCTTTAAGGTCACTTAGTAAATATCAAAGTTCAGAGAGTTTTGCAAAATGCTTCAATGATTCCTATTAGTGGTTTCACAATCATCTGTGGAATTGATTCCCTGATATGTACATGTACAGTTTTATTTAGCGACAGTAATAGACCAACTCCAAAAGTAACATAAAATATTAATTCATTTTTATTTCTTAGTTTTTGAGCAAAGAGAGTTTTAATAAAGGGAACAAAAGGCTTCTGCAACTATTGGAAGCACTGAGGGAACAAAGGTCGGAAATGCTATTTCCAGAAAATTCCGAAGTTCAGGAATCTTAGTGATGCCCTCACTAATTATCCATGGTGCTGCAGTGGATGTTTCTCAGGAAAACGTCCAGAAGCAAGGAAAGCTACTGTTGGTGATCTCAGCTGCTACCAGCAGCTGCTGCCAGAGAATGCTTTGTCTTTATCTTCTTCCAAATCTTCTTTAAGTACATCTTATGGAGGAATCTAAGGGAGAAGCAAGTATGGAGAAAGGGACTTCAGAAACTGTAGTTTCAGACTTATCTTCTGCACTGCAGAAGAAAATGAAGATAGGAGCTGGGTTGATGTTACGTTGAAAATAAACGTCTGGCACACTATTCTACTTCTGAAAATCCTGCTGTTTGAGCATGGCAAGTTGTTTTTTTCCACAAATGGTCACTATACTATCTCCTATCCCAGATACTCTTCTCACAATGAGAACACTAATTTTAAAATTAAACACTGGAAAATAGGTGAAGTTCTTCAACAAACAGATTAATCATAAACGAACAACACTCAGAGTCCACATCACTAAAATTTTCTGTTGTCTTTTGCTTTCCAATACCCAGCTTAATTATTTAAGAATTTTTGTTTCACAAAAATCAATATGGGTTTGTCTGGACCCCATTCCACTGTCTGTATTTTCATGTGTTTACAGAAGCATACTGAGTTTCAGAACTCACAATAGATCGTCCTGGGTACAAAAGTTTCAGCATATTCTTGACATTTAAATATTTTTAAATTTGTGTTTGAGGGTATCTTTTATTTTAAGGTACATTACATTCCTCTGTGTGTGTGTGTGTGTGTGTATATATATATACACACATACATATAAAAATTTATGTTTTGTTGGAAGAATATAACTCAAGTCCACACATGTTCTCTAATTGACTTCTTCTGTTCTTTCTTTACTTTATTTTACATTATTATACTTGCCATGATTTAAGATTCCATTGATTAAAATAAGAGAATCATGGAGAGAATAACATCAGCAAAACAGCAGTGTAGGCGTTCTCCAGTTTCTCTCTCTCCTACAGAAATTCAAGTATCAACTACCCAGAGCCAAGTTTACCACTCTGAATATAATAGAATATAAGAGTGAAGCTGTAATATAGGAAACAATTTAAAATAATAGCTACAATAGTGGTTGAAGGATATGTGATTTAAAAAGTTGTAAGTTGTGACGTCGAAAATTCAAAATGTGGACTGAAGTAGAGTAAAAATGTAGTTTTGATTTTTCTTGTAAAAAGTGAATCACAAGTTGTTATCATGGTAAAATAAGCTGTTATAAATATAAGAATTTTGTGAGCCTCATAGTAACCACAGCACAAATCTATAGTAAGTACACTACAAATAAAAAGAGAAGAGGCAAACAACACTAATAGAAAAAAATCAACCACAAAGGAAGGAGGAAGAGAGGAAGAAAAAAAATATCGGCCAAACAACTGGAAAGCAATTAAAAATGGCAATAGTTAATCTTTGTCTATCAATAATTACTTTGAATAACAATGAATTGAATTATTCAATTAAAAGACATAGAATGGGTTAGTGGATTAAAAAAAAAGAAACAACGCTCGACTATATGCTCCCTGCAAGAGACCCATATTACCTCTAAGGACTCATAGTCTGAAAGTGAAGTGATAGCAAGAGATACTCCATGCAATTGGAAACAATAAAAGACCAGGAGCAGCTATATGTAAATCAGATAAAGTAGACTTTAAGTAAAAACAGAAAAAGAAACAAAGAAAGTCGTCATATAATGATAAAGGCATCAATTCAGCATAAGCACATGAGAATTGTAAATATATATATGTAAATATTTATATACACTCAACATTAGAGCAGCTCTATAAATAAAGCAAATATTAATAGCTCTAAAAAGAGAGAGAAAGATTGCAATGCAATAATAGTAGGAGACTTCAACTCCCCACTTTCAGCAATGGAAAGATACCCCAGACAGAAAATCAACAAAAAGGCACTGAATTTAAAGTACATTCTAGATCAAATGCCTCTAACAGGCATTTTTGGAATATTTAATTCAACAGCTGTAGAACACATTCTCCTCAACTGCACATAGAATATTCTCTAGAATAGCTCATAAATTAGGTGGTAAAACAAGTTGTAACAAATAGAAAAAAAATTTAGAATTACATCAAGAATCTTTTCTGATCATAATGGTATAAAACTGGTAATTAGCAACAGAAGAAAACTTGGAAATTTTGCAAACATTTGGAAATTAAACAGCATGTTTATTTAAAACCAATGGGTCAATGAAGGAACTAAAAGGAAAATTTGAAACGTTTTTAGACAAATGACCATGGAGACACAACATAGCATAATAGATGAGATACAACAAAACCAGTTCTAAGAGGAAACTTTATAGCAATAAATGCCTTATCAAAAAGAGGAAAGCTCTCAAATAAACAACCAAACATTGTACCTTAAGGATCTAGAAAAACAAGAACAACCTTACCAAAAAAAAAGTAGAAAAGGAAATAACGAATATCAGAGCAGAAACAAACAACATAGAGACTAAATGTAAATACAAAAAAAAAGTAAAGATTTCTTTTAAAAAAATAGAAACAAAATTGACCAACCTTTTATTAGACTAAGGAAAAAAAGAGAGAAGATCCAAATAAATAAAATCAGAGGTGAAAAAGGAGACATTACCTCTGGTTCTACAAAAAAACACGAAGTATCACAAAAGACTATAAGAAACAAATATTTGTTTAAAAAAAAAATTTGGTAAACCTGGAACAAACGGATAAATTTTTGGACACATACAACATATCAAGACTGAATTCAGAATATACAGAGAATCAAAACAGACAAGTAATGAGTAAGGAGATTAAACCAGTAATAATTCACCTATCAAAAAAGCCCAAAACCTGATGTCTTCACTGCTCAATTCTAGCAAACATGTTTTTAAAAAGAAAACTGATAATATTTTTTCTCAAATTATGCAAAAAAAAAAAAGATAATGGAATTTTCTAACTCATTCTTGCATGCCAACATTACCCTGATACCAAAACCAAATAAGGAAATAACACAAAAAGAAAACTACAGACTGATGTCCCTGTTGAACAGAGGTGCTAAAATTCTTAATAAATTACAAGAAAAGTGAATTTCTGTTTGTTTGTTTGTTTTTGAGAAGGGGTCTCTCTCTGTCAGCCCAGTTGGAATGCAGAGGCACAATCTTGGCTCGTTGTGTCCCTGACATCTTGGCCTCAAGCAATACTTTTACCTCAGCCTCCTGAGTAGCTGGAACTATAGGCTTGTGACAGCACACCTAGCTAATGTTTGTATTTTTTGTAGAGATGGGGTTTTTCCATGTTACCTGGGCTGGTCTCAGACTCCTGGGTTCAAGCAATCGGCTCCTCTTAGCTTCCCAAAGTGTGGGATTACAGGCATGAGACACTGTGCCTAGCCTAGAAACTGAACAGCACATTTAAAAATCATTCAGCATAATCAAGTGGAACTCATTTCAAGGAAGCAAAGATGGGTCAACATATGCAACATACGCAAGGAAGCATATCACAATAACAGAATAAACAAAACTATACGATCATTTCAATAGAAGCAGAAAAAGCATTTGAGAAACGGACATTTCTTCATTATAAAGACTCTCAACAAATTAGGCAGAGCAGAGCCAGCTGGAGGAATAGAAGGTGATACCAACTATTCCTCTTCCAAGATATGAATTTAACAACTATCTACACAGAAAAAAAAAAAAAAAACCTTCATGAAACAAAAATAAAAAAACAAAAAAACAGGTTAGTACTTGTAGTACCTGGTTTTAACTTCATATCCCTGAAAGAGTCCCAGAAGAGATAGATAAGACAGTCTTGAATCACTGACACCACCAAAGCTTTCCCCTATCTCCACACTTGCAGCTGTGCCATGATATACAGAGCCTTTCTCTAGGCACTGAGAGAAGGAGAACACAGCAACTGTGAGTTATTGAACAAAGTGCTGTGCTGTTAGAGCAGAAAGGAAAATCAGACCAAACTCACCTAACGCCTGCCCATGGAGGGAACATTTAAACCAATCCTAGCCATGATGGAATCGTTGATCACAGGGGTCTGAGGTTGAGTTCCTGCAAATCTTGCCATCTAAGGCTACCTACCATGCATTGTGTCTCTAAATAAACTAGAGAGACAGTCTAGGACATAAGGACTGCAACACTTAATGTGAGTCCTAGTGCTGAACTAGGTAGGCCCAGAGACAGTGGATTGGGGGAAGACATGCGATATTCAGAGGCACCAGCTGCAACAGCTGGGGCAGCCAAGGGAGTGCTGGCATCACCCAACCCCTAATCCCAGTCTTCACAGTTCACAGCTCCAGAAGAAACCCCTTCCTTCTGCTTGAGGAGGGCAGAGGGAAGGGTGGGGAAGACTTTGTCTTACATCTTGGATATCAGCTTAGCCACAGCAGGACAGGACAATAGTCAAAGTAATGAGGCCCCTGCTCTAAGCTGAAGCACCCAGATGATATTTCTTGACATACCCTGAGCCAAAAGGGAACCCACTGCCCTGAAGGAAATGATGCAGTCATGGCAGCATTCATCCAGGCTAACTAAGAGCCCATGGGCCCTGAATAACCAGCAGTGATACCTAGGTACTACATTGAGGGCCTTAGGAGAGCCTCTGAGACTTGCTGACTTCAGGTACCAGCATGGGCACAGGGGGTAGAAAACCAGTTGGGCTCCTGGGGTCCCCAGTTCCAGGAGTTGACTCATGGATGCATTTCTGGACATGACCTGGACCAGATGAGATCCCAGTGGCCAGAAGGGTGAATCCTAGGCCAGCCAGCACTCAGTACAAACTGACTTAGGAGCACCTAAACCTTAAGGGAACTTCAGCAGTTGTCTGACAGTACTTGTCATGGCCTGGAGTCCTGGAGTGGTGTTAGACCATGAGGTGAGGCTCCTCTGCCTTTGGAAAGGGGAGGGAAGAGTGAGAAGAACTTTAACTTGCCATATGACTGCCAACCCAGTTGCAGTACCATAGCACATCAGGCAGACATCTAAGGTTTTTGACTCTGGTCCCTGACTCACAGATAAAACCTCTGAACCTACCTAGGCCAGGGCCTTTATCACCCTGAGGGGTAAAACACTGGCCTGGTTGTTTTGCCACCTGCTGATTTTAGAGGCCAAGGGCCTGCAGTGAACATAGGCAGTAACCAGGGATGGTGACCTTGAACGACCCAAGGCCCAGTTCTTGGCTGACTTCAGGTCTGACCCAGTGCAGTCTAGTGTCAGTGGCCACAGGGGGCATTTTTTCACTCCATACTCATATTTAGGTGACTCAGAACAATGAGACAGACATTCTTTGTGAGAAAGCAAGAGAAGAGAACACGTTTCTCTGCCTGGTAACCCAGAGAATTCTCCCAGATCTTATTTAAGACCATCAATACCGCACTTCCAGGAGTCTGCAAGAACCACAGCATTACTGGGTTAAGGGTGCCCCCTAAAGCAGATACAGCTTAGGTCACAACACCCAAGTCCTTTCAAATATGTGGAAAGTCTTCCCAAGAAGGATGGTTACAAATAAGCCCAGATAGTGAAGAAAACAGTAAATACCTAACTCTTCAGTGCCGAGACACTGAAGAGTATCTGCTAGCATTAACGCCATCCAAGAACACATGACCTCACCAAATGAACTAATTAAAACAATAGGGAACAACCGTGGAGAAACTGAGATATGAGAACTTTCAGAAAAAGAATTCAAAATAGTCTTGTTGAGGAAAATGGAAGAAAATCAAGATAACACAGAGAAGGAGTTCTGCATTCTATCAGACAAATTGAACAAAGAGATTGAAATAATTTTTAAAAATCAAGCAGAGATTCTGGAGCTGAAACATGCAATTGACATATTGAAGGAGACATTAGACATGCGATTCTTTAATAGTAGAATAGATCAAGCAGAAGAAAGATTTGTTGAGCGTGAAGACAAGCTATGTGAAAATACTGAAGACATTAAACATGCTATTCTTTAATAGCAGAATAGATCAAGCGGAAGAAAGAATTGTTGAGCTGGAAGACAAGCGATGTGAAAATACACAGAGGAGACAAAAAAATAAAGAATTAAAAACAATGAAGTATGCCTACAGGATGTAAAAAATAACCTCCAAAAGGTAAATCTAAGAGTATTGACCTTAAAAAAAGAAGTAGGGAACAAGACAGGAGTGGAAAGTTTATTCAAAAGGACAGTGAGAAACAACTTCCCAAACCTAGAGAATGATATCCATATCAAGTACAAGAAGGTTACAGAAAACCAAGCAGATTTAACCCAAAGAAGACTCCCTCAACACATTTAATAATCAAATTATCTAAGGTCAAGGATTAAGGGACTCTTCTACAACCAGGAAGAAAAAAGAAACAGATAACATACAATGGAGCACAAATACATCTGGCAGCAGGCTTTTTAGTGGAAACCTTACAGGTCAAGATGGAGTGACATGACATATTTAATGTGCTGACAGAAAAAAAACTTTTATCCTAGAATAGAATATCTGGTGAAAATATGCCTCAAACATAAAGAAGAAATAAAGACATTCTCCAATAATCAAAAAGTGATGGATTTTATTACACCAGACCTGTCCTACAAGAAATGCTAAAGGGAATATTTCAATCAAAAAGAAACAGACATTCATGAACAATAAATAATCACCTGAATACACAAAACTCACTGATAATAATAAGTACATAGAAAAATACAGAATATTATAACACTGCAACTGGATTGTGTAAGCTGCCCTTAGTCTAAGTAGAAAGACTAAACAATGAACCAATGAAAAATAATGACTACAGCCTTTCAAGACATAGTTGTTATAATAAGATAAAAATAGAAACAACAAAAAGTTTGAGAGCAGAAGAAAAAATTAAAGTGGAGAGTTTTTATGAATTTGCTTTTTGCTTGTTTGTTTATGCAAACAGTGTTAAGATGTTTTCTGGTAAAAAAAAAAAAAATCAGGTTATAAGAAAGTATTTCCAATTCCTACAGTTAGTTGAAACCAAAAAACATACAATGGAGGCACAATAAGTAAAAAGCAAGAAACTAAATCGTATCACCATAAATAATCAACCTCACTAAAGGAAGACAAAAGGGAAAGAAAAAAGGAAGGGGAGATCATGAAAAAAACGGAAAGCAAATACCAATATTGCAATAATAACATTGAAGGTAAATGGACTAAACTTTCCAATCAAAAGAACGAAAAAACAAGACCCATTGATTTTGTTGCCTATAAGAAACACACTTCACCTATAAAGACACATATAGACTGAAAATAAAGGGATGGAAAAAGATATTCCCTGTCAGTGGAACCCAAAAAGAAGCAGGAACCACTGTGCTTCCATAAGACAAAATAGATTTCAAGATCAAAACTGTAAGAACAGAAAAAGAAGGATACTATATAAAGATAAAGAGGTCAATTCAACAGTAGGATATGACAATTTTAAATATATATGCACCCAACACTAGTGGACCAAGATATATAAAACAAATATTATTAGAGCTAAAGGGAGAGATAGGCCCTAGTACAATAATAGCTGGAGACCTCAATATCCCACATTTAGCATTGTCCAGATCTTCCAGACAGAAAATCAACAATCTTCACTATATACCAAATGGATCCAATGTACATTTTCAGAACATTTCATTCAACGACTGTAGAATAAATATTCTCTTCACCACATGGATCATTCTCAAGGACAGATCATATATTCAGTCACAAAGCAAGTCTTAAAACATTTTTAAAAGTTGAAATAATGACAAAAATCTTCTCTGACTACAATGGAATAAAACTAGAAATCAATAACAAAGGAGAATTTTTGAAACTATGCAAATGAATGGAAATTAAAGAATATGCTCATGAATGCCCAGTGGATCAATGAAGAAATTAAGAAGGAAATTAAAATATTTTGTGAAAAAATGATGATGGAAACACAAAACCTATGGGATACAGCAAAATTCATACCAAGAGAAAAGTTTATAGCTATAAGTGACTACAACAAAAAAAAAAAAAAAAAAAGGAAAAACTTCAAATAAACAATTTGGTGATTCATGTTAAATAACTAGAAAAGGAAGGGCAATCCAAACCCAAAATTCATAGATGAAAATAAATAATAAAAGTCAGAGAAGATAAACTTGAAATTGAAATTAAAAAAATGAAGATTAATGAAACAAAAGTTGGTTTTTTGAAATATTAAACAAACTGATAAAGTTTTATCCAGACTAAGAGAAAAAGAGATTCAAATAAATTAAATCAGAAATGAAAAAGGAGACATTATATCTGATACTGCAGAAATTTATCATTATTGGACACTAAGTGTAAATGCATGCCAAAAAAAATGGAAAATCTAGAAGAAATGGACAAATTCCTACACACATAAGACCTACTAAAATTAAATCAGAAAGAAATCCAAAACCTGAACAGATCAATTATTAATACAATTAACATGAGATTAATTAGTAGTGAGATCAAAGCAAGAATAAAATGTCTCATAGTAAAGAGAAGCTCAGGACATGATAACCTTCGCTGTTGAATTACACCTAACATTTAAAGAAGAACTAGTACCAATTCCATGCTAACTATTTTGAAAAATAGAGGAGGAGAAACAGGAGGAGGATATATTTCCCAACTCATTCTATGAGGCCAACATTACTCTGATATGAAAATCAGACAAAGATACATAAAAAGGAAATATCTCTGATAAATATAATTATTCTCAACAAAACAATAGCAAAAAAATTTAACAATATTTAGGAAGATCATCCAACATGACCAGATGGGATTTATCCTTGAGATGCAAGGATGGTTCAACGTACACAACTCAATCATTGGGATACATCATATCAACAGAATGAAGGATATAAACCATATGGTCATTTCAATTGATGCCGAAAGGGCATTTAATAAAATTCAAAATCCTTCATGATGAAACACTAAAGAAAACTGAGGACAGAAGGAATACAACCAAACATCAAAACTGTGTTTGACAGATGCACAGCTACTCTCCTGCTGAATGGAGAAAAACTGAAATCCTTTCCTCTAAGTACTGGAATATGGCAGGGATGCCCACTATCACCTCTGTTATTCAACATAATACAGGAAGTCCTGGCTATAGCAATTAGATAAAAGAGGGATATAAAGGGTATCCAAACTGAAAAGGAAGAAGCCAAATTATCTTTGTTTGCAGATGATATAACTTTTTATTTGACAAAACCTAAAGTAATCACCAGAAAACTATTAGAACTAATAAATCCAGTAAAGGTGCAAGATATAATATCAACATAAAAAATCAGTAGCATTTCTATATGTCGACAGCAAACAATCTGAAAAAAATCCAAAAAGTAATCCCTTTTACAGTAACCACACATAAAAATAAATAATTAGAAATTAACTTAACCAAAGAAATCAAAGATCTCTATAAGGAAAACAGTAAAACACTAAAAAAAGAAGTTGAAGTGGACACCAAAACATAAAAAGATATTTCATGATCATGGATTGAAAGAATCAATATTGCTGTGTATATCACTAATGCTGTGTATATATCAGCAGTGAATGAAAATCGGTGTATGTAAGAGATATCTACACCTCTATGTTTGTTGCCTCATTGTATACAGTAGCTATTATTTGGAAGCCACCTAAGTGTCCATCAACAGATGAATGAATAAATAAAATGTGGTACACATACACAATGGAGTACTATTTAGCCATAATAAAGAATGAGATCCAATCATTTGCAACAACATGGATGGAACTGGAGATATTATTTTAAGAGAAATAAGCCAGGCACAGAAATACAAATCTCACATGTTCTCACTTATTTGTGGCATCTAAAAATCAAAACAATTGAACTCACGGAAATAGAAAGTTGAAGGATGGTTACCAGAAACTGTGAAGGGTGGTGTAGGGCTAGAGGGGAGGTGGGGATGGTCAATGTGTATCAAAAAAAAAAAAAAGAAAAGAAAAGAAAAGAAAGAAAGAAAAAACAGAAAAAATAAGACTTTCTATTTTTCTATTTGAAAGCACAACAGGTTGGCTATAGTCATAACTTACTTGTACATTTTAAAATAACTTATAGAGTGTTATTGGATTATTGGAACTCAAAGGATAAATCCTTGAGGGGATGTATACCCCATTCTCCATGATGTACTTATTTCACATTGTATGCCTGTATCAAAACATTGCAAGTATTCTATCAATACATACACCTACTATACACCTACTATGTACACATAAAAATTTAAAAATATAGTTATAGAAGAAATGTACTTCAATACCATGAATAGCATATATGGCAAACCCATAGCTAACTTTTATATTCCGTGAGTAAAAGTGGAAATCTTTTTCTCTAAGATCAAAACAAGTCAAGGATGCTTGCTTTCACCACTTTTATTCAAGATAGTACTAAAAATTTTAGCCAGAGCTTTTTGGCAAAAGAAAGAAATAAAAGGCATCCAAGTTAAAAAGAACTATTTACAGACATTAGGGTTTTATATGCAGAAAGCTTTAAAGACTCTGTAAACAAACTGTTAGAAATATTAAGCAAATTCCGTAGAGTTACAGAACAAAATCAGCACATGAAAATCAGAAGAATTTTATATGCTAAAATCAACTCTCTGAAAAAGAGACCAAGAAATTAATCTTATATAAATTTATACAAAAACTAAAATAGGAATTTAATTGAGGAAGTGAAAGATCTCTACAATGAAAACCATATAGAAAAACAAGACTGAAAATGGTGAAAAATTTAGCTAACACCCACATAGGGAGGAAGAGTTTGGAGCTCAAGGTGAGCATAATTTGTTAAATTCCTCACGTTGTACTGGAACTCAAAACGTATGTCTTAGGAGTAAATGGCATGTCCCAGGAGTGGACTAAGTGCTATACATTTGGAATAAGTCAAAACTGAAGTAGATTCACCATAAGAAAACTGAAACTCATGACTTCATAAGATGATAGTTTTCCAGCAGGAACATTATTTCTTTTTTTTTTTTTATTGTTATACTTTAAGTTCTAGGGTACATGTGAACAACCTGCAGGTTTGTTACATATATATATGTGCCATGTTGGTGTGCTGCACCCATTAACTCGTCACTTACATTAGGTATAGCTCCTAATGCTCTCCCTCCCCAACCCTCCCCACAATAGGACCTGATGTGTGATGTTCCCCTTCTTGTGTCCAAGTGATCTCATTGTTCAGTCCTCACCTATGAGTGAGAACATGCGGTGTTTGGTTTTCTGTTCTTGTGATAGTTTGCTGAGAATGATGGTTTCCAGCTGCATCCATGTCCCTACAAAGGACA